>NW_023276807.1:225403499-225776832 GCF_003668045.3 Cricetulus griseus
GGCCCCGGGCGGGCTCGAGCCCTGAGACCCGCGTGCGCCCCGCACTCCATGGCCCCGCTCCCGCGGCCGCCCCCTCCCCCGCCGCTCGCTCACCTGCACATGATCCGCCATTTTGCTCCATTCATGCTCCTCTCAGGCCCCCCCTCCCCCCCAGCGCGCACCTCGGCTGGGACTACCGCCGCCGCCGCGCAGCCGCCGCCGTCGCCGCTGCGCCTGCGCGCTGGGGGCTCGGCGCTCTACGCTCGTGGCGTAGCGCCTCTCGGCTGCGCAGGCCCCGGCCGGCCGGCCTGGGTTGGAGAATGCGCAGCGCAGCTGGGACGGCGTAGAAGCACGGGCAACGTCAGCGGCCCGGAGACGCCGGGTGGGAGGAAGCGGAGGGCCGGGGGAGCGCAAGGGAGGGTAGCTGGGGGAACAAAGCTTTGTTTACATGGGTTTTAAAGGGGCCGCGCTCGATCTCGCGCGCGGGCAGGCGCCGCGTGGAAGTGGACCGCGCTGCTTGCCGCTCCGTGGCTGTCAGGGCTACACCCGGAACCCTGCACCCAGGGTTCCACGTGCGGCCTGCTTGACTTGCCGCTGAAGGTCCGTGCCCCGGGGCCAAAGACCTCCACCTGGGATACCTGCACCATGCGTGACTTCCCAGGACACTGTTCTTAACCTGGCCGCGTTTGTGTTGTTCTAGCCTGTTCTAGTGGACCAGCGTCATTGTTTTCTGATCCGGGTTTCACCAGCAACCCCAGTAGCGATCGTCTTGTTTTTATTAGTGTCTTTTTCTCCTCCGTAAACAGCCATGGATATAGCCTCCAATAAGCGATGCTCAAAAAAAAAAAAAAAAATGTAAAGAGCCGCCGTTTAATCTTACGAAATCGATTGCTATTTTAACCAGCGCTACAGGCAGCCCTCAGAAGAGGTCAGATGCTGGGAGAGATGCTTAGGATCCCCTGACTCTGAAGGGAAAAGCTATCCCTCTTCGGTCGGGTGAGGTCAGTATCTGCACGCCGAGGCCCGAATCCCCACCGACAATTTTCTGTGCTAGATAATGTCGATCCCTATTTTCCACTGGATTCTACTCGGGTTTATATTCAAGGCTCCCAGATTAAATCAGCAGGATTTCGACAACATTAGTTATTTTAAGTTGGCTAACCGTGCTAAACCTGCCTAGTTACTGGGATGCAAATGAGGATGGTAACGAGGCCCACAGTATTTCTGTTGCGGATATATTGGGTTGGTTTTCAGCAGTCATTTCAACCACCTTCTTGCTCCTAGGGTGTCTTCTGGTTCGCAAAGGTAGGGCGGGCAAGTAGGAACTACATTTCCCAGACTTCCCTGTAGCTGGAGTTCAGCCTGCAAAATTGGCTCAGTGAATGGTACTGACTCAGAAGATTTAGGACGCAGAAGGTAGAGCTTTCGACTGTTGTTTCTGGCAAACTTTCCCTGTTAATCTCTCTCTTTCTCGCAGGTTTTTAATTTTTTTCCCTCTCTCCCTCTCCCTCTTTCTTCAACCTTCCAGTGGCCAATCATTAGTTCTATGAGTGTAAAGAGGCAGAGGTGTGTGTGTAGGGGGAGCTGGTGTCAGGGGCTTCCTGACTTTGTGTTGCTCTACGGTTGTAGATTCTTGGGGTCCCGGTAGCAGTGATATTCTTTGGCTTCTCTACTTGACTAATTGGGTAGACATTAAAGCTTCGTGGTAGGTTAGGTTACTCAGGTCTCTGTCCTGATACATTTGGTTCTCCCTTTCTCTTACCCTTCTAATGACATCTCGCTCAATTTACCCGGTTTCTCAAAATAAACTCAGGAATGGCCGTGATTATTTAGCCTCATAGTCCTCCACAGCCTTCGCCTTCATGACCAGTTGAACATATATTTAATACACACCCCACTTGACTCCTGTCCTCACTACTGGCCCAAGACTGTTAACATTTCTTCTAAGCCCTACTTTGATTCCTGTATTTCTCCTTGGTAGTTCAATCTCCATACCTCAGCAAAATTAACCCCATGATACAGATACTTTGCATTCTTGTTTAAAGTCCATAAGGGGACTCCCATTGAATATATGCTGTGTGGTCTGACTTCATCCCTCCTTTACCCCTTCTCCCTCACAATGCTCTGTACATTTCTGGATCAGTTCTGGCCAGTTTGCTCTTAAAATTATGAAGTGCCTTTCCTGGTCCACGGTGCAGAGAACTGAACCCTACCTTTTCTTAGAGCAATATGTCTCCCTTATCCTTGGAGGATACATTGCTTGAAATTACACAGTAGGGAACATTTTTATGCCGATTTACCCATATATGCCCTAGATAAAGTTTACAAAGTAGTCACAGTAAGAGATAAATAGTAAGCAATAAAGTAGAACAATGAAAATATGATGTTACATTTTTTAAGGATTGCTTGTTTCTGGAGTGCTCATTTAGTAATTTTGAATTATAGTCTATGAAGCATGGATCCAGGAGGACTGCTGTATATACTTAAGGGGGAAAGAACAGGGGCTAGCAATGGATCCAGGGATGTATATTGTCCTACCCTCATCAGTCGGGCACCAGATCTGCCTTCATGCTCTCTTACTTCTTTGCCCAGTCCTTCATCCTTCTCATGTCTATATTATCTCTCTGCCCATTTGAAACCTTCCTCTTGTGTGCCCAGAGCTGCCCGTTGGGTATCTGTCCCCACCTAGAAGATCTTTTGGAGTTGCCTAATCGCTGAGTGAGGAAGCCGAGGGCTAGCCCAAACTCCACCTGTCCCTCCATATGAACCTGGGGAATCCTTTCCTTTGTGACTTTTGCCTTCCAACAGTGGTGACTGGAGACTCCAAAGTCCTCTAATTTTCTGCACCTCTGTTGTATGTGGGAACGGTGTCTTGATTCCTGCCCCTGTAATCCCCAGAGGCCAGGCAGAAGGCCTGCATTCCCAACCCAGCTGGGTGAAGTTGCACTTGATGGAAGACATGTGTCCTCTTAGTGGGATCTAACTCCTTACCCATTTCAGACTATGGCTGTGGGAAGAGTACCTCCAGCTTCCACAGGCCAGGGATGGGATGAAGGTGGCTACCTGGGGCCAGGTTTAAAAAGTTTCCAAGGAATCTGCTAAACTTGGGCGCCCCCCTGTGGTTATGAGTGGAATATATCCAGTTTACCTTCACGTTGGAAGGTGAACATCCTTTCTTTGTTGCACACCTGTAAGGCATGTGCTGGTTCACTCTACAGCAGTGTCACACCAGAGCCATCCGATAAGAATCTGTATTCTATGTCACTGGAGAAATGGCTCCGTGGTTTAAGAGCACTGACTGCTCTTCCAGAGAACCCCGGTTCAAATCCCAGAACTCACGTGGCAGCTTACAATTGTCTGTAACTTCAAGATCTGACTCCCTCACACAGACATACATGCAGGCAAAACACCGATGCATATAAAATAGTAAAAATAAATAAATTATTTAAAAACAGAATTGGCATTCTTTTTTGGGTTGAGTTGCTTTTGATGCTTTGAGACATGGTCTTGATGTTGTAATCGTTGTTGGCTTGGAACTTACCATGAAGACCGCCAGGCTGGCCTTGAACTTATTGCAATCCTCTTGCCTTTACCTCACAAGTGTTGGGATTATAGGTATGTGCTCCCACACATCTCAGAACCTGTATTATTTTTTTTTCCTTTGAGACAGGATTTCTCTGTATAGCCCTGCTTGTCCTGGAAGTTACTCTGTAGACCAGGTTGGCCTTGAACTCACAAAGATCTGCCTGTCTGCCTCCCGAGTGCTGGGATTAAAGACCTGCACCACTACTGCCTGAATCTGTGCTTTTGGTAATATTGGCTTACTAGAGTTTGAAGGCTATTGCTCTGCCTTCACTTAGGGTGACTCAAAACCCCATTTCTCTCCAAGAGGCAGAGGCAAAGACTACACAGGTTCCAGGTAGACTGGAGGACTCTCTAGAGCCTGGGGTCTTAAACTCTTGAGTCATAACCCTGTATAGGATCATGAAACTGAACATGGGGGAGGCAACAGAAAAAAAAAGGATGGGCAACTGTAAAAGGTTTTGAACATGCACAACTAGAAATTAATTCAAAACCAAATGTGTAATGAATCTAAGGGGATTCTGGCAGCATTATCCTACATTGATCTGCAAGACTTCATTGTAGCTATGGTTCTAAATAGACAACATGCTCACTGTTCACTGTGCATACTGTTAAATCATGCAATGCCAAAGACTCTGCCTGAAACAGCTTAGCTCAGATCCAAGATTATATGTCACAAATTGCTGTGTTCTTACTGCACACATCAAGTTTTCTGCTGCTATAAAAATATAATGGTTTGATAATAGAAAAATTTTTTTCTGCATTCATCAGAACCTATAAAATTAGTATGTTCTTGGATTGTATTGTTAGAATATTTGATTTTAAAAACTGTTCTTTGAGCTGGGTGGAGGTGGCACACACCTTTAATCCCCACACTTGGAAGGCAGAGGCAGAGGAGGTGGATCTCTGTGAGTTCTAGGCCAACTTGGTTTACAAAGTGAGTTCCAGGACAGCCAGGGCTACATAGAGAAATGCTGTCTCGAAAACAAACAAACAAACAACAACAACAAAAAAACAACCAAAAAAAAAAAAAAAAAGGAAATCCCTCAAACAACAACAAAACACTTCACTTTGAATTGCTGACTTGTTTCACAAAAGATTATTAACATGTATTTTGGCTTGGCATTTGCAGAGGATTTCCAACAATATCTGAAACGACCTTAAACATGCCATTATTAGTACGTATGTGTTTTTTGGGGGAGGGAGGCTTTTCCTTCCAAGGCTTACCTTGTGAACTAGCTGTGTAGCTAAGGATGATTTTGAACTCCTGATCCTCCTGTCTCTACCTCCCTAGTGTTAGGATTACAGTGTGTGCCACCATGCCCAGCTGAACTATGTGACTGTGAAGTGAATTCTCAGCATTGGTGATTGTAAAATCAGAAAACTGAAAAACACTGAGGACCAGTATTATGTAAATTGGTACTGCCACAGCATCTGTGATCCCTGCAGGCAAGATGGGAGGTAGGCAGGAGAATTTCAACACTAAGTATATGGCTCAACTTTGTCCAAATTGGGAGAGTTGGGCTCTAGTCTGGTAGACTTGTAGAAGCCCCTCAGACCACCACTAGCTTCAGTGTACCTAATTTTCAATGAGTATGTTGTGGGGATTGATTAATGAGGTTTTCATGTCATACATTATCAAATGTAGTTATTTGTGTAAAAATGAGAAAATGCACTCATCTCAGTATGAAAATTTGCTCCTATCTTTAATAAATGGTAGCACATACACCAAAGACTTCTTGTTTTGTTTTATTTTTTATTTATTTATTTTTGTTTGTTTTTGGAGACAGGGTTTCTCTGGGTAGCTTTGGAGCCTATCCTGACACTCGCTCTGGAGATCAGGCTGGCCTCGAACTCACAGAGATCCACCTGCCTCTACCTCCTGAGTGCTGAGATTAATGGTGTGCTCCACCAATGCCCAACACACCAAATAGTTTTTTAAAAAATGTTTCTTAAGGATTGATTATCAGCAAATGCTTGGTTTGTGTACTGTTCTTCTTCTTTTTTTGGTTTGTTTGTTTGTTTGTTTGAGATAGGGTTTCTCTGTGTAACAGCCCTAGCTGTTCTGTAGATCAGGCTGGTCTCACATTCACAGAGATCCACCTGCCTCTGCCTCCCAAGTGCTGGGATTAAAGGCATGTGCCACTACTGCCTTGCCTGTGTACCTGTTTTATATACCTGGGTTTGAGTAGAATTTCTCAGGTTAAGAAAAGGAAGTGACGAGCTGGGCATTGGTGGTGCACGCCTTTAATCCCAGCACTCGGGAGGCAGAGGCAGGCAGATCTCTGTGAGTTCGAGACCAGCCTGGTCTACAAGAGCTAGTTCCAGGACAGTCTCCAAAGCCACAAAGAAACCCTGTCTCGGAAAAAAAAAAAAAAAAGGAAGTAAAGAGTCTATAATGGTCTAAAGACAGAGGAGGCTATGCCCTATTTCATACTCCTAGCCACTTCCCAAGTCAGTGTAGCCACTACAACATTCGTGGTTCTCCTTGGTGTTTGGTTCAACCTGCCCAAACCCTGGTAGCAAGGTTGAGGGTAATGAGCTAGAGTAATAATGCCCCCCCAAGCCCCAGAGCTGTCCCATTCATCTTTCTGAGCTGCTTTGGTCTGCACATGGCATCTATAGCAGACTGCATGAACAACGTGCAACTGAAGCCCCTTGGTAAAAGAAATGGGCTGAGTTATATAAACACCCTTTATAGGATTACCCCCAGGAATATGGTCTATTTCTCAGTTTCCCCAACTATTCCACACTGCTTCTTCAAGCCATCTGGCACTAAGGTGAATTTCTCCATGGAACATGACTTTACCCTAAAGAGATTCTCTTTCTGCATGGCATCTGCATTCTGATTAGGGCCCCGGAAACGTTGCATTACAAAGGTTGCGTTAGGACAGGGAAGATGAGTCAGTGGGTAAACCACTTGAGGACCTGAGTTCAGATCTCCAGAATTTATATAAATCAATATTAAATTAGTGTCTGCAGTCCCCACAGGCGAGGCTGGAGGGAGAGATGGGAACCTCCAGAAGCTGCCTCTCAGGGGTCACTACTCTAGCTTATAAGGAACAAACAACAAGAGACCCTTTCTCAAACAAGGTTTGAGGTTGGGTCTCTGACTTCCAAAAGTATGCTTACACACACACACACACACACACACACACACACACACACACACACACACACAGACGAGATTAAAAAAAGGTTGCACGAGCTAGGCATGATGGCACATATAGCCCAGGCTACATGAGACCCTATTTCAAAACCTCAAAAACCAACCAATGAGACAAATAAGCAAAATTCCATTGCGTTAACAACCTACCCACCTCCATCTCAGTTCTGTGATGGCATAAGTGTGCTCATGCCTGTCCTGCCTTTGTTAAGGAGTAAACTATGGCTGGTGGAAGAGAATCGGCAATTCTGAAGCTCCTGTGGTTTAAGGTAAGTTCCATATGAAACCCGAGTGTCTGTGGGACACTTGTGAGGAAGAAACCCAACAGTTGAGATGCACTTGGGGAATAAGTGTGCTCTAGAGGAATGTTCTTATTTCTAGACTCTCTATAGGGCTGTGTATTGTTGGCAGGTAGGAAATACTTTCATATAATGGGACGGTGTGTGCATCCATGTGTGTTCCTCTCTCTCTCTCTCTCTCTCTCTCTCTCTCTCTCTCTCTCTCTCTCTCTTTCTCTCTCTCTCTTTCTGTGTGTGTGTGTGAGTGTGTGTGTGTGTGTGTGTGTGTGTGTGTGTGTGTGTGTGTGTGTGTTGTGTGTGTGTGTGTATGTCTGGATGACTGACTGGGAGTCCCCTATTGCCAGTCTTGTGCCTATCTCTGTACATTACTGGGAATAGGCTTAGCTTTGCCTGAGTTGGGAGACATGGGATCTGGTCTGGTAGGTAGCCTTATAGGCCCTTCAGAACATCCCTACATTTTTTTTTGCCATTTTTTAAAATTGAGCTATACATTCCCCCCACTCCCCTTCCTTCCTCCTCTACGCTCCCTTTGCCCCCCCCCCACTCCTAATTTACTCAGGAGAACCTTGTCTTTTTCCCCTTCCTAGGTGGATCCATGTATGTCTCTCTTAGGGTTTTCTTTGTTACCTACCTAGCTTCTCTGGGGTTGTGGATTGTAGGCTGGTTGTCTTTTGCTTTATGTCTAATATTCACTTATGAGTGAGTACATATTATATTTGTCTTTCTGGGTCTAGGATACCTTACTCAGGATGGCCTTTCTAGTTCTGTCCATTTGCCTGCAAATTTCAAGATGTCATTTTTTTTTTTTTTTACTGCTGAGTAGTACTCCATTGTGTAAATGTACACTTTTTTTTTGTTCATTCTTTGGCTGAAGGACATCTAGGTTGATTCTAGGTTCTGACTATTATGAATAATGCTGATAAGAACGTAGTTGAGCAACTGTCCTTGTGGTATGAGTGCGCATCCTTTGGGTATATGCCCAAAAGTGGCATTGCTGGGTGTTGAGGTAGACTGATTCCCAATTTTCTGAGAACCACCATACTGATTTCCACAGCGGCTGTACAAGTTGGTATTTTCACCAGCAATGGAAGAGCTCTTTCTCCACATCCTCTCCAGCATAAGCTGTCATCAGAGTTTTGATCTTGGCCATTCTAATGTGTAGCCCAGGCTGACCTCAAATTCTTGATCCCCTTCCTCTGTCAGCAAACCTACCAGCGTGTGCCACCACAACTGGTGACAATGCCCACTTTCAGTTTTCCCTTTTCAATGAGTACGTTGTGTGGACTGATTCCAGAGGTCCTCTTCCAGCTCTGATATATTCAGAACATTGCCTGCCTGAAGTGCAGAACAGTTATTGCTGGTTTACCTGTAGAACTTGATTTAGGGGTCTCCTTGTTATTTTGTTTCAGTCCCTCACACCAGCTTCTGCAGAAGTGTGAAATTTTGCTTTTTTGGAAATTGTATGTTACTCACTGGAAATGCAGGAAGGAAGCTTCAGCATGAAGTGTACTCAAAAAAAAAAAAAAAAAAAAAAAAAAAAGCACACACAGAGCAAGAAACCACAGGGCCTATCAGCCTGTCGTCATCAAGCAGACTAGAATAGAGTAGAAAACTCTAGGCAGAGAGGAAATGAACTAGAGAGAAGGGGGAACAGGCCCGAAAGAGAGGACAGAGGACAGAGGCAATGGCAGTGGGGCACTGAGCCGGGGATGGTCGGGATGGAGGCAGCGGCTGTGAAGCAGGGCTTCCTGCACCTTCAGCAGCAGCAGACTTTTGGCAAGGTAAGAGCAAGGCTGGGCTCGGGCTGCACACAGCAGCTGGGGGCGGGGAGGAAGCTGTTGTTACTTCCTGGGGTAGAGGGGATCTTAAATTCCTGACCCTCTTGAGACCAAGTGCTCCACCAATTTTGACAAGAACTTGGGGAAGATGCCTGCCTTCTTAAGGTGCCTTGCCTCCTAAAGGGGCCCAAATGACCCTCTTTTGGCCAGGGCTGTTTGTCCTCATGTGTGGGGTGGGGAAGGAAGCAGATGCTGATTTAATCTCTCTCTCTCTGTTTTGTTTTGTTTTGTTTTGTTTTCTTGCTCATTATTGAATTTGGGGGTAATGTGGAAGGGAATGGAAGGAAGAGTTGGGGGGGCAGTTTGGGATGACAGTGGAGATTCCTTTTACCTTGGATTGCCACTAAGCTGTGCCCCCAGGGTGTTCCAACCTCCCCCTTCCCTAGCCTCTGCCTCCTGCTGTCGCTCAGTCCCCACCTCTCTCTGTCTTGGTCTCTATCTGTTTGTCCCTCATGGTCCAACTTGTTAATCAGTGAGACAAAACGGAAAGTCATTGGAACTCCTTGGAGTCAGAGCCTTCCTATAGAGTGAGGACTTGTCCCTCCCTGGTCTAGGCTTCTGTGACTCCTGCAGGCTCTTCTATCCAGTACCCGACAGATGGGCCTGTCGTCTTCTGCCCTCCACATGCATAGGTCATTTACTGTGGTCCTTGCCCAGCTTGCAGATCTTGGTCTCCTGGCTAATCCTCAACTCTCTCATTCCATGGTCTCTGTTGTCCTCACTGCCTCTCTGTTCTTCTGTGATGTGTACCTCTTTCCCCCCATTCCTGGTTGCTGCCCAAGCCCCACTCCCTCTCCCACGGTTCCTCTTCTCCCTTCTGATGACTCTCTTTTCATCTCTCTCTGGTGGGTCCCTCTTGGCCTCTACCTGCCTGGGCTCAGAAGTGGCGCCGGTTCACAGCTGTGTTATATGGAGAGTCTGGCTGTGCCCTAGCCAGACTGGAGCTCCAGGATGGCCCAGAGAAGACACGGCGAGGAGAGGCCACTCGGAAGGTTGTCCGCCTCAGTGACTGCTTACGGGTGGCTGAGGCAGGCAGTGAGGCCAGCAGTCCCAGGGACACCAGTGCCTTCATCCTGGAGACCAAGGAGCGTCTGTACCTGCTAGCAGCCCCCTCAGCAGAACGCAGTGACTGGATACAGGCCATTTGCCTATTGGCTTTCCCGGTGAGGGGTACAAAGCAGCCCACAGCACACAGGGGAGGGCAATGTTAGATACTTCCTCTAGGCAGGTGGTTGAAGAAACAAAGGCTTTCAGGGGAGTTCTTCCTGTTGGGAACCCAATTTCAAGTGCAGTCAGAGCCAGCCTGCTGGGTGTGCATGGGAAGAATTTGGGTTGGGGGAGGCCTTGGGGTAGGTTTTAGTAGTAAGACCTGGGACTACCTCCTCAGGGGCAGAGGAAGGATCCCCCAGGACTGGAGGGAAAGAATGACAGGCCCTGCATGGAGGAGAATGAATTGTATAGCAGCTCTACTACAGGTGAGGGCTAGGGTCAGAGGGACGCTCTCTCTGTCTGGGTGGGAGGAGGTGTGGGCTGGTTGCAGGGTCAAGTCTTCCTGTCTTGTGGTAACCCGGGGCACTGCTTATCAGCACTTCTTCCTGGCTTCTTGGTGAGGCCCAAAGGTGGTTGGAGCCCAGCCTGCCCCGTGATACCTTTGGCTCACCCTGTCCTGCCTGATGGAGGCTAAGGGCCTCAGTCTTGACCCTCTTGGGACCCGAGTGATTGTATGAGAAAAGAATGGCTTTCTGTCTGGGCTTGGCTGTGCAGGTGTCCTGTGAATAGAGAACACAATGCTGATAAGGGAGGCCCGGTTCTTGCTTTGTGAGCTGGTGATGGAGACATGGGAGAGAGGGAGAGAGGGAGAAAGGGAGAGGAAGAGGGAGAGGGAGAAAGGGAGAGAGGGAGAGAGTGAGAGGGAGAGAGTGAGAGAGGGAGAAAGAGAGAGAGAGAGAGAGAGAGAGAGAGAGAGAGAGAGAGAGAGAGTCACTCTTCCATTTAAGCTCCACCCATGGGGTGGAGCACTAGTTATAGGAGGGCAGGGGAAGGCTTCACCTGTAGCTTTAACAGCAGGGACCAGGGAAGAGATGGAGTACAGAAAACCAAGCTGTGGCTCTGGCAACACTGGCAGGAAGGATGTGGGCCCAGAATTAGAGTGCTGTGGCTGAGGGCATGAATAATGCCTTCTAGGGGAGGAGGTGGGGTCAGCAGCCCAGGCTGGAAGATCCGAGGTGGGGTCATAGGTCCCACGAAGCAAGTTTTTCTTGAGAACTTCTGGCATGCTTACCTCAGATGGGTGGCATGGAAGGAGGCCCAGTGTTTCCGGTAGCTGCCTCTTTCCTTTTCTTCTCTTCCCCAGGGGTCTCCTGTAAGCAATATGTTGTGACCATGAGACCCACAGAAGCCAGTGAGCGGTGCCGGCTCCGAGGGTCCTATACTCTCCGGGCCGGGGTGAGTGCCCTGGAGCTATGGGGTGGCCCTGAGCCAGGCACACAGCTATATGACTGGCCCTACAGGTTTCTCCGGCGCTTTGGGCGTGACAAGGTGAGTGAGGAGCTGAACTTGGCAGACTGAGACCAAAGATGAGCTACTTAAGAAGAACAACTAGAAAGGGTCAGAGAAAGAGAGAATGCAGGCCTGGGGTAGTGTGGGGTGGGGCAGCCAGAGAGACAGTTGAGGTGGGAGAACCAAGGAGGGGGAAAGGAGCGAAGGCTAAGAGGTCTGGGTGAGGAGAGAGATGAGGGGGAGAAGGGCTGGGGAGAGCTGAGGAGTGGCTGACATTTCTTGAGTGTCAGTTCATGCATGAGTGAGTGGAAGAAAGGGAAAGAGAGAGGGATAGAGTGTTCTTGTCAGGAAGAAGAGTCGGCCAGGTATAGTGGTGCACAACTAAAATGTCAGCTCTAAGAAGACTGAGGCAGGAGACAGTTGGAGGCTACATAGTGAGAGCCTTGTCCCAAATAAACACCAACCAACTCCAACAAACAAGAGGGACAAGAGCTTGAATGGAAGTTTCTGATAGAGAGGGGCTGGGGCCCGAACATCTATGTTTGGGTGAAGGTCCAGAAAACAACAGTGCCAAAAAATGTCCTTCCCCCGTTACCACAGATGACGTTTTCCTTTGAGGCTGGCCGACGCTGTATCTCAGGAGAAGGCAACTTTGAGTTTGAAACAAGACAAGGCAATGAAATCTTCCAAGCCCTAGAAGCAGCCATTGCTGCCCAGAAGAATGCCCCTCCTTCTGGGCCTCCACCTCTGCCAGCCACAGGGCCCATGATGACCCCAGTGCTGCCTCGGCCTGAAAGCCCCTATTCCCGGCCCCACGACTCTCTTCCTTCTCCTTCCCCTGGCACACCAGTGCCTGGCATAAGGCCAGGGGGCCCTGAGGGGGAATATGCTGTACCCTTTGATACAGTGGCTCTCTCCCTGGGGAAGAGCTTCAGGGGCATCCTGAAAGGTCCTCGACGACTCCTTCCTGACCCGCTGTATGACAGCATCCAAGAGGATCCTGTGGCCCCTCCACCTGACCATATATACGATGAGCCTGAGGGCATGGCTGCCCTCTCCCTATATGACAGACCACGGGAGCCCCTGGGGGAGACAAGGAGGGAGCAGGCCACTGCTGATGGGGGTCCTAACCACCTCCAGCAAGACTCCTCTGTGCCTGGCTGGCCACAGGTCACGGAATATGACAATGTTGTACTTAAAAGAGTCCCAAAGTAAGGGGGTGGCCAGGAGATGGGAGATGTGGTTCCCAGGGAGGTCTTTGGAAGCTATGGAGGGGGCTTCTGCTAGAGCCCTTTTGGTCCCTGCCCTGTCCTGAGCCCCAGGGTTGGGCTGCTGTGTTTGCTTACTGTGTGAGTCACCAGCCCAGAGCAGGAAGAGGGCCCTGGAGGGACCCACCCTCCTCCTACGACTTTTCCACTTCCTCCCACTGCCTTGGGTCGAAAGGGAACTTGGGCCATTTCTGCTAGGAGACAAAAGGATTTCCGCAGATGCTCTGGTTCCTTGGCTTGTGCAGGCCTCCTGCCTACAAATGTTTTCTTCCTGGGAGAACCCTGGCTTCTGGTTAGCAAGGAGGGCGACTGTCATTCCTCCATCTCCCAGTGTTTTCTAGTCATTAAACTAATTTTGAACTACTTCTTTGTGGCCTGAATGCTGTGGGGTGGGATGGGTGCTTTGGCTGACCAACTGAATGCTTCTTTACCTAGCTGTGAGGTCTTCCCTGGGCTTGAACATTGTCTAGAGTCAGAGGTCTGGGAAGGTCTGGGTGCCACGGGAAAGTGTTTATCTTAATGTTTTCTGTTGCTATAACTGAATGCCACAGGCTAGGTAGTGCTTTTTGTTTGTTTGTTTGTTTGTTTTGTTTTCAGCTCATGGATCTCCAGGCTGGGGAGTCCACAGACACAAAGTGGGCATCTAGTGAGGGCTTTTTCTTCCTGCACGATGATGCCACAGAGGTTCACCATGTGCCATCAAGACAGCAAGTACACCAGAGAGAGCAAATCTGTTCCCTAGATAATGTACGGGTCCACACATGGCTTAATTCATCCATGAAGGCGGTGCCCTCATTGACCAGTCACCTCTCAAAGGCCCCACCTCCAAACCCATGAGCATATAACTTTGGAGATTTTGTTCCCAACACATGAAATGTGAGGCCCATGCAAATCAGGAAAATTCTCAAACATGTCTACTTTTTGTAAGGACAGAGAAATGACCGGATTTAAGAAGCACTGGTGGAAAATCTGGATTTCAGGGAACACTTGGCATTAACATTATTTTTTAACATTTACTTACTATTTTGTGTGTACGGGCAAGCAGGGTTTGTGCTACACTGCACAAGTGGAGGTCAAAGGACAAGTTGCAGGAGTCAGTTCTCTCCTTCCATCATGGGAGTTGCAGGGATTGAACTCAGGACTGCTGACCTTTAGCCACCGAACCATCTCATCAGCCCCGAGACTTGGAATTACTTACTGTGTCCGTTCTGCACTAGGAATAAGATTTACCTGTTGTGTGGCCCTGGCCGGCCTTTCCTAGGACTTGACCTCTCCACCTCCCTTTTCCTGCATGTGCGTGCACCACATTCATGCCTAGTACCCACAGAGGCCAGAGGAAGGCGTTGGATTTGCAGACAGTTGTGAGCTGCCACGTGGGTGCTGAGAACTAAACCTGGGTCCCCTGGAAGAGCAGTCAGGACTTAACTACCTACTGAGACATCTCTCCTGCCGCAGACCTGCCCTTTATAATTTGAGGATGCCTGTGACACCATGGGAGCCAAGAGCCCTTCCAGCCCTGCAATTTCTCCTAAATCCTTAGGTCTGGAGGCCCTCTTATGCCCAGTTTCCTCGTAGACTTTGTGTCCTTATGGTTTCTCTTATGATCAGAACCTGAGCTGGTGGAGAGGAATGGCCATGTATTTCTTAGTCCAGCCAGCACATACGATGGAACACCATGTATTTGAAGCTGTAGAATTCCCTGGCCTCAGGGTGTGAGAAGCTGGGAGCCACAAGGCAGACATAAGTGCCACATAAGTGAAGGTCGTGTGCTTCAGAGGAGATAACTGTTGGGAGACAGAAAAAAGCTTCATAGCAAAAGGTGGTGTGTAAGGCAGGCCTTTCAGGGCTGGAAGGTGTTTGATGGTACTTGAAGTGTCTGACGTCAGAGGCAGTCCTGGGTGGGAAGAACAATGATGAAGCTACAGAACGAGTCTGGAAGCAGTTGAGTACTCAGTGGAGGGAAGGCTCGACACTTTCGAATCCCTGGTCCATTATCGTTCAGTTGGAATTTTGACTTAGTGATAACACGAAAACAAAATACATCCAGTAGAAACCACAGCTTTGAGCCTTGATCTCTCCCCTGCTCCTTTTCCTCAGTGCTGGGCCTTGGCAACAATCTCTCCGTAAGTTAGGTGTGTTGCATGCAATTTTAGAATATCTTGAACACTGCGAGGTCTTTTCAACACAGAAACTCACCACAGGTGGAGGAATAGCATCTGCATGGCAGATTCAGAATATGTTTTGGGGAAGTTGTATCTAGTGAGAGAAGGGGGGAGGTAGGTGTCAAGGCTTTTGGATAAGGAATCCCACTGGGACAACCTTTAGGACAGTAACCCCAGCAGCTCCCAGAAGGCAGACTTGGGGGGTGAGAGGTGGAGGTTAGGATCCTTCGACCAAAGGGTTCCCTGAATCCAAAATGTGTTACAGAGTTAGCTCCGGTGGCATGGTGTCTGCTGGATGTGGCCCATGAAGAAGGGAGGTTTCCAGTGAAAACTTGGCTCCTCACATACCGAGATTGAGATGGCTGCAGTATGTGCAGCCAGAGCAGAGCTAGAGGAAGTTCTAGAATCCAGGAGAGCAATGGGCGACAGACACACAGATCGATGCCCTCAAGGTGTGTGGCCACCGAAGTTTTGCTTTCCAGTAGCTTTTGTCACTTAACTGAAGGAGTAAGCAAGCTGGTGTGGGTGAGGCTTCTCTGCCCCTTTTCTCTGTGCCCAAGTTTGCATCCAATCTGAGTTCCAAGATCCGTGTGGGTCCATTCTCCAAGGAGCCCCGGCTCCTCAGGTTATGGGTGAAGAGCAGTGGTGCAGGAGTCAGGTAGATGCATCTCCAAGCAAAGGAAGCCACATTACCAGTTTCCTCATGTGGCACTTGATGTGACCATCCTGGATATGCCCAGCAGGGGGCAGTGTCAGCCTGTGGAAGCTGCAAGCAGTTGCTAAACTTGCCAGGCATGGTGGGTGCCTAGTCTTGAGAGACGAATTTCCCTGCCTGAAGCATCTGGGGACAGTTTCAGGAGTCTGCTGTTTAGAGCAGGTCCCTTTTAGATACCCAGGATTCCACCCCGGAAGTTTAGACACGCTTTCAAGATACGGGTTTCTGAGCTGATTCCTGTCCCGTTGCACCCTTCAGTTTTAAGAGAGAACTTTCTGGTTGCTCTACTCTGAGACCACGTGATCTCACAAGGGGAAGTGGTGGACTGTTTGACTGGGGAAAATTGGGGTGAGGGCTGGTAGATGCGGAAGTAGAGCATTTGGGGAAGCTGGGAGGGGCAATGAACGTCTTTAGAATAGAAGGCTGTTGGGGAAATGCTGACTAGGCTTTCAGTGCCCTCTGAGAGGAAATGAGCCAGTGGGTGTGCCCCATTCTGCAAGGAGCTATGAGTGCCTCCTAGCCAGCTTTAGCTGCGGCTGTGTCGCCATGGTGTGTGCATCATTCATTCAGCAAACACTACATATCAGCTTCCATTGTCTGTTCTCTTCATGCAGACACTGGGATTCTGGAGAGCTCCAAAGCCCGAGACCCAACTCAAGGAGTTCGTAGTGGAGAGCAGCGATGATGGGTCAGTGAAACAAGCAGCTTGAGAGAGCTCAGGCAGATATTTGGAGACAAGTCCTCCTTGAAGAGCTGCTGAGCCACCTAGGGTGCTAGGGCAAGTTCATACGTAAGGGAACATCTGTCTGCCTTTGTGGGCTAGGACAATGAAATCGCAAAGGACATCAGCCTGGAGAGGGTCTCTGAGCCCAAGGCAAGCTGCTTGGTACTTGTTGATATCACAGAAGCTTAGGTGTATCTAGGGCACTTATACATGGCCTTAATATTTTAATTGCAATCATAGATCGCTTAATGAAGGGACCTGCTCTGAGAAATTTGTCCCTACCCATTGTCACCACTGAATTTTATACCTAGATGACATTCTAACTGCATACCTAGGGTATATGGCATGTGTGTATGTATGCTTATATATGTAAAAATTATATAATCTATGTAATATTCATATTATATCTATAATATTTATATTTTATAGCTTGTTTAACCTAGCATACAAACATGTAGAGCTTGTTTATGTGTGAAATACTACATGCAATGGTATTTATGTATATAAACATCCAAGCATAAAAGAAGAACCATAAAATACCAGGCAGCTGTGTGGTGGCTCACACCTTTAAGAGGCAGAGACAGGCAGATCTTTGTGAGTTCAAGGATTACCTGGTCTACAGAGTGAGTTCCAGGATAGCCAGGCTACACAGAGAAACAGTCTTGAAAAGCCAACCAACCAACTAACCAACCAACCAAACAAACAAACAAAAAAAACCAAGCAGGGGAAATTTTTTCATCTTTAATCTTACAGGTTTTATATATAACTTGCTGTTGGCTGAGAAGTCTTTATGTAACACACAACTTAACTCTGCAGTGGCATCAGGGCAGGTAAGAACGGCAGGTCCCCAGCTTAGAGGTTTGTATCCAAATTCATGACTGTCAATGTGCTATGCCATTCTTTTCTCTTCCTTTTCTTCCCTGACTCCCATCTTTTTCCATTGTTCCTACTTTCTCCAGAGTGTACAAGCTCTCTGTGTGTTGGGTGTGATCTGCATAAACCTCTCCCAAGCTTATAGTGGGGGTGTCTCAGGAGGTTCCACTACAGATTTTCAGCATCTAGGAAGGGCCCAGATTGCTTGGGCCTCTCTGGCTCGCTCAGGCTCCTCCCTGGTGACTCCACTCAAGCTGTTGCTGCCACCGCCTTTCATCAGTGATGCTAACCAGCCTCCTGCCTCTTGCCTCCTGGGCGCTGATTCAATTAACCAAGGTGCCCACCTCCTGCAAGGGCCATTTATAAAATCAAGCAGGGCAGCTGCAGACTTTCAGGCAGGATAGGGCTGGGGGTGGGGGTGTGAGCCGAGAGGAGGAGGCAGAGGAATGAGGGCCTGGGAAGGGTGTCTGATCCGATTAGGTGTTAGGCTGGCTTCCCCCTGGCAGGCGGCTGTACATCACTGCTTGGCTGCGGTCCTCTACTGTCCAGCACAGAGCAGAGTCCATCAATCTCCTAGCGGTGGCCAGGGTTGGTGGAGAGAGGGGAGTGGTATGCAGACTGCCTGCAACACTTCCATGTTTGTAGAGTGCTTGGGGAAGCTTTTTCCTGTGGGTTGGGCACACAGGCTGCAGTGTGACTGGGTTCAGTGTCAGCTGTGTCTTTGGCAAACACATCAGTTTTCACCTATGTACAGAAAAGGAGAGGGTAGCATTACATTTCTTTGAAGTTTATGGCAAAGACGAAGGAACAAATGAACGAGTAGCTCCCAGGACAGTGCCTGGTAAATGTGGAGCTCTGGTGTCATCCTCAGTCTCCTTTGCACTCCTGACAGTCCCCCCAAAGCAGCAGACAAGTTATTCTCATCTTATTAACTGGGTCATTAGGTCTTAGACAAGCAGATTCCCCCTGGTCTTGGCAGAGTGGACTTGGGCTTTGTAGAGGTGGAAGGGTTTGCTTAAGAGAGAGACCTAGGTTCTAAAGAGCAAAGAAAAGAGGAAGAGAGGTCAAGAAGAGGTCAGGAAAGCATGGCCAGGGGCCTCTCCTGGGTGAATCTGATGTGCACACGATCTACTATGTCTAGGAAAGGTGGAGCTGGCTAGGCAAGCTGCTGCATAGCCTAGAAAGCTTTGGCTGGAAGCAAGGCTGGAGGCTAGGCAGCCTCAGGGTGTCCTCCTTTCATATTCTCAGCATCTGCTCCCACCAGGCAAAGGAGCTGGCCTCTGGCTGGGAAGAAGCACCAGGTGGCCCAGCTACTGCCTCTTGCTAACTGGTGTGGTCAGCAGAGATCTTGGGAACACTGTCCTGCAGCCAGAAGGAATTCATTGAAATCAAGGAGGAAGTTGAGGAGGAGTGGGCATAAGCCCAGAGACTGTGGAAGCCAAGTATGGTAGGGAGGCCCATAATCCCAACAGATGGGAGGCTGAGGCACGGTGGTTAGTTTGAGGCTAGCCTGGGCTACATAATGAGACCTTGCCTCTAGATAAATGAATAAATAAATTAAAATAAAATAAGGTGTCCACAAAACATTTAACACTATATAGCTTCTCTCTTTTTCTCTTCTTCCTTCCATCCCTCTCCCCTTTCCTCTCTCCCTTCCTCTCTGATCTTTCCTCTTTTCTTCTCTCTCTCTCCCCACCCCTTTCTTCCTCTATAGTCACTGTCTTACAGTGTAGCTCAGGTTGCCCTCAAAATCACCCTCTTCCTTCCAGAGTCTTCCAAGTAGCTAGGATTGCAAGTGTGTGTAATTCTGATGGAAAGGATAATAAAACTCATTTTTTTTCCCTTGAGGTGGAAAAACACAGGTGCCTTTCAATAATATGCAATGATCTGTGGTACTCTGGAGGATGATGGCACATTTAAAAACTTCTCACCTTCCATTCCTGCCTCCCAGGAACCTATGTTTATCTGCCTAGTGGACCTGTGTGTGTGTGTGTGTGTGTGTGTGTGTGTGTGTGTGTGTGTGTACCCAGGGCCATCATGTACTCTTCCAGCCTCTTAAAATACCCTCTTGTGAAATGTTTGGAGTGTCCAACACCTCAGAGTAAACGAGGTGATAAAGGTGAGGATGGCCCATCCTGCCCTTGAAGCCAGGGTCTGACTGGTTAAAAACAGCAACAACAAAGAACAAAACAAAACAAAACAAAACAAAAAACAAAACAGCAGCCTGGGCTGAAGTCGTAGGAAGCACAGATAGAACTCTGGGCACCACAGTGTTTCCCCTCTGATGCTCACATTTCTCCCCAGTTCCTCCTTTTTGCTTTATGCCTGCTCAGCCTATAGCTCTCTGGAGGCCCCTGGGACTGGGGAACACCGTAACACTGGGAATGCAAGGGACAGGATGCCTGAGCCTGAAGGGGCCTTAGCAACCCCTCTGGCCTACAGCCTACCTAAGGAAACACAGGCCATGTGGACTTTTCCATCTCTCCCAGCCATGTTTACATTTTGTGAGAATCTGTGCTGGATGCAGAGGACAGAACTTCTAATGCAGAGGCTTTGGACATCCACAGGGAGTTGGTTTGTGACTTTGCACATGGATAGGAGAGGCACCACAAGGAAGGAAACTCCTGATACCCTATTCCATCTCCCCAAAAGGAAGGGTCTCTCTGAGCAGGGATTTCTTCCCTCCACAACATTACCCTGCAAGTCCCTAAGCAAATGGCCAAGGGTATACGTGAGGCTTGGTTTAATTAAGGGCAGCTGAGACTCAGGCTGTCCATTTCTTGCTGGTGGCCTGACTGATGGGCACCAAAGGTAAGCTATAGGGACAGCTTTCCTCTGGTAACGACTCTCCCCTCCCCGCACCCTGTTACCCTGTGCTCTGGTCCCCATGGAGCTCTGCTTTTCACAAGCCAGACCGTTTCCCCTGACTTGATCTCCGAGTCCAGGGCAGTGGTACAGGCTTGGTGGAGACATGGCAGGGGGTAGAGAGGTGGGTTGGACAATGTAAACTCGTGAAGAATGGGCTTTTATCAAAGAGAGAAAGAGGGACGGACTAGAGGTGCCTGGAACTGGGGGTCACCTACAGGAGGAAGGAGAACAGCTTCCGATGCAGAGGCCTCCGCCTGGCTCAGTCCTGGAGAAAGCTCTTCCTTCTTTCCCCTCCTCTGCTGCCTCTTTCTTCCTCCTCTTCATTTTTATTCTTCTGTTTACTAGGGGGGTGCATGTGCTGGGGCTTTAGGGTGGAGATTGGAAGACTCAGGAGTTGCTTCTGCCTCTTTGCTGTTGAGATAGGATCTCTCTTATTTTTGCTGCTAAGCTGTGCCCTCTGGCCTAACTGGCCATTCAGCTTCTCTTGTCTCTGGCTCCCAGCTCACCTGGTATTATAAATGCTTGCCACATTTGGTTAAAAAAAATGTAGGTTCTGGGGATTGAACTAGGGCCATTATCTCCTTGACATGCCCACCCCCCAGCAGACCCTTCCTTTGAGAAATAGAATGGCTCCTTACAGGCAGCTACCAAGTGGCTGAGGAGGTTGTATTGTCCGAACCCAAGGGACCAAAATAATCAACAGGAGCAACATACAGGAGGAAGAATTTATTTCAGCTCAGGGTTTCAGAAGTGTCAGTCCATGACTCTGGTGTAGTGGGGCAGAGGAGAACAGCACACATCGTGTTGGACCTGGGATAGAGGTAGAGGAACGCGGATGCTTTCTCATAGTGTTGCTCTTTTAATCTGTCCAAGCCCTGGGAGGGTCATGCCACCCACATTCAGGGTGACTCTTTCCCTCTGAGTTCTTTCTGGAATGTTCTGAAAGACATACCCACAGTGTGCCCCCGTCTCCTAGGTGATCTTAAATTGGGTTATTGTTTTTTTTTTTTAAATCAGTTTTCTTTCAGTTCTTTATATATTTTAGATGCTAACCATTTATCAGATGTATACTTGTTAAGTATCCTTTCCCATTCTGTGTGCTGCTCCTTTGCCAGAATGATGGTGGCGTTTGCCATACAGAAGCCTTTCAGTGTCGTGAAGTCTCATTATTAATTGCTGGTCTTAATGCCTGAGCTGTTGGTGTCCTGTTGAGAAAAGTGGTGGGGAGTTTCTTTTCTGGTCCACTCTATTTGGTGTTCTGAATGCTTCTTGTACCTTGATAGACATTGTTTCATGTAGACCGGGGAAATTTTCTTCTATGATTTTGCTAAAATTATTTTTTGTGCGTTTTGTTATGGTAGAAGCTTCACCTCAGCCTGTTGGGCCTAAAAAGGCCCCGACACAAGGCCTAGTGGAATTTCCTGAGCCTGGCTAGAATTTGGCAGCCTGACTCAGCAAAACTGCCTCTGCCCAGCTACTGCTGGTATGGTGAGTTATTATTGGCCCTTACACCTTACCCCATCCTGAGGTCCCCACCTACTTTCTCAACTCTATATAAGCACATGCCTGTTACAATAAAGTGAGACTCTGCTTTGACAAGCTGCCACGACTCAGACTCAGTGTGGTTCTCTCCGGTGACTAGGAGGGTGTCTGAGTCGTTGACACTCACCATCCTGCTAGGCCCCAGGAAGTGACTGGCTGGGCTGGACAGGCCCTTCCCACAGCCCTGACTGCTGGAGGACCAGGCAGAGTGGCATCTGAACAAGGACCCCGGCACCAGCCTTTGGCATCCATATACCCAGGAATATTATGGTGGAAGTTCAACCCAAGTCCCCTCCCCTATCTTCCTTCAAACCCTGCTGCATCTCAGAAAGCCCACCAAATGATGACCCCTCCCCCAGAGATGCTCAAGACCACTCCTACAGGGTATTTAAACTGCCCCCAGAAAATAGACACGTGGTTTTCCGGTTTCTCTTTCCAGTCTCCTCTGGGAAGCGGGGCGAGGTAGAAGACCATTTGAAAATGTATCCATTAAATGTGGGCTTTTTCTAATTCGGTTTGATTTGGTCTGATTTGGATTGCTTCATCGGCGAAGGAGCTTATGGGGGTGTAGAAACTTTTCACCTTTGACCTGGGTTTCTTCTCTTTCCTCCATATCTGTCATTTGTAGTTTGGGTCTATTCATAGATTTCCTGGATGCTTTTTGCCTAGATATTTTTAGAGTTAGCATTTTCTTTGACTGATGTGTCCATTTCTTCTACCTTGTCTTTGAGACCTGAAATTCTCTCTTCCATGTCTTTTAATCTGTTGGTGAGGCTAACCTCTGAGGATTTATTTGATATTTTGAGTTTTTCATTTCCAGTTTCAGTTCAGTTTGGGTTTTCTTTAGTGACTGTATTTCTTTGTTAAATTCTTTATTTATGTATTGAATTGTTTTTATTATTTAATTTGACTGTTTGTGGTCATGGTGTCATGAAGGAATTTATTCAGATCCTTTTAAGGTCACTCACATAATCCTAATTGCTATTTTGAAGTCTGTGTTTTGTGCTCCAGCTAAATTGTTTTTCAGGGCTTATTGCAATAGTGTTCCTGGGTTCTGGAGGACGAATTTTGTCTTGGCTATTGATAATGTATTTTTGTGTGTGTAGAAATCTAGGGATCTGGAGTTATGATATTTGGAGTGTTTTATTGGGTGGGTGTCCTATTCTTTGGTGGCTTGTTGCACCAAGTGTGGTGGCTGTGGGGTCCCTGATAGAGTGTTTTTATGAGCCAGCAGGAATCACAAAGGAATGGGGATGTTCAGGGAAATAATATCTAAAATGGGTGGTGGAAAAGAACTAGGCAGACTCTGGGTCCATACCAAGAGGCAAAATCCCTAGTGGATGGGGGAGAGCTGGCAAAAGAGGTTCCAGCCTTAGTGCCTTAGTGTTTTATCTCTCAGCTATGAATAGTAGCCATCTACATCAACCTCCATGAGGTTAAATAAGGTGAGTGGAAATTGTGTCCCTTTATTCAATAGCAAGTCATCATTGACCCTCAAAGCACCCCAATGACAATCAGATGCCAATGTTCTCAGATCTCAGGATAGTCCGAGTCTCTGTGAGTCATCAAGTAGAACAATAGAGAGAGGACATGATGAACTTACAAAAGGCATAAACAACTCACGTTCACCGGTTCTCTTTGTTTCTTCCTCCAAGCTGGCCTCAAATTTACAATCCTTCTGTCTGGGGTGATAGGCAAGTGCCACCTTCCTGGATAATTCACTTGTTCTTGGCTCCACTTGGTTCTCTCTGGGGCTCAGCCAGAAGCTGCAGAAATAGCCAACCTACGACAAAGCCCCAGGATAGAGGAAAGCTTTGCTATCCCTGGCAACTGATAGGTGCTTGAGGGCTAGGCTCTGGCTCCTCTAAGAGCTTACCCTTTCTTGCTGGTCCAGGCAGGGAGATGGATGATGGTCCGGGGAGGAGGAATGAGAGATGGAAGAAGAATTGATTGGAGAACAGACCAGTTGGCAAAATCTCTGGCAGATCAATGGAGATCATTTGCCCAGTGGGCTGCACTTAGGGACTAAGTAGTGAACACTTGGATTCTGGGTCTGGCATTTATTGCCCTACCCCTGCAGAAGGGAGCAGTGCTGGCTCCAGCCCTTCCTATGACTCTAGGAAAGCCCAGAAGCCCTTCCCAAAGAGCCCTCAAGAAATGAGGCTTTCTGCTCCAGATCTGAGAGTGTGGGAAGCTATGATCCAGGGTTCTGACAGCTTAAGAGATACTCTGCTCACACGGGGCAGGCTTGTGAGGGGATCCTCATACTGTAGTGTCTAGCTAGAATTCAGTGTCTAGTAGTTAAGAGGTGTTCTGCTCCACTGGGCAGGATTGTGAGGATTGTCATAGTGTCTGCAAGCAGACACCTTCTGAATGTCTATAAACATGCCACCACTGGGATCTGTGAACATCTGTAGGTCTCTGCTAGAGGTAGGGCTACATCCTGCTATCTCACCAACTCCTCCTCCGGGAGTTGTGTGTGGATCTATTCCCTTTACATTGTCCCCAAGGTGGGGTAGCATTGTGCCCATCAGGATGGGGGTCCCTAACTAAGGGGAATGTCTCATAAAGAGGGACAATCTGCATCCCCCCTCATTTTTCAGAGGTGTTCCTGTCTGGATCATCTGAAGTCAGTGCCCTAGCCAAGATCAGAACAGACAAGGGTAAGGGGCAGGAGATAGTTACACCAGGGCCCTGTTCTGTGGGATAAACTCATCGGCTCCTTTTACTGGTAGGTCAGATTTGTAGCTGTGAATACAGCCCAACACACAAAGCAGTAAACTTACTCAAAACACTGGGGGATTTTTCTATCTCTCTCTCTCTCTCTTTTAATAAATTGATTGTCTAGTTCTATGCATGAACTTTGTAGATGACAGTGGCATGCCACTCTTGATAAGGTCTCTCACTTCATCTGTCATCACTGTGGCCCTTGCTGTGGGGTCTACTTCTAAGGGCCAGTGTGGTAGTTCTTCTCTCATTTGAGGGTCCCTAACCTAATGACTTCTCACTGGAGTATCAGGAGCTTTAGAAGCTGGGGACAAGGTTGTTCCCAGCCATGCTGGGAGTGCTGCTTTAGAGAACCATACTTCTTGGGATGCCAACCACAGGCTTGGCATAAGCACAGCCGTTTTGAACAAAGACAAAGTGAGCCTTCATTTGGAGGGGCAGACTGGGGAGGTGTAGCAGGCTGGGAACATCAGGAGTTAGAACTGAGACGTGTCTTTTCTAAAAGCTTAAGAGCTAAGTGATTCCAGCAAGGCACTGAGGCTGGGTGCTGTGTGACGTAGGGGTCTGACTCCTATGTGCAGACCTTCTTGAAGGCACTTTGAGGTTGGGACAGAAGGACTACAAAATACCTCTGCCATGTAATTCATCCATGACGACTTCCTTCCATGGGCTCATAAAAGATTTTATCATTCCTAAAAGCCTACCTTATAAAAGGCAAATGCCCCATAAAGTGGTCATGCCTGGAGTTCATTATCAGCCAACACTCCAATTAAGATAGGAATTAGGTGGCACCCAGAAATCTGATCTTAATGGTTTACATGTGTGCACATGGGTATGGTTATTGACATGTATTTGGGCATGTGTGTGAATGTATTTGAGTTGAGGGCAGGATTTTTTTTATTCATCTAACAAATATTGATCAAACACTAATAGAATGTCAAATGGTCGTCTTGGTTCTGCAGGGTTGGAGAGTGAATAAAGAAACAAAACACCTCTGCCCCTGTGGAGCTCACTTACTTTCAAAGCAGAAGGTCAAGAAACAAAGTAGAAGTAGAGGTGAAGGTGGCAGGAAGTATAATGGAGAAAAATGCAGCAGGGAGAGGGGAGCTTACGGCGGAGAAGATGCCAACTGTCTGGAGGGGCTTGGGATTGGCTCTGGGGGAAGGATGAGCCTGTGACTGCAAATGCCAGAATGAGAAGGCCAGCAGACACGTGGGACATGGCCCTGAAGGAGATCCTTACTCCTTGTTAAGTGTGCATGCACCCTGAAACCTTCCTCCTCCACGCATCCTCTTTCTCCAGCCACCGTTCTAAGCATCAGAGGGCTCTTATGGCCCAGCAGAAGAGAAGCCATAGATGGGGTGCTTCCTGGGCAGGCAGAATGACAGTCAGTAGCTTAACAAGCTCCAGACCAGCCAGTTCCTGGATGTATCAGTTATTTTTTGCTGGCTATGACCAATATACGAGTGAAAGGAAGAAAATGTTGTTTTGCCTCACACGTTCAGAGGGTTGAGTCCACAGCCACTTACTTGTTTTGGTCCTGTGGTGAGACAGAATATTATGGCGACAGATGCTGTTTACCACATGATGGACAGGAAAGAGACAGGGAATATAGTCTCAAGGATACAACCCGGTGACTTACCTTCTTCAACTAGACACCGTCTCCTACTTTTTTATAATTTCCAATAATGCTGCAGTCTTATGAATCTGTCAAGAGAGTTATGAACTCATTCATTTAACCTGATGACATGATCATGAATTCATTCAACCCTGGTGACGTGATCATCTCTAAACACACTGTCATAGACACATCCATGGGAGTGTGCTCCACCAATGCACATAGTTTTCAATCCAATCAATAACTCAGATTTGCTACTACACCAAGGAATGAGGTGCCAGCTTACCTCATATGACTTGTTCCCTGTTGTGTGTGTGAGACAAAACTTCTGGAGAGAAACAACACACATATCTACTCACCCCAGATAGGGATCCCACAACAGACCAAAGTATGGATACCACTAAAGTCCAGCTTGGTGAACCAATGAGTTTTATTGGGGCTACTTAGAGGTTTATGGGGAAGAGTTATGGGAGCAGAAATGACTCAAAGACAACTACATCACCAAGACCCACCCCAGCATGGGTGACAGCTCACAAAAGCTGGGAAATTTGAGCACACTGCACAGTCTATAGGCAGTCCAACAGGTTGGAGTGTCCTTTCTAGTTCTGAATCTGGATGATTTCTCCTGTTTTTTTCCATACTAGCATTCACAACTTTGGTGGTGGTGGGAATCACCAGGCTGAGATGGTGTGAGGACAATGTGAGGACAGGCTGGGTAAGTGAGGGCTTGTGTCACACAGTGCTTGGACTCCCTCCTTACTGCTGTTGAGGGTCTTCTCTAGCTAGGTGAGGGGCACAGAAGAAAACAACACGGAGATGCCCAAAGAACCTAATGGGGGAGGTTGACAGCTCCCCAGGATGTGATAGGATGCTTCTAGGGCATGTCCTGTGGTCAAGAGGAAGGAGGCCCGACTACCAGAGCATCACAGGTTTCCAGGGATGGTGACATAGAAGTATTTCTAAGATAGAGGAAGAAAGTGTAGCATTGCAGGCTGAGAGACCCATGCTTAGTCATTTAGTATGTTCTTTGAGTGTGGTGAGAAAGGAAGGGTGCCAAGCCACAGGAGAGGCCACTGTGGAGAAAGAAGGGGAAGAGGACATTGTGGTCTACTGTGAGAAAGGCAGAGGTATCCTGGGGAGGACATTTTATTTAGAATTGTGTTCAGTGTGAGCAGAACCCATATGATGGATCAAAGGGCCTTGGCACTACAGAAGGAGAAGGCTGATTGAATTCAACCCCCTTGTTTATAGATATAGAACCAGGCATAGTGGAAAGAAGATAATTGCCCAAGATCCCATGGTTACAGGTGGACCAAAACCTCATGCTCAGGACTCTTACCTCAGCGTAGCTGTGCTGCCCTACTGCTCTGTTGTAACACCTTTGAAGTACTAACTCATTCGTCTTCACTCCCCACCAAGAGAGCTACAGTGGTTATCACTTCCCCATTTGTCAGACGGAGAACCTCAGGTGCAGCAGTTAACTTATCCAAGGTCACACAGAAAGCATATGGGGAACAGGGGTAGGGATTCAGATGTTTGCTCCAGGGTCCGTGTTCTTCCTCCTAGAGGTAACATGGAATCATCTGATGCCCTGGGTAACGAGGAGTGTGCTCAGTAGCCACTGTCTAAGCATGGCAATGCTGTTTCTTGAGATCTTCTCAGTACTCCTATCCTCCACATTGTCAATGCCTCGGTGACCCGGTTGCTTATTATTATTATTATTATTATTATTATTATTATTATTATTTTGTTGTTGTTGTTATTATTATTGTTATTGTTGTTGTTGTTGTTGTTTTATTTTGTTTCCCCTGAGGCCCAGATGAATATCGTGAATGGGCAGCTCTGGGCAAGCGAGATGGAACATTATCAATTACAGCACTTGCTCAGTGCTGTGGTGTAAATATTTCCACTGTGGCCTGATTTCCTCCATGGCCAACTTTAAGCCTTCACCTGAGCATCAATCTGCTCGAAACCCTGCAAACTCTACAATGGATTCTCACATTCACCTGGCTCCAGCATGTCTCCATGGCAGCACCCCCTCCTCTCCAACTCTTCCTGAAGTCCCCTTCCCTGTCACCATCCTGCTGTCTCACTCTTCATCTTTGGTTAAACTAGGTTCACAATAAATGACTATGATTTGAAAGTTCTTATCTTAGGATGTTTATTTTTCTCTACTCAAAAAGAAATAGTAATAAAAAATTCATGGAGTTCTGCCCACTATAAACATTCCCTAGAAGGGGCTTTGGTGATTTTGTTTAAATCTTGGTTTTGCAGATATGGAAAGTCTTCCTGGAGAGTCAAGGGACTCGCTCAGAGGTGCACAGCCAGTAATTTAGCACATTAGAAGCCTGGGTTCTGACTCCTGGTCTTTGGTCTTTGGCTTTTCTTGCTTTTCTAACACATCTCAGTATCCTTCTGGTGTGTGTGTGTGTGTGTGTGTGTGTGTGTGTGTGTGTGTGTGTGTTATCATGCTGCTCCAAAAGCAGGTAAAAATTGCACACCTTAATTGAGAAGATAAGATGAAAAAAAAAAAAAAAAGACTATTGGCATGGGGGAGGGGAGCCCTACCAGGGGTTTTGGATTTTCTTCATCAACCTGTAACTTTGAGTCAGAATCTTATATGCTTGGAGTGTTCGCTTTATCACTTTAAAATGCAGATATTATGAATATTTGCCTCATACCTCAGAGGGATAGTATGAAGATCAAAGGAGATAAATGGCTAGCAAAGTGTGTCTAATGTAAGGAAACACAAATAGCTCTCAAATGTAGATGACTACTCACCATCTCATTTAGAAAAAGAGAAATGTAAATTAAAATTACACCGTGGTAAACAATTTTTTCACCTATCAGATTGGCAACAGGCCAGACTGTTGATAACACACTGTAATGGCGATGCTGTGAGGAAATAGGCACCCTCATCGTTCTCATGGGAAGAGAAATGTGTATCACCTCTACAGAGGGTAATTTGGCAATAGCTGTCAATGTTTTAAATACATAGCTCTTCTAACCTAGCAATTCCACTTCTGGGAATGTATCTTATAAATACGTTTGCATAAGTGCCAAGGACCTGCTTATGGCTCTTTGTTATAGTGATGTTTACAACAGGCAAAATTTGAAATGTTCAGTGCTCATCAAGAGAGGAGTTTCTGGGCCGGAGGCATGGCTCAGTGTGGAGCTCTTGACTACCATCCCAGAGGCTCTGAGTTCTACCCCCAGCAGAGAATAAAAGGAGAAGTCTCCTTAAGATGCTCTCTCTTCCCATCCTGCCCTGATTAGGAGCCATTAAGACACCATGTGACTTGCTACCTGGTCAAGAGTAAATATCTCCAGTCAGGAGGGACCTTGTCTCTTCTGAGAGCCCTGATTGTGTGGTTGCTAACCCCACTGGACTTCTTGATTTTTGGGGTCCCTATCCTGCTGCTTTCCTGCTCCTCAGCCCATCCCAGCATCATCTTGACAGCTCAGAAACAAATCCTAGCAGACAGAGGCCTATCATCAATTAGAGAGAGGCAAGGGATTTACTATCTGCAGAGGGATCTGCAGGAGGCGGGGCTGTTGGCAAAGGGAAAGCATCATGTCTCCAATTAAAGTTCTAAGGATTCATCTTCCACTCAGCCCCCCTCAGAAATTGACATTTATTAGGTTGTCAAGGCTGATTTTCCTCCTGGCCCTTTCTTGCCCTCAATATTCTCTCTCTCTCTCTCTCTCTCTCTCTCTCTCTGTGTGTGTCTCTCTCTGTACAGACACCCAAGTGAATAAAATACCTCTTTTTTTTTCAATGTGCAACCCTGCAGCATTTGCCCTGGTTTCTTGGTTTTTGATAGAGGGGAAGGCCACATGGATGGGGTGGGAGGCACACAGGTACAGCTCTGCTGAGGAGGTAGCGGTCTGAGGCTCATGGTAGGCCTAGAATCTGGGGTGAAACAGATCTTGTGTAGAGTGAGATTGCCAGCTGTGTGTTGGGAGTGTCCCACCCCATCACCCCCACCCCACAAAAGGTCCCCTACGTGCCATTCAAGCTGACTTCCATCACTGTATACACATTCTTGTGAGTTTATCAAGCTCTGTTCCAGGTCTCTTTGCAGGGAACGCATTCCTCTACAAGGGCAGCTCACCAAATCATTGATGTCCTAGGAACACTGAACTCTGAGTGAAGAGATTCTAAACACAGCCTGAACTCTTGCAGAAAGGAAGCTGACGACCAAGGGATTTGCCCAACATCACTCAGCATGCTGGTGACAATGATGTGGTTGTCACCTGGGTCCTCTGACCTGAAGATCAGTGGACTTCAGTTTATCACAGTGGTTTTCTTTGGTAACAAGAGGAAGCCTGGCTGTATGTGAGCTTGGGGCCCCCAAGTGAGAGAAGAAAAACAATAGGCACGAACACAGAAGGCTAGTGTGGAGGCCACTTGCCTATACTGTCATTTTTCTAGTTGTTGTGGATGTTATCCTTTTTGGTTTATTTTGTGTTTATGATTTGGGACACGTACTATGGATAGCTGGCTCTGGCTTCGTTCACGATGGTTACTAAGTCTTGTGATTTGTGTGGGTTGTTTTCTGGTTAGCTGGATTATTATTCATTCTTTTCTTCTCTGTTAGTGTTAGGTTTGGCATAACGGATTTCCTCCTGGCTCTCCTTTGTTCGCCTATTCCTCTCCTGAAATCTATTCTTGCTTGTGCTCTTGTGGTTGAGACTATCTGTCTTCCTCCTCAGTGTATAGTATTCTTCTAAACGTCCTCTGCAGCACTGGCTTGGTGGTTATGAACCGCCTTGGTCTGTGCTTGTCTCGAAAGGTCCTTATTTATCCATCCGTTTTCAAAGATAGCTTTGCTGGATGCAGCAATCTTGTTTGGAAGTCTTACTTTCAGGCCTTGACATATATTGTATTATGTTCTCCTGGCTTTGACACTTGCTGGAAAAAATATAGGGGAAGCACAATATTGGAAGAGTGGGAGAGGATATGGATTTAAAATTCCCTCAACTCATGGAGCAGCTCTTTGAAACTTACAGACCGACAGTAGCATGCACAGGGGTGTGGAGGGGAGGTTGAACTTGTGGATTCTTGTCTTTCCTGTGGTTCATGCTGGGGTTGAGCTTGTCTTGGACAAGTGTCTGATGGCCTACCAGAACTGTTTATAGTCCTTCCTTCTTTGCATAACAGGGGCTTCTGTTGGCCACACTTAGCTTTAGTCTGTGAACTGGGCTGGTTCTCTTTCGCTCTGGAGATTCCTAAGCTTGTTGCCCCTGGGAGATGACTAATATTTTAGTACAGGCTATTTCCCGAGTGAAAGCAACCATAGTACTGTGATCTGTATGGGTGGAGGGCATGTCTTTTGTTTTCAAGAGTAAGAAAGGACTTTGGGAACCCATCCCACATGGAGGGATGCTCTCTCAGCCTGGACATATCGGGGAGGGCCTAGGCCCTGCCCAGGATGATATGACAGACTTTGGGGATCCCCATGGAGGGCCTTAACCTCCCTGGGGAGCAGAGGGGGGATGGGGTGGGGAGACTGGTAGGGGGTGGGGCAGAGGGGAAGGAGAGGGAGCAGGGATTGACATGTGAAGCAGGCTTGTTTCTAATTTGAACTAATAAAAAAATAATTTCTTGAAAAAAAAAGATGTCCTAAGTATTAATATCCTTGATGAAGGGAAGGGATGAACTTCAGAGTTCTGAGTTCTGCCTCAGTGAATGACATATGGATGACTTCAGAGGTTGATTCCCCCTTTCTCCCCCCAGCCTTAGGCTCAAGGCTACTAAATTCGAAGGTGAGCCTCAACTGATAAGGTCTGTTCCCAGCCACGGAGGCCAGGAATATGCACTTCTCTATGTGAACTGAGCCTCCTGTCATCTGTCTGGCTTGTCTGTGTTGTCTGCACTTTCCAGCTTGTCTGTGTCTAGCCTCCTATTCTTCACAACTACCTCTCAGGACTGGCTCTGTGGCAGGATAGATGGGTGGTTGTTTCTGTTCGTTGGTCTTTCAAGATAGCTTAGTTTCTCAGTTTCATCTATCAGGACCCCTCTGAAGATGGTGCTAGGCCACTGTCTTGCTAATAATACAGAATGACACAATGGTCATCCACTGCTGACCCACATGCTAGAGGAAGCACCGTCTCCCTAAAACTCACAACTGTGTGAGGTTTGTGTGGGCTTGTCATGAGGATAGGATTGCCAGTCAGTCTCTTTCTCCCTAGGCTGACTGCTTACCTTTTGGATAGGTCCTTTGTTTTCTGTTCCAGCCAGGGAACTTGATCAGTGTTCAGCTTGGCTTCTTTTTGATAAGTGTTCCATCTTTTTCTTGGTACTTTTGCTCTTTTAGCCCAACTTTTTCCTTCTTCTTTTTTCTTTTATTGAGACAGGGTCTGGTTGGCTTGGAATTCACAGAAATTAGCCTGCCTCTGCCTTCTGAGTGCTGGGATTGAAGGAGTGCCCACCACTCTAGATCTAGTCTGTTCTCTCGTATCACAGCATTTCTTCTTAACCTGGTCATGTTAATTATAAACATCTCATTCTGTTGTGCTGAGATTAGGTTTTGGGAGAGTGTTGAAGCACAGAGGGGCTCCTGAAGGAAACCAGATAACACCACAGTGGTGAATGTCTGGGTGCTAGGAATGGGGGTGGTGGATGTTGAGAAATGACCAGGTGCTTGATGGTTGGTAGTGAGGATGGTTTTGGGTATGGGAGAACAGAATGGCATTGATTGACACAGGGAAGGCCAAGGGAGGGATTGACCTGGTGGGAAGATTCGGGAAACCTAAGATGTGATTTCCAAGTGGTTGAGCAGTAGCAAATATGAGTCTAGAACTCAGAGGAATCTGACTCAGATAAAGGAAGATGGGCAATTCTTAGCATTTGAAAGTCACAAGATAGAGTGAACTTACTTAGAGAGTGAGTGTTTGTAGTCAAAACTCTGGGACAGTCTGAACAGCAGGATGAGGAGGACGGACCAATCAGCAAAGACAACAGAGAGGGCAGGGCCTGCAATCTAAGTGAAGGATAATCTAATCTGTGTGTTATCCTGGAACGTGTAATCCTTCTCGTTCATTGGTTGTTGCTGTTGAGTCATTTCAACAGGAAGAGAGGCAGAATGCAGGGCCTTCGAAACTTCTCTTTTCTCAAGTAAACAAAAATTGTGGAGGGAATCAAGGAAGTGCTGCAAGTTTGAAAAGAAGAGAAAAAAGAGAAGAGAACAGGGCTTCCAGGAGAGCGCCAATTTTGAGCAGTACAAGCAACCAGTGGCAACTCCAGAATTTCCTTAATTTTTTTTTACATTTATAGTTTTTAAAATTTTGTATACACTAGCTACTTTTCCTGTTGCTGTGATAGAATACTATTATCACAGCAACTTAAGGAAGAAAAAAAAACATTTTGGCTTATGCTTGTAGAGGGAGAATCAATCCATCATGGTGGGAAAGGCCAGGAAGCAGATGGCAGATAAGAACAGCAGGAGCAGGAAGCCGAGAGCTCACACCCCTCAATCGTAAGCATGAAGCAGAGAGTGAACGGGGTGAGACTTTAAACTCTCAAGGCTCACGGCCATGGATGCACTTCCTAAACCTCCCCAAACAGTGCCACCAGCTGGGGGCCAAAGCAGTCAAATGCCCGAGCCTGTTGGGGAATTTTTCTCATTCAAACCACCACAGGTTTGAATGTGTGTGTGTTGGGGAGCAGCTGGAGGGTGTGGCACAGCAGGGAGGTCAAGAGGAAATTTGCAGTTAGTTCTGTCCTTCAACTATGTAGGTCCCTGGGATTGAACTCAGGTCACCAGCCTTGGCTATAGACATCTGTAGGGAGACACTGTAGCCCCGCCTCCTGGTAGCCGGGACAGGTGTGCCTTGAGGGCATGAGGGCGTGGTGAGGGGAAGTCTAAGGTGACACGGGAACTGTTCTTAAGGGATGGGGCACATGTGGAGAGTCCCTTCTCCCTTCTCCTCTCTCTGGCCTGGCTGCCCTGCTGCCCCTGGCACGCTCTGGCTTGCTCTTGGCTGGTGTTTATCTGAATAAAGAAATCTTAACCTTATGGACTGCGGATTGATCTCTTCAGACATCTTCCCCAACTGAGCAATCTCACTGGCCTTGCAATCCTAGACTTGCTATATTGGAGGCACTGAGGGACACGGGTCAGCTCAGAAAGACAATGACAATGGACTCTTGAAATACTGATGGTCAAGGAAACCTCAGTAGTTCATATAAAGGATAAGATAAGCTGAAGCTGGGGCAGAGAGTGTGCTAACCCTGAAGTTCTCCCATGACCCACTAAGCAGTAGAGGGGAGAGAGGGGCCTTCTGGGTAAGATGAACACTCCATCTTGGAGTTAGTCCCTTTACCCCAGCTGTGTTCAGTCAGGAGAGCCAGTAGGGTGAGACGAAAGGTGCAGAACCAGACAGTAGTCTGCAGAGACATGGCCAGGCCTTTAACTGAACAGGAGGAAGATTTGCTAACACCCCTTTCTTGCCCTCTTCCCTCCCACAGACACTCAGGCAAGTCTGAGAGGGTGGCTGTCTCTCTGACTTACTTTGGTTGATGAAACACATACAGACACATGCATGTGCACACACACCTGCACACATGTGCATACCCCCCAACACACATATGACTTTTCACATCAAGAAATCTTGTTGGAGGGGGAGGTGCAAAGCAATAGGGCTTAGGGAGAAAAGACACTTTGTGCCAAGCCTGAAGACATGAGTTTGAGATCTTCACCAGGTGGAAGGAGAGAATGGATTCTTGAAAGTTGTCTTTGGGCCAGGCGTTGGTGGCACACGCCTTTAATCCCAGCACTTGGGAGGCAGAAGCAGGCGGATCTTGGTGAGTTCTAGGCCAGCCTGGTCTCCAGAGCCAGTGCCAGGATAGGCTCCAAAGCTACACAGAAACCCAGAAAACAAAAAAAAAAAAAAAAAAAAAAAAAAAAAAAAGAAAAAAAAAAAAAAAGGAAGTTGTCTTTCGACCTCAATACACAATAGACTGTGGTATGTACCCCTTTATACACACAATTTCTCTTAAGTTAAAAAAAAAATCAAAACCCTAAAGCATCTTGGGAGATGCTGAACTTTTTGCAAAGATGTTACCATGGGATAAAGCATTTCTAAATTCCCTTTTGCAAAACCCAACTGTGCATGTGACACCCACTTCTGACCATTCTCTGTCAGGGTCTTTGCATTTCAAGGGTAAGTTTGATTTCTGGAAACACCCTAGAGTTATTGAACACCAAGTGTGATGTCTGAAATGAGAGATTAAGGTTCTTATGGCCTCTGATGAGGTTTGATCCAGCTGGGATAAGGCTTACTCTTTCTATTTAGAAGGGCATACTTCTTCCTTCAGGCATATACTAAGGAATGGTAGGTAAAGTACCTGGTATAGTTTTTGATCTGCAGGCATTCCATAATTGGTAATTATTAATATTCCTAAAACAGGGATTCTGAAACGAATGGGAGCATTGTTGAATGAAATGTCATGTCCCTCAAGGTGAAGGCTTTGAAGGGACAGACTTTATCTAGAATTAGAAATTTTGCTAAGTGTGTTAAAAAATAGCAGATTCATAACCTCATAATCTTATCTGTTATTCTCCTTTATCAACTTTCATAGGCAGGAGGATGAGAGGACTCCAGGTCAAAGAGGGGAACGGCTGAAGGAGATGACATGGGGAAGAAGGAAGCCAACCCCTGCCTCACTCCTTAGGACCACCCATAGTTGTCCCAGGTGACAAAGGGGCTGCTAATGCTCTCCCCTCCTTTCTCCCTCCAGCTTGGGATGCTGGTGACAGGGGACTGAAATGCTCCTGTAAGAAGTTCTTGTGTGTCTTTCCCTGTTAATGAAATTGATGACTGACTTAGATGCCACCAGATAGCCCTCATCCAGCAGCTGGTGGAAGTAGAAGCAGACACCCACAACTTATCACTGAACTGAACTGGAATCCAGATGCAGAGAAGGACGAGTGAAGAGCAAAGGGGTCCAGACCAGGCTGGTGAAACCCACAGAAACAACTGACCTGAACATTGGGGAACTCTTGCTCCCCAGACTGATAGCTGGGATACCTGATCCAGACCCCAGGAACATGGATTTCATTGAGGAAACCTCAGAAATCTACAGGACCTCCTGTAGTAGTTCAGTACTTATCCCTAGCATAGGTGTGGACTTTGGGAGGCCATTCCATATAGAGGAATACCTCCCTGAGCCAACACACATAGGGCCTAGGCCCTATCCCAAAGGATATGATAGACTCTGATGACACCCTATGGAAGGCCTCACCATACAGAGGGAGCAGAAAGGATATGTGATAGGTAGGGTTTAGTTGGGGGTGGTGGTAGGGGAGGATGGGAGGAAGAAGGGAACTGGGATTGTCATGTAAAACAATCTTGTTTCTAATTCAAATTAAAGAAATCTGAAAGAAAAAAAACAACAAAAAAAGAGAAGTTCTTGTGTTGGACATAGACTTCTAATCCTTAAGGAGAAGAGCAAATTGCTATGGAGAAGACAGCAAAGGAGTAACTTACAGCTTCGTATATGGAAGAGAGCAAATTGTCCTTTCCTGAGGCTTGGTCTTCACAGAGTGAGAGTGGAGTCAGCAGGAAGACGATGGGTGTTTCTGGAGAATGGATGTGGAGAGAAGCAGTTCACCAAAGAGGCACTGAATATAACCCGCTCCTGCTCAGTTAGACACAGAGCTAGCCCTGCTATGTGGTTCCCTCAGGGAGCACAAGGATGAGCTTCCTGGCCCAGAGCTGTGCAGGGTGAAGGTTCCAGGGGCCACCTTGCCTCCACAGGGAGCAACAGAGAGATCTTATCCTCATCTGGACTCTGCTTAAACTCTGGTGACTTCTTTTTCTAGGCCCCCGTTTCCTGCAAAAGGGATTGATGGCTTGGAACTTTATCATCATTTTCCATACTTTGGTTCTTTCACTTTAGCCTACAGATCCACACCAAGACACAGTGTGCAAGTTCATATTTATGTATGTACATATGTACAGCCTTATACTACATGAGGATGCTTCCATCAAAGATGGATCCAATCCACGGCAGTAGACTCTTGAGATTATACAGGCTAGAGTGTCATAACATCCTTGGTTTGCGTAAGAATGGTGTACAGTGATGGCATTTTCTTCCTTCCTTCCTTCCTTCTTTCCTTTCTTCCTTTCTTCCTTCCTTCCTTCCTTCCTTCCTTCCTTCCTTCCTCCCTCCCTCCTCCCCCCTCTCTCTTTCCTTGCTTTTCTTTTTCTTTTTTGAGATAGGGTTTCTCTGTGTAGCTTTGGAGTCTGTGCTAGAACTCGCTCTGTTACCAGGCTGGCCTTGAATTCACAGAGATCCACCTGCTTCTGCCTCCTAAGTGAATATTTGTAACCTACCTATCTTAGCTATCATGTGTATATACATATATATATATATATATATATATATATATATATATATATGCATGTATGTATGCGCCTATATCCATCTATTAATCCATCCATCTTCTTCCTATGAGCCCAAAATTGTAAGAATCAAAGTTTTAAAATATGAAATTAGGTGATGAGTAAAACTGTTTCCATTTCTGATATTTTAAGCCTATTTTTAATATTTTAATTAATCCTTTGAAAACATACATAATACAACATGTTTTGATTATATTCATCCCCTGCCCCACTCTTTACCCCGTACCCTCTCTCTTAACTTCAAAGCCTCTTAAAAAAACACCCTACTGCTCATTTGTACTACCCATGTACACATGGTGTGTACATAAGTATGGCCAATCTACCAAGTTCCACATCTCTAAAGAAAACTGACTCTCCTTTCCCCAGAAGTCATTAACTTTCAATGTAGCTGGGGGTGGGGGCTTGTGAGCACCTCCCCTCCCTGTTGTAACTTAAAAAAACAAGGCTAACATAGGAGGCTTATTTGAAGAGGAGAGAGAAGGGACGGAGAGGGCGGCAGAAACCGGTCCCTGGGGGCAAGAGGGGTGGAAGAGAAAGAGAGAGGGAGAAAGAGGAAGAGAGGGAGAGAAAGTGAGGAAGATAGGAGGTGGACAGGACCCTTTAAAAGGGGAATGTAGTGAATGTGCACAGGTGGGCACTCTTAGTGGCTGCAGCTGAGGCAGGCCAGTACAGATGCCTGCACACTAACTCTCTCCATGCTGCATGTTGATTGGCTTGATCTTGTTCAAACAACCACAGCTGCTATGAATTCATCAGTGCATTGGTCCTGTCAGGTCAAGAAGACATTGTTTTGTCAGGTCCTCCCAAACTTTTGGCTCTTACAGTCCTCAGCCATTCCCCTCCCCCGAGCTTTGGGACTAACCACTGGTTTACTGGTTTAATGCTTAGGTCAATGTTATAGGAATATGTCCTTATAAACCCTCAAGTGCAGAGTCCAATTCAGAATAGTTACTTGTTACTTACTTTCATGATCTGGGATTTGCTGCAGAGGTTAACAGTCCACATCACTTCTTCACCTTTGGCTTTTCTCTATAGGTGACTCTAAATTAAAAAAAAAACCTATTTTTTATTATTTTATTTTATGCATATGGATGTTTTGCTGCATGTGTATCTGTGTCATGTACATGCAGTGTGGGAAGCTGCCAGAAGGTGGCATTGAATTCCTTGGAACTGGAGTTACTGATGGTTGTGAGCCTCCATGTGGGTGCTGGGAATTGACCCCAGGTTCAGTTTGCAGCTAATACTCTTAATGCCTGGACCATCTTTCCAGGCCCCTCTATAGGTATTCTTATTTTCTGTGTGAGATGAAAAATGACTCATCCGTCTCTCATCTTTCTCCCCAGGTCTTTTTTCAAGACAGAATTTCTCTATGAGTTCTGGCTGACCCAGAACGAATTCTGTAGACCAGGCTGGCCTCGAACTCACAGATATCTGCCTGCCTCCCCAGTACTGGGATTAAAGGTGTGCCAATCTCCCCAGGTCTTTAACTACTCAACTTTTCCCCTTTATATTGACTTACTTAAACCCAGATTCCAGGTAAACTGGGGTCATATGATCACCCCTCATCCCACCTTGCACTCTTGGAAGTGGGCTTTCAGAAGATTACTTTTTTCTTAAACCTTTAGGGATTTTTTTTCACTTTCCCACTAGTTTAGGGAAACATTTATGATGTTAATTATAATTAATTAATTAATTTTTTGTTTTTTTGAGACAGGGTTTCACTGTGGCTTTGGAGCCACTCTGTAGACTAGGCTGGCCTCCAACTCACAGAGATCTGCCTGCCTCTGCCTCCCAAGTGCTGGGATTAAAGGCGTGCGCCACCAACACCCGGCTGTTAATTTATTTTTTTCTCAACTTTTTGTTGTTCTTTAGAGGGAAGATATTCTGGATACTTTGACTGTCATGTGATCTGAAAATGAGAGGCTGTCTTGGTTCTTCTCATCAGAAAATTCCTACATCTTAGAACAGTGGTCCTCAATCTGTGGCCTGTGACCCCTTTTGGGGGGTTGTCAAATGACCCTTTCATAGGGGTTGCATATCAGATATCCTGAATATCAGATATTTACATTTTGATTCATAACAGTAGCATAATTACAGTTATGGAATAGCAACTAAAATAACTTTATGGTTGGAGGTCACAATATGAGGAACCGTATTAAAGGGTTGAAGCATTAGGAAAGTTGAGAACCACTGCCCTGGAGGCTACAGGAAGCTACAGGTTATGGAAGGAAAAGACATCAATTAGATATCTGGGTGGCAATAGTTTTCATTTGGGTGAGTGATAGGGTATGGGAAAATTATATAACTCTCCTTTTTTTAAAAAATGTTTTTTTCAATTTGCAATTTGACTTTTATATTTTTGTTTGTGAACCTAGATTTTGATGGCTGAGCCATCTCTCCAGCCCTGACTTTATTTCTTCCAACACAATATTTTTATTGATTATTTGTGAATTTCACATCATGCACCCCTATCACACTCATTTCCCAGCTTTTCCACCTTCCCATGTCCCCTTCCCCCTTGTTTTTTTTTTTTTCTTTCTGTTTTTCGAGACAGGGTTTCTCTGTGTAGCTTTGGAGCCTATCCTGGCACTCGCTTTGGAGACCAGGCTGGCCTTGAACTCACAGAGATCCGCCTGCCTTTCCCTCCCGAGTGCTGGGATTAAAGGCGTGCACCACCAATGCCCGGCCCCTTCCCCCTTGTTATCCCCCTGCAAAAAGAAAATAAAAAAAAAAGAAAGAAGAAAATAAAACAAGTCCAATTTGTGTTGTTCATATACTCAGTGGTGCATGGTCAAACTCCCAGTGGCCAGACCCTTAAAGAAAACTGAGTCCTTCCCCACCCTCACCAGAAGCCCTCAGTTGTGGAGGCTACACTTCAGCATCCTTACCACAAGTTTTAAGAGTTCTCTTTGATGACTTCCTTTTTAAGCTGCTATTTTTGGAGGAGGTTGAGTTGGGGGGTAGGGGTTGACACAGAAGCCTTCTATGTCTCTCTTTCTCAGCTGTCTGAATTCATCAATACCACTGCAAAAGCAGCTTCCTTGCCCTTTACGGTCAGCGAGAGCACAGAACGTGGGCTGCTACATGGTTTCTGGTGACAGCATGGACCTCGAACATCCACATGCTCTCCAACATCAGCACGTGCCAAGGATCTCTGCTTTGTCTCCAGTGACAGTACGGGCCACGGACTTCAACATGGCCCTCTGCCAAATCACAGGGCACAGATACCATCATAACCTTCAGTGGCAGCATGGACCAAAGACATCAACAAGGCCTTGTGGGTAACATGGGCCATGGTCATCAACATGGCCTCAGGTGGCAGCACAGACCCCAGACAGGCCACAGGCATCAACATTAGCTCCAGGTGGCTACATCAACATGGTGGCAACACAGCCCAGGGACATCAACATGGATTCAGCCAGTGGCCCAGACCAGGGACATCCCCACTGCCTTAGGTGGTAACCTGGGATATGGACATCACCATGGCGCCCAGCCGCATAAGGACCATGGACCTGGCCCTGGCCCTCAGCGACAGCATGGGCCATGGACATCAACATGGCCTCTGGTGGCTGCACTAGGCAAGTCTTAAGCAGAGCTTGGCTGCTGACAGCTTGATTCCTGGATCTTCATCTGTTACTAGAGAGAATTGTTATCATTTAGCTATAATGCCTAGAACCATGCCCAGAACTCACTGAACTTTAATGAATTTAATGAATGTTGGCTGCTTTTGTCTTCTCTGTTCCTTTTTTAAAAAAAGACTGGTTTATATTTTATTCACATAGAGTATCTCTCTCATATATGTATGCCTATGGAGGAGAGAAGAGGGCATCAGATTCCCTGGGACTGGAGTTACAGATACTTGTGAGTCACATGGCATGTGTGCTGGAAACTGAATTCTGTTCTTCCGGAAGAGCAAAAAGTGCTCCTCACCACTGTTTCTCCAGCCCTCTTTCTTTCTTGAGATTTACTTTTATTACTTTCATCTGTGCGCATATTTGTGAGCGTATGCTATATGTGTTAGTGCCAGTAGAGGGCAGAAGAAGTCATTGGATCCTCTGGAGGTAGAGTTAATGATCAATCTTGAGCCCCAGAATGCGGATGCTAGGAACTGAACTTGGGTCCTCTGGAAGAACAGCAAAGCTGTGAGTTGTCCCCTCTGGCCCCTTGTTTTCTCTGTGCCAGGTGTCTAGGGGTCCAGGTCACTCACTGTCTAGCTGTGTGAGGACATGTTACTTCATTTTTCTGTTTCCCACATGCAAACATTGCCCCCCCCTCTGTAAGATGAGGGGGTGGACTAAGTGATTTCCAAGTATGCTTGGCACCCACACAGTCTGCGATTGCTAGCACCAGCGGTGTGAAAAAGCAAACTGTGCCCCTCAAATAGCACTTTCCCAGGCAGTTTGCAGCGTGGAACTGACTGGAGCTCCCAGGCCTGATTTGTTGAAGTTGAGTCTTTGGGATTTGGCAACTATGTCCCCACGAGAGTTGCCTTTTAAGTGGTGGTTGGGTTTCCAGGGCCAGCTCATAAAACATTGCTTACTCCACAGCGAAGCAGAAACACTGTTCATTTGCATTGGAAATGGCAGGAAACAATATTGTCTCAATACTAGTAATTAAACAAAACAGAAAAGCAATTCAATTGAATAGGCACTCATTTTTTATTTATCTGGAATCATGATGCTTGAGGGAAGCAGGTTAATGCAGAAGTGGGTGGGGAGGTGCTGGGGGATGCCCATGGGAATATATGTACAGGGAGTTAGGGCAGCTGTGACTTTCCTGCAGGGCTATGAGAGGGTTTACACTGAGGAGGCCAGTGGCAGAAGTTCTTGAAATTTCTGTTTGGGTTGGAAATGAAAGGGTTTTCCCTGTATCCACGTTATCTTTTCTTTAAGATAGTGTTGGCGTAAGTCTTTCTCAGATTTGATGGCTGTTGTAAGAAGCTGGGCCAGACAAGTTCAACTTTTGGCACTGTGTCAGGATGTTGTCATCTGTGTTTTCCCGAGAACAGTGCAATGTAGCTACAAAAACAAACAAACAAAAATTGCCAACAAATACCATATTTTAAGTGAGTTAGTGATTTTATTTTGGGCTGCATTCACAGCTGTCCTTGGCCACAGGTGGGTCACAGGTCACTTGCGCTTGAGGGACTTACTAATGAAAAGAGGAGAGGGGAAAAAGACAATAGGCAAAAGGCCAACTGATCCTAGACGTTACAAACGAATGGTCCCGTAGTCTTTTGTTAAGCCATGCACATAGCTTTTAAAGTTTAACAAACCCCACTCCCCCAATCCCACAGAAATCCATCTAGGATTAAAACAAAACAAAACAAAACAAAAACCTAAGATTTCAGTTTGATGATGCAGCTGAATGGTGACAATGGTGGTGAGGGTCTAGGAGTTAGACAGAGTCCCTGGTAGGTAGACAGATGAGGAGAGGGTCCATGACTACGTAATAGAGACGGTCAACTTTCAAGATGGCCGCCTTCATCCCAGCCTCTGGACCTGAGACAAAAACCTGGATGCTTAAAACAAAGGCCTTGGTTTGTTCCTGCTGTTAACTGGCTCAACAAGCTAAAGGCTGGATCAGGGCCTATTTACAACTGTGGGCCAATCAGCCAGCCTGTCTTTCTTCAAACTGACCAACCCTAAATCAGGGAAGGAAGACCCTGCAGACACTTAAAAATCCCCAGCCCTCTTCACCCTGCCCCCGTCTCCGTGTGCCTGCTGTGTCTGTGTGTTTCCTCACCTCTAACAAAAGTTTTTCTGCAATTGCACAGCCTGTCTGCTCTGGTTTGCTGTGCCTGAGATATCTCCACTGCTTCCTGCCTTTTAATTTTTTTAACCGGCAGAGGAAAAGAACAAATAAGGACCCCTAGATAGTAACAGAGTGACTCAGTAGCTTCTCTTGGAGCCTTTCGGCCAACCAAGCTCTTTATTACACAAAACCACTTCCTGATTGGGCCCTGAAAGCACCAGAGTGTGAAAATATCCAAGGGATGTAAACTAATTAGTGGCAAGGGTCAAGAGAGTATGGTGTGATAACACAAGGAAACACTAGAATCCAACTGAGCAACACAGACAAAGAGAAAGGGAGGGGAGTCAGACACTGTTGTAGGGAGTAACCCTGGTCATGGGTACCGCTGACCACACCTGCTTGGGCATGGTCACAGGTAAGTAACAGGGGTTTAAGAGGTCGGGAGAAGGACCCGCCGGTCTCTCCCTAGGCTGAGCAGACTGGGAAGTATTTCTGGGTCCGTCCTTGGGTGAGTATCTTCCCCAAATAAACTACCATCATAAACCTACCTCTGGCTACACCTTGTATTCATCGATACACATCATGACCATTTGTGCTTTAGGTGGACCCATCTTGAAGGTCCCTTCCAGCTTTGCAGGCTGGAATGCCATTTTTCTGCTGTGGGTATTCAATTCTACTTCTCACAGGCTGGCCCTGATACTGGTTTTAAGGCAGCAGCTAGTCACCCAGGGCACAGGGGGCTAATTCCCTGAGTCTTATAGACTATATGTTTCTCTATCTTTGTCCTCCAATGTTGGAACAGAACCAAGAGGGAGGACTTCTGGGAATCTAGGGTAGAGCCTGAATCTTAGCCTTTTAGTAGTGTGTGATACGGGCTGCAGCTTCTTAAGCCATGGGTAATGACTCTATATGGAATTGTGTAAATGAATGTGAGTTTATGTCTGTGTGTCATAAGATAAGTAGCCTGAACTGGCAATCTCCTGTGATCAGATTGGTGACTACCCCTATCTTCATCAGAGAGCCTTTATCCAGTAACTGATGGAAATAGATGCAGAGATCCACATTAGGCCAAACTTGGGGAATCCTTTTAAAAAGAGGGAGGAAGGATTGTAGGAGGTAGAGGAGTCAAGGACATAACAGAAACAACTAACCTGGCTCATAGGAACTCACAGAGTCTGAACCAACAACCAGGGAGCATGCATGGGATTGACAGGGACTGTCTCTAACGCTTTGGCTGGCTATTGGGAACCTATTCTTCATACTGGATTGCTTTGCCCAGCCTTAGTACAAGAGGAGGCACTTAGCCTCACTCGATATGCCATGTTTTGTTGATATACATAGGAGGTCTGCCCCTTTCTGGACATAAACAGAGGAGGAGTGGATTGGGGTGACAGAGGGGACATAGGGGGAAGAAATGGGAGGAGAGGAGGGAAGTGAAGCTGTAGTCTGGATGTAAAACAAATCAATTTAAAAAATCAGATGTCAAAAATCAAAGATGCTTCTGGCAGCATGTGCCTGTGCTGTATCCCGTGACTTCACTGCAGCCTTGGTTCTGAACACACAGTAGGTACACTTTGCACATGCATGCCATCATGTCATACAACACCAATGAATGCTTCCTGAAGCACCTTGGCTCAATTCAAGATGATTATATGCTATGAATTTCAGTTTTTACTGTGCACATAGTTTTCTGTTCTTAAAGAAACATAATGCTTTGATTATGAAAATAAAGACAATTTTCCTACAGTCTTTCCTCAGCATGTAAGTATCAAATCAGTATGCCTTTGGGTTGTATTGTGTTAAGATGTTGATTTTAAAACTTGCTATTTGAGTTGCTGATGAGTTTTGTAAAAAAAAAAAATCATTACATGAATTTGGGCTTACAATTAGGCTATTATCTACAACAGGTTCTGAAATGGTCTTGTGTTAGTTATTTTTTCATTGCTGTGATCAAGTACGTGACAAGCAGCTATCTAAGGAAGGAAGGGTTTATTTTGGCTTACAGCTGTGAGAAGATCAGTCCATAACAGTGGGGACAGCATGGCAGCAGGAACAGGAGGCTGGTTGGTGATATCGTAAGGTAACAGGTAGCAGACAGAGCGCGATCAGGAAGTGGGGCAGGCCCCAAAGCCCCAGAGTCCACCCCCACTGACTCACTTCCTCCAGCAAGGATCCACCTGTTAAAGGCTCCATGGTCTTCTCAAACAGCATCACCAGCCAGGGATCAAGTGTTCAAACACTCCAGTTTATGGGGACATTTCCCATTCGAGCCACAGCAGGTTCTAAACATATGAACATACATCTGTTTTGTGGTATATGTATTTAGAGGTGGTATTTTGAGTGCTGATGACTATAAAATTTAAGTATTGATCCACTCTTAACAATGTTGAAGATACTCTGTGTTCTGCAGTATCAAATATTCAGCTGAGATTTAAGTCTTTATGTGAAAATAAATGTCCATCTCATTAGTAACCAACCTTGTTTTAATCTTTGATAATGATAAAATTATTCATCTGCAAAAGCATTATTCTAGAATAAATTTAACTTTTCTTTTCTTTAACCTCTAAATGTTTTATTTGTTTTTGTTTTTCTGTATATAAGCCTGCACGCATGCACGTATGTGCGGCATGTGCATGCCTGGTGCTTGTGGAGGCCATAAGAGGGTGTTGGGTGCCCTGGAACTGGAGTTACAGATGACTGTGAGCTGCCTTGTGGGTGTTGATAACTGAGCCAGGTTCACTGTAAGAGCTGCAAGCCCTCATCATTGCTGGACAATCTTTCCAGCCCCTATAGTGAATATTATTTATGATTCATTATTAGTGAATGTATGATTTGTATACCTTTTAAATATGCCTACACACCTGGGATTGTGGAAAAACTTCTTGGATAGATGAGTGGGAAGGTTTAAGAAGCCATGCTGTGACTGCCACATGTATGTGCATGGGCAGGAGGACCCACACACTCACAAGGAACCACACACATGCACACCACACACCACATACATGCATACTCACATAAAACTAGACTTGAAGTCTATCACCCTTGATGGAAAGCAATTTTGTTGCTTTTTGATTCTGTTGACTTAGGCAAGACACTCAGGTTTGTCATCAGTGGAACAGCAAGGGTGGGGATGTGCTTTTGAGGCGGGCTGTGAGGATAAGGGGCCATGTGTGCACACCCTTGTAAATACCATAACAGTCACAGATAGAAGGACCCCAGGTGCTCATCTTCCTAAGGCTGTGTGGCCTAGCCCTTCTTCCTGTGGCTTGTTGACTCTGTATGTCAGTTACTTTCTGATCACCGTGACCATAATCAATACTTGACAGAAACACCTTGAGGGAGGAAACATCTATTTTGGCTCATGGTTTTTCCCATCATGGTGAGAAAGGTGTACCTGTATCTGAGGAGCTTAGTTCATGGGTCAAGGCTGTTCACATCACAGTACACTAGAAGTATATTGGGACAGGACTTAGAGGCCCAGTGGAACCTTTCACGACCTTCCCCTTGGTGACTGACCTCTGGGTCCTCTCATTTGAGAGTTCCACAACCTTTTAAAATACCTGGCAAACAAATATTAAGAAAAAAAACATGAGTCAATGGAGCTCATGTCATATTGAAACTGCAGTGCTCTGGCAACCAGAGTGTTTCTTTCACCAGACTTTGCTTCCAGGACTGTTGGTTTACTCCATTTTCTCCTCTTCCCCTTTGCTTGGACCTGATGCGTACAAGGTGTACAGTAACTTTCTCTGGATGCATATATGAATGAATGATCCATTGTATGAATGAGACTCAGTATCTAGTCATCAAATGAATGAGGTGTCCTGGGCAGGTGGCACCCATTGATGCTTTTGATCTTGTACCTGTTCTTGGAACTGAGATGGAAGGGTAAAGAAAAGGCTTACTTCGTGAGAAGCTATCTGCTGAAGACAGGAACGATCTTGCTCCATTATTTTAGGGGCAGAGGAAGGGAGAAGAAGCTCTCTGAGAGTGGGTTATGAGTCTCCTCATGTCTTCTGTATGAACAAGGGGAAGAAACAGGTGACTGGATAATGATCATAGATGGTTCTCAGTGGCTTCCTTTTGTTGAACAACTTCTAGGTGCTGAGTACATGGTGGTTGCTGGGGCTAAAAATCACAACCCAAAGATAACATTATCTCCCAAGAGAAGTTGTCTCATTTAATCCTTAAAGCAACTGAGGGAGGATCAGATGAAATATTGCCCAGGAAAAGGGTTTATAAACTGTAAAGTGCTGTAAAATGTCACGAATTGTTAAGAGGATGATTAGTTTCCCTCCCCATGGTTGCAGCTTGCCCAGCAGCCTCCTGGTGCAGAGTTGGCACTCACCTTACCTGTCTCCTTCCCAGCTAATTGGGGAGGCTCTCCAGGCCTGATTTATGCAGACACTCACACATTCTCCCACTGAATATTATTCTAATCAGACACCTCATTATTGGAAGCCAGCCTCCTCGGGCTGCCTGGACAGGGTTATTACAGGATATTATACAGACCATTTGCATGGTCACCTTCAGGTCATTTCCATCACTTTAAGCTACTTACAGACCCATTTTCTTCCCCATAATATTTGCCTAATTCGATTACTCTGCAGCCTCTGCTGGCTCCAAATGGAATCAGAAGTTACAACTGGGAGCAAAGTCAATTGCATCTGGACACACCCTTAGTACTCCAGACCTACCCAGTGACTGTGTTGGAACTAGGTTTCTAGACACAAGGGGACTTCAGAGTTTGGGAGGGGGTTGGATAGAAAGAGGCCAACTTGTTGGCTAGATCAAGACTTTATAACCTGAGCATGGTGGCACACGCCTTTAATCCAGCATTTGGGAGGCAGAGGCAGGCAGATCTCTGTGAGTTCTTTGCCCTGGGTTCGTGTGTGTGTGTGTGTGTGTGTGTGTGTGTGTGTGTGTGTGTGTGTGTGTGTGTGTGTGTTCACCAGTGAGTTTTGTCTGAACACCTCTTCTTTTATTCTGTGGCATTCCCCTCTGGGTTCTAAAGGGTCCAGTCTGATACTTCACATCCCAATTCTGTACAGGGTGAAAAGTCTGAGTGTACAAAACTGGAGCAGGGGAGAGTGCAATGTGGAGATGTTCATCAGAGGGAATTGAGTTACAGACAGGTGCAAGATATTCTGGGTGCTACTTCACAGCTAAGCAATTGTAAGTAACAGTTATTTACTAGACGTATCAGAAAGCTGAAGGATGCTGAATGCCTTTATTATAAAAAAGTGACGAATTTTTTTGAGGGAGTCAGACATATTTGACTTGATTTGAGTATTGCGTCGAGTATCTACACACCCAGCATGTGGAACCCCATTTATATAAACAATTATTACACTGTTTTAGTCTGTGTATATGTTCATATGTGTAAGCGTAGATGTACATGGAATTCAGAGGACAGCCATAGGTATCAATCTTTACTTTCTACCTATTGGAGACAGCTTCACTTGTTGTCTGCTGCTGCACATACCAGGGTAGCTGGTCTCTGAGCTTATGGAAATTCTTGTGTCTCAGTATCCTACCTTGTTAGGAGTGCAGGGATTACACATGATTGCTACTGTGCCCAGCTTTTTTTAACTTTCTTTTTTAAAAAATTTTATGTCTTTTACATCATTTATCTTGATCCTGTTCATTCCCCCGCCTTTTCACACCTGCCTTCTTCCCCTGCAACCTCCCCCCAAAATAAAACAAAATTTAAGGGAAAAAAGGAAAACATTAAAAATCTTGTCCTAGAAGCTGCAGTGTGGCACAGTGAGTCATGTGGTCAACCCCTTTGTCCATGTACCTTTACTTGCAAGTGTTCATTGCAAAAAGTCATTGGTCTGGTTTGAGGCCTCTGGTTTCTACCACACTATTGATGCTGGGCCCTCACTGGGGCTCCTCTTGGATATCCTGCTGTTGACCTGTGTTGTGGAGGTTCTGCAGCTTTGGGTCTGCAGGTCAGGTTCCTTCTGCTCCAGCAGATCATAGATGGGGTGGATGTTGGGGCAGCCCAAGTCATGACCCTGGTTCTGGGTCTGGGCAGCTTTTAACTCAGCTCTCGTACTTGGACATCAAGTATTTTATTGACTAAACTATCTCTGCAGCCCAATTTTAGGTTTTTATGTATCACTTAAGGGAAAAATAAAAATTACACAAATGGTTCTCTACTGAGGGCCTCCCAGGAAATTATGGACAACGTCTGGAGATAACTGTGATTGTCACTAGGTCAGTTCCCCACTACCACACTGACATACATGGGCTTGGTATCTGTGGTGATTTGAATGAGATGTCTCTCATAAGTCTAGGTCGTGAAGTGAATGCTTGTAGCTAGTTGGTGGCTGTTTGGGAAGGATTAGGAGGTGAAGTCTTGCAGGAGGAGGTGTGTCACTGGGGCAGGTTTGGGGTTTTAATAGACTACTGCCATCCCCACTGTGCTCTCTGTCTCCTGTTTGCGGATCCTGAGAGCTCCTCTAGAGCTCTCAAATATTGCTCTAGCACCTGCCTCCTGCTGCCTCTGCCCCACCATCATGGACTCAAACCCACTGAAACCATGAGTCCAATGAAATGCTTTCTTTTATTTATTTTCTTTTTTTCCCTTTTACTAAAAATAAACCTGCACCCCCTCACCACAATGTATATTCTGATTATTCTTTCCACACCCTCTATGCCTCCCCCACCCCAGTTCTTCCTCTCCTCTCTTCTCATCTGGACCCACCTCTATTCTGTTTCTCTTGAGAAAACCAATGGGCTTCTAAGGGATAATAATAACACAACATAGGATAAAATAAAAGATACTCTAAAAGATAAAACAAAACCCAATACATTGGAATAGGACAAAACAAACAAACAGAAGGAAAAGAGCTCAAGAAAAGGCACAAGAAATAGCGATAGACGCAGAGTCCAACTTGTTTGTAGACTTAGTCCCATATAAACACTAAGCTGGAAGTCATAATATATATCCAAATGATCAATGCAGGTCCCATGCATACTGCTTCTGTCTCTGGGAGTTCTACGCTCACCGATCCTGTTGATTTAGAGTGCCTTGTTTCCTTGGTGCCCTCCACCCTCTCTGGCTCTTACATTCTTTCTGCCTCCTTTTCCACAGGGTTCTTTGAACCTGAGGGGAGGGATTTGATGGAGACATTCCATTTAGGGCTTCGTGTTCTGAGGTCTCTCACTTTCTGCAAATTGTCTGGCTGTGGGTCTCTCTATTTGTTCCCATCTGCTGCAGGAGAGCACTTCTCTGATGATGGTTGAGCAAGGCGCTGATTTGTGAGTATAACAATGTCATGAGTAATTTTACTGCTATGTTCTTTTATTTGGTTTTACTCCAGGTTGCTGGGCTATCCAGTCCCAGGTTTTTAGTCATCCAAGCAGTGTCAGGTGTGGGTTGCATCTCATGGAGGGGGGTCTTAAGTCAAATGAGAAGTTACTTGGTTGTTCACAAAGCTTTCTTATTTTATTTTTTAATTTATTTTAAAAAATTACACACCAATCCCAGTTCCTCCTCCCTCCTCTCCTCCCGCTACCCTCACCTCCCCCTACCTTGCCCCCATCTGCTCTTCAGAGAGGGTAAGGCCTGTCATGGGGAGTCAACGAAGTCTGTCCCATCACCACTTTGAGGCAGGACCAAGGCCCTCCCGACTGTGGCTAGGCTGAGCAAAGTACCTCTCCGTAGGAAATGGGCTCCAAAAATCTAGTTCACGCACTAGGGATAGATCCTGGTCCCACTACCAATGGCCCCACAACCTCCTCAAGCCATATACTGTTACCTGTGTTTAGGGGGTCTAGTTTGAACTTATGCAGGATCCCCAGCATCAGTCCAGAGTCTGTGAGCTCCCACTAACTCAGGTCAGCTGTTTCTGTGGGTTTTCCCATCATGGTCTTGACCCATTTGCTCATATAATCCCTCCTCTCTCTCTTCAACTAGACTCCAGGAGCGCCACTGTTACGATAAATCTTTCTGCCAAAGCCGCCGAACCCCACCGCCACGTGTGTGCTTTACGACAGCCGCCCGCCCAAGTTAGGGCCCAAATGAATACACAGAAACTTGTATTAGGGTCAAATGCTGCTTGGCCAAGGACTAGGATTTCTCATCTGTTAGCTCAGTCTTATTTATCATAAATCTATATATTTTATAAGACTTATCTTATAGAGGATGCCTTCCCCTGGCACCCTCTCTTGCCGGTGGATCACATTGCGCCGCTGGAGGAAGAGCGAAGGGGAAAAAGGACACTTCCCATTTCTCCTTGCTTAAATATGAGTCTCCTTGCTATGCCACTTCCTGCCCGGATCACCACTTCTCTACTACGTTTCCCAGAATCCTCTTTGACTCCTAGTCCTGCCTAACTTGCTGCCTCATTGGCCAAACAGTATTTTATTCATCATCCAGTAAGACAAACACACAGAAGCGCTTCCCCATCACTCCACCCAGTGGTTAGTTGTGTGTCTGTCCTTTCCCCAACCAGACTATCCTGTTCCCTCCTGTTATCTACCCTTCCATCCTCCCCTTCCTCCCATGCTCCCAATTTGCTGAGGAGCTCTTGCCTATTTCCCCTTCCTAGGCGGATCCATGTATGTCTCTCTTAGGTTCCTCTTTGTTACCTGGCTTCTCTGTGGTTGTGGACCTTAGGTTGGTTGTCCTTTGCTTTATGCCTAACATCCACTTATGAGTGAGTACATACCATATTTGTCTTTCTGGGTCTGGGTTACCTCACTCAGGATGTTTTCTTCTAGTTCTGTCCATTTGCCTGTAAATTTCAAGATGCTATTTTTTTAAAAATCATTGAGTAGTACTCCATTGTGTAAATGTACCACATTTTCTTTATCCATTCTTCAGTAGAGGGGAGTCTAGGTTGTTTCCAAGTTGTGGCTATTATGAATAATGCTTTTATGAACATAGTTTAGCAAATGTCCTTGTGGTGGGAGTGTGTCTCTTGGGCGTATGCCCCAAATGGTATTGCTGGGTCTTGGAGTAGGTTGATTGCAAATTTTCTGAGAAACCGCCCTACTGATTTCCAAAGTGGCTGTACACGTTTGCACTCCCACCAGCGATGGAGGAGTGTTCCTCTTTCTCCACATCCTCTCCAGCCTACTGTCATCAGTGTTTTTGATCTTAGTCATTCTGACTGGTGTAAGATAGTATCTCAGAGTTGTTTTGATTCACATTTTCCTCCCTGGTGGCAAAAGGATGTTGTACAGTTCCTTAAATGTTTTTCAGCCATTTGAGTTTCTTCTGTTGAAAATTCTCTGTTTAGATCTATGCTCCATTTTTATATTGGATTATTTGGTGTCTAGTTTCTTGTGTTCTTTGTATATTTTGGAGATTAGCCCTTTGTCAGATGTTGGATTGCTGAAGATCTTTTCCCATTCTATGGGCTGCCATTTTGTCTTGTTGATTGTGTCCTTTGCCTTATGGAAGCTTCTCAGTTTCAGGAGGTTCCATTTATTAATTGTTGCTGTCAGTGTCTGTGCTACTGGTGTTCTATTTAGGAAGTGGTCTCCTGTGCCAATCCGTTCAAGGCTACTTCCCACTTTCCCTTCTGTAAGGTTCAGTGTGACTAGATTTTTGTTGAGGTCTTTGATCTATTTGGACTTTAGTTTTACACATGGGGATAGATATGGATCTATTTGCATTCTTCTACTTGTTGTCCTCATGTTATGCCAGCACCATTTGTTGAAGATACTTTCTTTTCTTCCATTATATAATTTTAGCTTCTTTGTTAAAAATCAGCTGTTCATAGGTGTGTGTGTGTGTGTGTTAATATCAGGGTCTTTGATTTGATTCCATTGGTCCACCTGGTCTGTTTTTATGCCAATGACAAGTTTTGTTACTGTGGCTCTATAATAGAGCTTGAAGTCAGGAATGGTGATGCCTCCAGAAGTACCTTGGTTGTACAGTGTTGGAACCCAGCCCCCATGGGATCTCTAAGAGTTGTTTTCTGGCATAACCACAGGTACCTCCTGTTTTCCTGACCTCACCCCACTGGATCAATATCCTGTTGTGAACCCTTTGACCTGGGTTTTTTGTAAGTTTGTATATAAGGCTGCTTCACAATAAAGATGAGAGATATTCTCTCAGAAAAGGACCAGGAGTCTTGTGGTTCATCCAAATCTCCAGGCTTTTTCCCAATAGTCGGACTTAGTGCCCAAGAGCAGCCACAGTACAGGACTTTTTTTTTTTTTTTGGCTATCCTGGCTTTTTTGTTTTTCCATATGAAGTTGAATATTATTCTTTAGAGGTCTGTGAAGAACTGTAGTGGGATTTGCACTGAATCTGTAGATTGCTTTTGGTAAGATTGCAATTTTTACTATGTTATTCCTACCTTTCCAAGAGTATGGGAGATCTTTCCATTTTCTGATATCCTCTTTAATTTTTCTTCAAAACCTTAAAGTTCTTGTCATACAGGTCTTTCACTGGTTTGGTTATAGTTACCCCAAGATATTTTATGTTGTTTGTGGTTATTGTGATGATTTTTGGATTTCCTCAGTGTCTGTTGTTATGTATCCCTTTTCATTTCTGATTTTGTTAATTTGGGATTCTCTCTTTGCCTGTTAATTTGGATAAAGGTTTGTCTATCTTGTTGATTTTCTCAAAGAACCAACTCTTTGTCTCACTGATTCTTTGTATTGTTTTCTTTGATTCTATTTTATTGATTTCAGCCCTCAATTTGATTATTTCCACTCCTCCTGGTGAGCTTGCTTCTTTTTGTTTTGGAGCTTTCAAGTGTTTTGTTAATTTGCTGGTGTGGGATTTCTCCAGCTTCTTTATGTGGGTATTTAGTGCTATGAACTTTCCTCTTAGCACCACTTTCATTATGTCCCATAAGTTTGGGTATGTTGTGTGGTCATTTTCATTGAATTTTAGGAAGTCTTTAATTTCTTTCTTTATTTCTTTCTTGACCCTGTGGTGATTCAGTTGAACATTGTTCAATTTCCATGAGTTTGTGGGCTTTCTGCAATTGGTGGTGGTGTTGAATTCTGACTTTAAGTCGTGGTGATCTGACAATTACAGGGGTTATTCCAATTTTTTCTTTTTCGTATCTGTTAAGGTTTGCTTTATTGCCAAGTATGTGGTCAATTTTAGAGAAGGTTCCAAGAGGTTGAGAAGAAGGTATGTTCTTTGTGTTAGGATGGAATGTTCTATAGATGTCTGTTAAGCCTAGTTGAGTCATAACATCTGTTAGTTCCTTTATTTCCATCTGGAAGACCTGTCCAGTGCTGAGAGTGGGGTGTTGAAGTCTCCCACTATTAATGTGTGTGATTTGATGAGTGATTTAAGCTTTAGTAATGTTTCTTTTTACAAATGTGGGTGCCCTTGTATTTGGGGTAATAGATGTTCAGAATTGAGACTTAATCTTGATGGATTTTTCCTGTGATGAATATGAAATGTCTTTCTTCATCTTTTTTGATTATTTCTAGTTTGAAGTCTATTTTGTTAGACATCAGGATAGCTATACCAGCTTGTTTCTTAGGTCAATTTGATTGGAAATTCTTTTCCCAACCCTTTTACTCTGAGATATTGTCTATCTTTGTAGTTAAGGTGTATTTCCAATATGCAGCAGAAGGATGGATTCTGTTTTCATATCCATTCTTTTCATAGGCAAATTGAGTCCATTGATATTAAGGGATATTAATTTCCAGTGATTGATTATTCCTGTTATTTTTGTTTTTGTTGTTGGTAATGTGTGTACATTTCCCTTCTTCGGTATTTGCAATTGTGGGATTATTGATTGCCTGTGTTTTTGTGGGTATAGCTAACTTATTGGGTTGGAGTTTTCCTTTTAGTACTCTCTGTAGCACTGGATTTATGGATAGGTGCTGTTAAAATCTGGTTTTGTCATGGAATATCCTGTTTTCTCTCTCTATGGTGATTGAAAGCTTTGCTGGATATAGTACTCTGGGCTGCCATTTGTGGTCTCTTAATGTCTGCATAATACCTGTCCAGGACCTCCCAGTTTTCATTGTTTCCTTTGAGAAGTTGTGTGTAATTCTGACAGGTCTGCCTTTATATGTTACTTGGCCTTTTTCCTTTGCAGCTCTGAATATTCTTTACTTATTCTGTACATTTAGTGTTTTGATTATTATGTGGTGAGGGGTCCTTTTTTTTCTTGGTCCAGTCTACTTGGTGTTTTGTAAGCGTCTTGTATTTTCATAGGCAAGTCCTTCTTTAGGTTGGAAAAGTTTTCTTCTATGATTTTGTTGAATATATTTTCTATGCCTTTGAGTTGGACACCTCTGATACTCAATCCTTATGCATGAACTTTCTTACTTTATTGTAGTGAAATCTTTTGAGAATAAAGAAACAAAAAGAGGTGAAAGCCATTGATCAACCAACCACAAGGGTTTTGGCCTATTTTCTTCAGATCCTCTTTTCTTTTAAATAAAATGCTCCATATTAAATAGGAGCTCTCTGGATACCCCCACAATACTCTTGGTACTGTCTTTATATCTGCTTCCCTTGTGGTTAACAGTCCTTTGAATTTGGAATTTATCATCACACTTACATTTTGGTTTTGGACAGGGTTTCTCTGTGTATTCCTTGCTCTCCTGGAACTCACTCTGTAGACCAGGCTGGCCTCAAACTCAGAGATCTACCTGCCTTCACCTCTTGAGTGCTGGGATTAAAGGCATGAGCTACCATCACTTGACTTCACAGTCATAATTTTATACTTGTCAATATATGTCTTCCTAGTCGTTTGAGGATATATATAGCTCAGTAGTGGAGTGTTTTCCTACCATGCCAAATAGGGCAGACAAACCATAGAAGCAATTCCAGAACTTTCTGGAGTTACAGGAGAATGGGTGAGGGGGTTGTCACCAGGAGACTGGGTGAGGGAGTGTTAACAGGAGACTGGGTGAGGGGTTGTTAACAGGATAATGGGTAAGGGGTTGTTAATAGGAGACTGGGTGAAGGGTTACTTACAGAGGTATGAGATTCTCAAAGGCTGCAGGACCACAGAAAAGCCCACCTCAGAACTGGCAAGAACTGCATCCCTGGAGTTCCCTGAGCAATTTACAGGTTGCAGGGACTCTCTTCTCCATCAATTGTTTATTGTCTTTGGGGATGGGGCCTTGGGAATCTTGGGCCTCTCTGAACTTCCCAAGTCTTCTAAGTTTCATGAACTTCATGAGTGTATCAGTTACTTTTTGTTGCTGTGATAAAACACCACCCTGGCAAGTTGGAAGGAGGAGTTTATTTGAACTTAAGAGGTATATGAGTTCATCACAATGGGAGATATGGCAACCAAGGGCAGATATGGTAGCAGGAACAAGAGAGTAGGGGAGGGGGAGACAGAGACAGAGAAAGGGAGAGAGAACTGGAAGTAGTGTGAGGCTATAAACTCTCAAAGTCTACCCCCAGTGATGGTCTTCCTCTAGCTAGTCCACACTTCACCATAACCTCCACCAAAGCTCTACCAACTGGGGACCAAGTGTTTAAATGCCTGGGCCTAGGGGGTAAATTTCTCTTTTGACCTGCCACACTGAGCCTTGTTAGTATCCATAGCTTTCCAAGTTTAATGAGTTCTCCTCCTCTTTCTAGGTAGGGAGGTTACAATTTGGAGGAAATTGCTACACAGTGCATGTGTGTGTGTATTTATGTATAAAGTTTACATAGTTTTATATATTTTAAAATGCATATATAATTATCACATAAGTGTCCAACTTGTTTTACTTCCTTTGACATTATTGATTAAGTCATGCGATTCTTTTTTTATTAACATAATGCTTTCTGATTGATTCATTGGGAATTTCATGTCATGCTCCCCAATCTCACTCATTTCCCAGTCCTTCTATGCCTGCCCTCCACCCTTGTAGCCTCGCCCTGCTAAAAAGAAAATATATATTAAAAGAAAGAAAGAAAGAAAAATCCTTCGCTTCTCTGTTTTTCCTGCTTCTCCATCACATAGTCATTTCTTGTAGTGGACTTGGAAGCGGCAGTGTGTCATGCAGTATACTTTTTTGCCCAAACAGCTTTACTTACAAATGTTCATTGCAATGAGTTGTTGGTCTGGTTCAAGGCCTCTAGTTTTTGCTATACTATCAATATTGGACCCTCACCTAAACTTTTCTTGGATATCTGGCCATTACCCTGAGTCATGGAAATCCTGCAGCTATGGTTCCTCAGGACTGGTCCCTTCATGTACTCCAGCAGGTCATAGATGGGGTAGATGTTGGGGTGGGCCAAGTCAAAGCCCTGGATGTGGGCCTGGGTGGAAGCTGAGTTGGTCAGTCTGGGTCTCCACCAGGATTACCATTCAGGTGAGGGAGCTCCCACTCATCTGTGCCACTGGGACCAGCTCTTCCTCCTGTAGGGCCAGCTCTCCTGTTATGGTGGCAGGCAGTTTTCTCAGGACCTTTGAGGGTCTCAGAGCCAGCTGTCCCATACCTACAACACTGGAGACTGTTCTCCTGGTGGGGGGTGGGCGGGAAAGATGGGGGGGTGGAGGAAGCTCTCTGGTTGAGGGGGCCAGTGAGGGCAGAACTAGCTTCCCAGTGCCTAGGCCCCCAGTGGTAACACAGGCCATGGGTATCATCACAGACCCTGGCTGTGGTAAGGCCATAGACCCAGACATGACCCTCAGTTGCATCTCAGGCCCTGACATCACCATGGCCTGGGTGACAGCACAGGCTGTGCAGATTAGTATGGCCCAGGTAGCAGCATGGTCTTCGGATATCAACATGGCCTCAGGTGATGGCTCAGACTTTGAGCATCTGTATAGCCCTCGGTGGTAGCCCTGGCCACTGACATCAACACAGAACCCACCTGTAGTATGGTCACAGACCCAGACATGGCCCTTAGATGAAACTTGGGCCATGGCCCTGGGTGGCAGCACAGGCCACTCAGATCTGCATGATCCCAGGAGCCATGTGGCCCTTGGACAGCAACATGACCTTAGGCAGAGGCCCAGACCCTAGGCATCTCCATGGTTTTTGGTGGCAACACAGGCCACAGACACCAACACAGATCCCCATCCCCACCCAGACACAGCCCTCAGCTGCAGCTCAGGCCTGGATACCACCATGGCAGCTCAGGTCACTGAGATTAGTATGGCCCTGGTGGCAGCACAGACCCTGGACATCAACATGGCCTCAGGTGGGGTCCCAGACCACTGGCATCTATATGGCCTTTGATGGTAACACAGGCCATGGACATCTACACAGACCCCTGCAGTGGGGCCACAGGCACAGGCCCAGGCCCAGATATCACATGGCCCCAGGCAGTAGCAAAGGCCACCAATATCAGCCTGTTCCTTCCCACTGTCAGATGATCACTTCTGCTTCTCTCCACAGTGCACAAACTGCTCTGCTTCTCCTTATCTCCCATTTCTGTGCCGCATACCTGTTTATCTTAGTGGTACCTGCTGGACTGATGGCTGCCTTCCACCTGCCCAGGCCACTTGGTGCTGGGTGGGCTAGTCACACGTGAGTCTTATAATTTTGGTTCATTTGTCTTAACTACATATAATTTTCATTGTATGCCAATTCTGAAGTCATTTTCCATTCTTATGTTGATGATGCTTCTTTCCACCATTACTGTTGGGCACCTAAGTATTCATCTGTGCAAGGAGACATGGGTCTTCTCTTGCTCTGACTATTACACTTTTTTAGAACATACCATAGTGCTCATTGACCTTAGGAGATATTTTCCAAGACCCCTAGTGGTACTTGGAGATATTAAATAATAACAAAATAGAGTAATTGTAACAATGCACTGTAATAAAAGTTATGAAGGCATCTGAATAGCCCGTCTTCAAAATTTTTCATTTTATACTTGTACTGGTCTCAATATGACATAAGTTAGGGTCATCTGGGAAGAAGAAACCTTAATGAGAAAATGCCTCCATATGATTGGCCTCCTGGCAAGTCTATGGAGGCATTTTCTTGATTAATGATTGATGTGGGAGGGCCCAGCCCCCTGTGGATGGTGTTACCCCTGGGCAGGTGGTTTCCTAGGATACATAACAAGGCGTGTTGAGGGAGCCATGGACAGCAAGCCGGTAACCAGTGTTCCTCCATGTCCTCTGTATCAGCTTGAGTTCCTGTCCCGACTTCCCCCAACGATGGAAATAAAATAAATAAAAATAAAATACAATAAACCCTTTCCTCTCCAATCTGCTTTTGGCCATGGTGTTTATTACAGCAACAGAAAGCAAAGTAGGACAATACTTTGTACCATGGCTGACCGTGAGTAACTAAAGTGGTGGAAGATAGAATTGTGTGTAAGAAGAAACTTCTGTGTAGTTAGAAGTTGAATTGCTGGGTGATGGAAATTTTACATCAGTACTTGACCCTGTCGGGGTTTTTGTTTTGATCTGGTGAATATAGAATATTATGTGGTTGCTTTAACATGTGTTTCCACACGGCTGGTGAGGCTGAACATCTTTTCATGATTATAATACTTGGGCTTCTTCTGTGAATTGGCTGTTAAAGTTTCTTGATTATTTTTCTTTTCTTTAGTTTTTTTGAGACAGGGTTTCTCTGTGTAACTGTGCTGGCTGTCATTGAACTTATTCTGTAGATCAGGCTGGCCTCGAACTCACTGAGATCTGCCTGCCTTTGCCTCTCAAGTGCTAGGATTAAAGGTGTGCACCACCACTGCCGGGCTTTGATTATTTTCTTATTGGAGTGTTTGTCTTTTTTTATTTATCTGAGTGGTTGTGTGTGTGTGTGTGTGTGTGTGTGTGTGTGTGTGTGTGTGTGTGGTGTGTTCTCATTATTAATTTACCTTGGACATGCAGCTAACTTATCTCAGGCTCTGACCAAACTTTTCATTTGTTCATGGAATTTCTTACTCTCCATAACCCCCTTCCTCTCTCTCAAATTTAAATTAATCTCTTCCTTTTTCTGGGCAAGGTAGGTCTTCTAGAAGACTCTGATAGGAGGAAGATAGGAGAGTGTACTGGGGAAGAGACTTCTGGAAGGAATGTAAATTTCAGTCAGTCCCAGTGGAAAAGCTCCTTTGAGGAGGGTTGGGAATTGTATGACCTCAGATCCTAGGGTCTTTTAGGGTGGCTGTTCAACAATCCTGCTGACTCAAGTGATTGCGGAGTCTCCATTCAAATTTGTACATGTGAGAGCATAGGGAGAAATTATGAGTAATTACAGTGGGATGATAGAAAGACTCTAGAACTCTCAGGTTAACTAGGTCATAGGTCCCCTGCTTCTAGAGTCTATACTTGAATTCAGTATACCTTTGTTGGTTTCTATAAGTGCTCCCTCTTGTCCCATTGCCCTGAAGGATTTGGGGGTACAGGTCACTGAAGGACCTTAATAACACCTGTGCTGGCTAGTTTTATGTAAACTTGACACAAGCTGAAGTCATGTGAGAGGAGGGAGCCTCAGTTAGGAAAATGCCTCCATAAGATCAGGCTGTAGGCAAACTTGTAGGGCATTTTCTCTATTAGTGATTAATGGGGGAGGGCTCAGTCTATTGTGGGGGTGCCACCCCTGGATAAATGGTCTTGGGATTTATGAGAAAGCAGGCTGAGGAAGCCATGATGAACAAACCAGTCAGCAGCACCTCTCCATGGCCTCTGCATCAGCTCCTGCCTCCAGGTTCCTGGCCTGTTTGAGTCCCTGTTTTTTGATAATGAACAGTGCTGTGCAAGTGTGAGCCAAATAAGCCCTCCTCACAAGTTGCTTTGGTCATGGTGCTTCATCACTGCAATAGAAACCCTAACTAAGACAGCACACTACTAAAACCTACTTGTAAGGTATATTCAGCTTTCTCTGGGAAACTCCGCCTACACAGGTCTCCTGTCCCGAGTTCCTCACTCAGATGTTGACTGCACTTGTAACTTTGTGTGGGTATTAGTTACTATTCCCATTGCTGTGGCTCACTGTTTAAGAAGGAATGCCATACACCAGGGAAAGATGGGTGGCAGGAAGGTGATTGACGGGCCACACTGTGTCCACAATTGGGAAAGGAGAAGTACACAGGAAATGCAGTTGGGGATTTCAGCTACCCACTTTCTCTAGCAAGTCTCCATCTCCTAAAAGTCTTACAACATTCTAAAGCGGTGCCACCACCTGGGGACCAAGTGTTCAAACCCACAAGCTTACAAGGGACGTCTGACATTCACATCACAACTTTGTGCGTCACCTCCTATAACAGCTTCCGAGGGTCTTGGAAACAGGTGTGTTGCACTTCCTTGCTTTGTCTTTTGAGGAGTAAAACCTATTCTTACACTAAATTGCTCCATCTGGTTTGGTGCTGAGGTTAGAGTCTGGCAGAAGGTTGTCTTTTCTCTGTAAGGCAGTGGTATTCTTTTTAATATTCTGTACCATGTCTGATCCATCTCTCTCTTTGTGTCCACGTGTCTCTTGTCTCAAGGCTGTTTTGGAGAGTGTTTTCTAGAATCTGGTAGTTGAGCCCATCAGCCTGTCACGGTGCATATTTCAGCTTGAAGATAAGCATCTAGTCATAATGCCAGCAGAAGCCTCTAATTTCAGGGATGCAGACACACACTGTAGCATAATTAAGAGGTTTGTCCTTGGGAAAGATTTGAAGAAAGGGTTTATAATTGCAAGGACACAGAGTCAGTCTGAAGGCATCTTGATTCATGGTAATCTCTGAGGCCTCTTTATCATTTCATAGCCGGGTGACATTGCTCCCAAGTGGTAAGCAGTTGTCCTATCAGGCCTCTCTGGCATCTTGTGACTGTGTATAGTCTCCGTGGGCTGAGACGAAGCATCCCTGGCCTGAGATGGATCACATTTATTCCACTGTACTGCAGACTTAGTGGTTGGTAATGGTATGACATTCTTGGAAGTGGCCTCAGGATGGTGAGTCCAATATCATGGGATATTTTCCTAGTAGAAGTTATATTGGATTTGTGATTGTTCTGTTCAAGGACAGAACACAGAGTAGAATTAGAGCGGCCCCATGAAGGCTGGAAGCTATTATGCCTTGAGAGAAGATACATCATGGGTGATAGAGACACTGCTTTGTGGGGAGAGAGGAACAGAGATTGGCTGGTTAGAGCAGAGAGGGAGGTGGCAGTGAGGTCCGCTCCACACTTTTCTTCAGAACACTTGATGTGTGGGGCTTGTGTGGACTTTCTATGAGACCTGTTTGAAGCTTACCTACAGTTGATTTTGTAGTAGGGTAATTTTGAAATAGGGCTCCCTACCTGGAGGAAGTCACCAGGGCAAGTATGAGTCCTATATTTTACGATGCTTAAGTATAAATGTCCTTTAGTGAGTGACAGTTGTTTGAGTGTCCATGAAAGTATTTCTGTTAATTCATTTTCAAAAGATTTGGGCAAGACACTGCCAAGTGGGTAGTTGGCTTGCTGTATTTGTTATACTAGATGAAACATTGACATTTTCTAAAAAGAATAATTTATTTAATGTATATATGTATTTTTGCCTGCATGTATGTCTGTGTACCATGTGTGTACCTGGTGCCCATAGTGGCCAGAAGAGTGCATCAAATCCTCCAGGACTGGAGTTACAGACATTTGTGAGTGGTCATGTGGATGCTGGGAATCAAGCCCAGGTCCTCTGGAAGAGCAGCAAGTGCCCTTAAACCCAGAGCCATCTCTGAAGCCCCTATATTAAACATGTTGATCGCAGAGCAATGTAGTTACCATGAAATCTTACCTACCAACAAACCTACCAACATTAGTGTCAACAGTATTCACTGGGTTATACAATGTTTTCAGATCACCTGATTTAATAATCCTCGTGCTTTGTTCTTTCAAACTAAAGTAAGTGTCTTTATTCTAGAGATATGCATTTATTCATTCACTAAAACAATGAAGGTCAGTGCTAGGCTCATGGGGAAAGCAAATCAAACATAGGTCCTGCCCTGCTTGCAGAAAAGAAGGTGAACTGTGGGTACCTGTTGGTAAGCAAGCCTTTGATTTTGCTTGCCTCCCCAGTATCCACCTCTCTGAGGATATCTCCTGGTACTGCCTCTACTTCTAAGGCAAACCAAGGCCTCTAATTCCTTCCCAAGAGACCCTGCCCCTGTCTCTTGGCTTCTTCTAGGGTTCACTCTCACTCTGCATGTTTGAGGTCATGCCAACAACAGGAGCATGTTAGTGCTGCAGTCCTGAAAAATGTGCCCTGGCCTTTCATCATCGCTTCAAAGGGTGGTGGGCAGAGCGCTAGAAGGGTATGCTTGCTGATTCTTGAGAGTATCTAAGGACTCTTCTGGAGGCCACTTGGGAGTCAAACCCCACTTCCATGCCCCACATGCTGCCTTGGAGCTTCAGCATGTGAAGATAAACCTGTCATTTCCAGGAGCTACAGGCGGCACCAACTGGCCCTACATTCCTCTGAGTTCTGGCTAGACGTTGCTCATGGGTTTATGTTTCCTCTGCAAGAATCTCCTCTGAAGCTGTAAGAAGGGCATCAGGATGTCTGGGTCATCTTTGGATGCATAGACTGACACCTGAGTCAGTGTTCCTGAGCCTGTGGCCCAGGCCAGCAGATATTCCCTGTGCACTGTGTAGAAGAGAGATAGTTGGAAGACTTGTCATAAGAATAAAGTATACTTGCTGAGGACTTCTTGTGCTGCACAGTGTGTCAAAGTGATATGTTTAGAATTTCATTTCCTAGAGTATAGGAATAAAGAACCTCATATCTATATTATATATAATTTATATATAATATCTATACTCACATATATTATTTTTTCTTCCTGTATGGAGGAACACTCAACAATCCACATAGATGTCTGAGCACAAATGCCGGGGGAGACACACTTATTTCTGGGGCTTTTTTGATATGATCTGGCTGAGGAAGTATGGTCTCTGCATTAATCAGGGTTCTTGAGAGGGCCAGAACCAACAGAATATTCAATGACATGTATAACTATATTTAAAAATGCCAATACATAAAATCAATAAATTATATATCATATATCAGTGTATCTCAATAAATTCACAATACAACCAATTATGCAGCTGATACCATCCAGATGTCCCGGAATTCAATTCTGTTTTGACACTCTATTGGGTGTTAGTGTCAGATTCCATGAGTCAAGGGCTCACTCCCATAATGCTGTTCTCACCCTACCTGTACTTTAGATGGCATTACAAATTTCAGGTCTTTTTCAGCTGGTTCTAATCAACCAGCTACAAATGGGGATTTTCATAACCCCCTCATGGGGGTGTAATTTGCTAGAGCAGCTCAAAGACTTCAGGGGAACACCCACTAGTTTATTGTAGCTACATTACAGGGGACAGAGTTGGAGGGCTGGGCAGGTGAGGCCTGTGGGAAAGGATGAGTCTGTGTTTGGGCCCATGGGTTCAGATATCTGGAAGCTGTCCTTTTGAGATTCTAGGGAGGTTTCATTATATACACATTATTGATTAAATTAGTAGACTCTTCCCACAGCCTAGAGGTTGTCAGTGAAACAAGGCTAAAAGACCTTTCGCTCTGCCTAGGTATTCCACTACCCAGTCTCCTTATTTTGCCCTGGGGCTGCCAACCACTGGCTCTTCATTAGCATACAAAAAGACATGTATCACTTTGGATATTTTAAGGATTTTAGTAGTTGTATGCCAGAAAACTAGAAGACCAAATATATATTTCACACTATCCCACCATTAAATCCCTAGCTCCTTTGATGTAGGAGCCTCTTGCTAGCACTGTTCTATAGAGAAGGACTTTGAAAGGCATACAGACTAAGTTCCTTGCTCCAGGCACAGTGAAACCCATGCCTGGTTGAGTGTGGCCTGACTGTAGGCTGGTCTGTGTTCACAGCCAGTTCTTTCTGACACTTACCATGTGGACTCACCCTGCAGCTCTCCTTCTCCCCAGCTCTCCTCAGGCTCCATACATGTCTAGCTTGATTTAGTTGACAGATGATGTGCTAATCAGTTTTCTGCCACTGTAACAAATTCCTAAGACAATCAACTTAGAAAGAACAAAGGTAAATTTTGGCTCTAATGTTTCTAGAGGTGTTAGTCTAAGATCAGATGAACTAGTTACTTTCTGGTCTCTGGTTGGTGTGCTGGGTGGCAATGGTGAGGACCATGGTTGAGCTAACTACTTACTCATCACCAACCTGGAAGCGAGAGAATACAGTCTCACAGTCAATTTCAAAGGCACACAAACAATGTCCCAAGACCTCTGGCTATTTCCTACCCCCCAGAGCTTCTATCATTTCCTAAAAGCATCATATTGAAGATCAAGGCTTTACCACAGTGTCTTTTGGGGACATTCATTCAAATCATAGTAGATGCCAATGGAGGAGTTTCTGTGATTTCCACAGCCAATGGAGATTGGTAATGTATCAGCCAGCAAGCTGGCATAGCACCCAACCTATAGTCAGACACTGGGCTTTACCTTATACCCAGGTCCACCTACCAGGTCAGGAGCAAGTGTGGATACTAGCAGCTCCTCTCCTGTGTCTCTGGTGTATCCCTGGTGTCCCCAAGTAACCCAAAGCTCTTCTTCCTTCAAGCCCATCGAGGCACAACAGTGAATGGCACTTCATTGTTTCAGCCCCACAGGGGCACAAGGCTCTGTCTTAGCTTTCTTGTTCAGAGAATGATCTTGGAATTTTTTTCTTTCTAAAAAACTGCTAGATGTTTTCTTTACTTTCTGATGATTTTATTTTATATTTGTGTGGATGTGTATCTGAGGGTGTATATATGCATGTGTGTGTCAGTGTGCATGGAGACCAGAAGAGGGCGTTGGATCTCGTGGAGCTGGAGTTCCAGGTGGTTGTAAGTTATCTGATATGGTTGACGGGAACTGAACTTGGGTCCTCGGGAAGAGCAGCAATCACTCTTAATTGCTGAGCCATCTCTCCAGCCCCAGTGCTATGTTTTTTAGTTCTTTCAGAAGTCAGAGATGTTTTCTGCTCTTTCATCTACTAGCTAGGACTCTGCTTAAACTCGACAGACCTCTCTGAAATCAGGGAGAACTCCTGCTGGGATACCAGACCCACTGGACTCACAGACATCAATAGTAGCTTGATTAGAATCAAGATGGGGCTTTGTGATTTGGGCCCAGGAGTGGGGCTCTGCTTCTGAGTCCCTTCCCTTAGATCCTAAATTGCCCCCCTCTCCCATATGGCCATCTAATAGCATTCCAGCCTGTCTTGCATCTGAGGCCCATGGAGCTTACCACTTGATTCTATGATAAGGTCCAAATTTCTTTTTAGGAATTGATGGTCCCCTGGGGAAGTGTGATTTTAGTCATTCCTTAGCAATTCATCAGAAGTTTTGGTCTGAGATGAGGTGAGTCCAAGAGTATTGGGGGAGAGAAAGCCTGCTACAACAAATGTCTGCTCCATCTCTTGGTCAGCCCTGTAGCACCCCCCCTCACCCCGTACTTTTTGAATTTGTAAGGTAGCAGTCTTCAACCTAGAGAGGTTTGCCTCTCTGGCATTTAGTAATATCTAGAAGCATTTTTGGTGTTTTAGCTAAGGGTATCTAGTAGGGTATACATGGATAAAGCTGTGTCTCTCTGCAGGCTCTACCCAGGGAGAGGAATAAGACCTCTTAAAGGTTAGCAATTAGCAATACCTCTCCCACCCCACTGCCATCTAGTAGGGAGAAAAGCCAGGGCACAACTCAATATCCCTATAGCACATAGGCCAGTCCTCACTGGCCCCAGATGTCAGTGATACTGGGGTGGAGGGAAGATGCTCTAAGCTCAAGGTGCAGCATTTGTCCTTGAGACTGTGACCAACATGAACCCCAATTCCTTGAATGCAAAGAACTTAGAAATATCCCGCATGGCACAGAGAAGAGTGCTTGAAAAGTAATGGAAAGCTTAGTATATAAACTCTGTAGTTGCTGCTGCTGCTGCTGTTGAGTCAAGCTCCTAATCACAGTGGGGTGCTGCCTTGGTGGCCCTGGGAGCATGACTGGCTGTGTGCTCTGGTGCATGCTATGCTAAGTTCCTTTGGTGTCTCCCTAGAGCTTGAGGTCTGGATCACCTGGTTGGGCATTTTCTGAGTCCTGGATTGTAGTAGCTACTTTTCTGTTGTTGTGATAAAACATCATGACCAAGAGCAACCTACAGATGAAACAGTGTATTTTGGTTTACAGTTCCCAAGGGATTAGAATCCATCATGGTAGGAAGGCATGGCAGCAAGGGGAAGTAATGGTGACAGGAACAGAAGAAAGATGAGAGCTCACATATCAATTACAAGCACAAAAAGACAGAACAAACCAGAAGTAGGGCTACTTTGAAAACCTGCTCCCAGTGATATACTTCCTCCAATAAGGCCAGAACAGTGTCACCAGCTGGGACCAAATGTTCAAATGCCTGAGCCTGAGAGGTGGGGCATTTCTCCTTCAAACCATCCCATAGACCATCAGTAGAACTTCAAGGAAATGGGTGGGACTCGGTGACTTAGATGCTTGTCCAAGGCCCCTTGTAGTTCTTTTCTCCATATCCCCCAGGCTCTTACCCTATCTTCCTTAGGCCTACCCAAAAGTGCAGTACCCATGTCCTACAATTTTTCTCCTGTTTGAGATTTGAGAGCTGGACAGATAGGTCCCTGCCCCCACACCACTGAAAAACACCTGCAACCACCATGTTCCAGGGTGAGGCTGGCCCAGGTCATAGGGACAGAAAGTCCCACCCTCTCTTCTGTGGAGGGAAGTGAAAATGTTTTCCTCCCTCTGATAATGCAGTGGAGAATTTCTTACCATAGCAGTGGAACCTAAACTCAGACCAAGTTCTCATGGACCACCATCAGTGAAAAGTACAGCAGGATCCATGCTCTGCATAAAAAACCAAAACCAAAACCAAAACAGGCTCCTAGCCGTGACTGGGAACCACCCAGATCCATGTCCTCTGTGCGGTGGAAGTTCAAAGGTGACTTGTCTAGGGCCACGAAGGTGATGGTGTCAGAGCAGGAATAGAAGACATACTTGACTTGTAGACCATTTGGGGTTGACCTCACCCCACATCACCGGGTCTGTGAACTTGGGAGGTGAAAAACATTAGGAATGAAGCCCAGTGCGTCCCAGTACATCTAATTGCTTTTGTGGCTAGGAAGGCTCTTACCTTCAGGCCCCAACTCTCCACTTGATTGCCTGCTAGGAATAAGTGTAGCACTTGATAAATCAGTTCACATCCATTATCTCACTGGAATCTTGGTTGTCCTGTGGAGGGGGGCAGGCTGGGATCGCCCTTCCCTGCTTTACCAATATTGAAACTAGGGATCGAGAGGTTAAGTGACTTGCTCAGGGTCACATGCCTACTACAGAGAGGGCATTAGAACCTATGACTTTCTAGTCCAAATTCCTCGGAGAGGCTACTCTATTAGGAGGCAGGTGAGTGGCTCTTCCTACTCTGCCTCTGTTCTGTTTCTGGAAAATTCAGGCAGACTCAGCTCAGTCATCTTTTCCTGCTTGCATCTGGCTTCTTTGTGTTCCACACCCACTCATCGCTGACTTCTCCCTGGTCCCTCTTTCTGGCCCTTTGATCCCTTAGGCCCCACACTTGTGAAACTGGTTGCCAGCCTGGCATCTTAGCTGGTTTGATCCATGAATCTGTCTCCTGGGGTCAGGGCTGCAAGCAGATTAACACAGAGGTAGGGAGAAGCTCTGGATGGGGTCTGGATGCTCTCTTAAGTTTGAGAATGCAGTTGCTTCTTCTCTGTTGCCTGCTCAGATGCACTGTGTGGCTGGGTCTCAGTCTTCCTCTCTGTAGAATGGATGGTGCTGCTCCATAGTCCCTCAGCTGGCACATTCATTCTGTCAAAAATGGTTAAAAAATAAAGCTGAACTAAATATCAACAGAGACTTGGTATGTTCATTTTTATATCAGTAACTTCTGGGCCCCCAGTCCTGACAATTTACGTCTCATTATCTGGGTCTCTTCTTGGTGATCTCCCCTTAGACTGACCTGGCTAGGTTATTCTCTATCTTCTCTTTGGTCCCAAGGGTCTTTCTCCTTCCCTCCTGGCTCTAGAAAGCTCCTGGCCCAGACCTACCTCTGTCATCACAGCTGCAGGCTTGTTTCCTAGGTGCCTAACAGAACCCTCTGCAGGGCTGTCCCAGAGTTGTGCCAGGGAGGGCCCACACAAGGGAGGAGTGTAGTGTATATGGATGCCCATGTGTGCCTGTGCACAATGAAGGGTATGACTACCTGCTAATGCAAAGCCAAAGCCCAAAGTAAATTTTCACATTCATACACACATTCAAATAATATGTGTTCTGCGTATATACATTGGCTTTGACCCTTCTGTCTCCTTGCTTTCCATCCCAGGGGCATCTTCAGGAAACTTCCGTTTTTACTTCAAGATAATGTAATATGCACTAGGCATATTACATATGTAATATGTGGCAAAAGTTGGAGAGTGAGGGAGTAGGAGAGACAGGGACAAGTTTTGCGCTTTGTCCCCTCCTCCTCCCCAGCCCTGTTCTCCAAGTCCCAAATTCTCTCAACAAGGCCCTGTATTCCTTAACATTGATGTCTCACAGAGAAGCCATCCCTGTGTGTCTCTCTTTTATTCTTTCCTGAAGACTCAGGAAGTTAGGGTTGAAGGCTGCCATTGTCAGAATGACAGAAGGATCCATAGAATGAGACATGGGGTCTGCTGGGCTAGTTCTCTCACCTTCTCCCATCACCTTTAAAGGTGAACCTGATCCTGTTTGCTGGTGCAGCTGGCTGAAGGAGAGGGAACGATAAGATGCGTGTGGGGCTGTGTACTGCATTCCTGCCTTGGATATAGTAGACCAAGAAAGAGGCAGTTTTTCACCTGCCCCATGGAGCACATGACCTTGTGGCATGGTGGCTCAGATGAGTTAATATGGAGGAGTCAGACACAGGCCAAGAGGGCAAGGATCAAGATCCGATGGAGTTGGATGAAGGGTCACAGATGTCCTGGAGGATGCTGTCTGAGTTGCAATGTGTCTGTGGTTAGAGAAGAGAAGCAAGGACATCAGAGGCAAATGCTCTGAGGAGGAGAGGTGTGGCACTGCTGAATGATGACGGGGGATCAGCTGCAGGAACATGTTCTAGGACTAACCATGGCCTGGCTGAGGGGCAAGGCTTGACTTCCACCCCCTCTTTGAGACATTGAAGGATAGTCCCAATGATTTTCAAAGAACTCCAGGGCTGATACAAATGTAACAGTGGAAGGGACCAACATGGCGACAGTTGACAGTTGTGGTGGCTGTGTGAGTACTCTTTAGGGACAGCAACAGTGATAGAAACAACTCCAGGGGTGTGTGTGTGTGTGTGTGTGTGTGTGTGTGTGTGTGTGTGTGTGTGTGTATGTGAGTAACTGACTGCAGGACCTCTCTGGAATCAGTGTGCCCACTTGTCCAATGAACTCCCTAGGATTGTTGTGAAAAGTGAATGAGATGATGGGAACTTTAAAGATGAATGAAATAACAATGTCAAGAGCAGGAGTGAGGGGGACAGGGCTGGGTCAGGCCTGAGGGAGGTAAGTAAGTTTATAGATGTAGCATTTTAGGATCTTCCATATCTCTTAAATTCCATTCTGACACCTCCTCCATCATGGCCAGGGGATGGTCTACCAAGGGGTATCCCTGACAACTCTGAGTCCTCTCGACTGTTTCTCCTTGAGGGTCTCTGTCACCTCAGTCAGCAGGTCCTAAAGTTAAGAGCTAGCCTTCATTCATGTGGGAGAGTTGAATACTTTTTGTGGCCAGTGGATTTAGTGTCCTCTGAATGGCCTAGTGGGGGTTTTTACAGGTCCTGCTCCTTCATGTTTGGGATGGCCCGTTCTGAACATGGTAGTTCTCAGACCTGCATTATCAACACCACCTGGGAGCTTACTAGGAATATGGGTTTTCCACCCCACCTAGACTTACAGGATCAGGAATTCTAAGGGTAAGTGATTCAGGGTTATGAGATCTCTGTAGCCTGGGCTGCCCATTGACAAGGGCAAGGGCACCTTTGTTGACCCACTGAAATAATTTCTCTACAAAGGAAAATATTTTTTAAAAAGTTTCTGCTTCCTCCTTTCACTTTTTTTTTGGCATTTCCCTCATCTTTTCTTTTCCTCCTGTTCCAAGATAGGACATAGACTTCTAGCCAATGTTGTTCCCAAACTTACATGCACTGGAAACACATTCCTAACACAACTTTAACACAGAACAAATGACAACAAGTATTTGAAAAGAGGCCAAAATGCTATGAATTAAAGAATATATGCAATTGATAGAAACTGGCTCCCTCGGGATGACAGAAGTTGACATGAGGACAGGACCTGGAGCTGTTGGGGATGTAGGCAAGGTGGACCTGTTGATTACACTGGGAGTATGAGCTGCCCTACTGTTTTAGAAAGCAATGTGGCAAACTTAGTGCTAGTTATCTATTTAACTACTTTAGTCATACCATATCTAACGCCTTCACAGGTGGATCAGTGCTGTCACAAAGGGAGTGGGAGTTATCTCCAGGATGGATGTCTGCTGAAAGAATAAAAGGGTATACCCCCTCTTTCTTATTCTCACACGCCATCTTCCGCTTCTGCTTCCTGCCACGGAATGATGCCAGGTGTGAGCCTTTCACCTTGAATATCCCCGACTCCAGGAAAGAAGGATTCTGTTCCTCAGAGTAGAATTCTGTCCTAACAGCACAAACAGACTAAGATGCCAGCTCAAACACTTATGAATTTATTGAACTGAGTAAGCGTGTGTCTTATGATCCAATCATTATGCTCCTGGCAATGAATCCCGCAGAGAGCTCTGCAGAGAGTCCTCCACCACGGGTGAAGGGGGCATGTGGGGAGTGCATTGTGTGTTGGTGAAAGGGCCTGGATGGGAGATAGAAGGACAGATTGTGATGGACATTCACTATGGGATCCTATGCAGTGTTAGAATAAGCTAGCCAGGTACAAGAGCAACAAGACAGTGATGACAGGTTAAAAACAAAATGTGGAATAGTATTCATATGATAGTACCATTCATCAACATCCAATACATTCAGAATGATGCTTCATGGTTGACAAGGGTATGTGTGTTCTTAAAGACTGCTGTAGACACATTTGAATAGGTGCCTATGAGGAAGAGGAGGAGGAGGAGGAGGAGGAGGAGGAGGAGGAGGAGGAGGAGATGGACGTATGTGATGTTACTGTTAGTTTTAAATGTCAACTTGCTACAACATAGAATCATCTGAGAAAAGGGCCTAAATGAGGAATTATCTAGATCAGTTTAGCCTATATGTAGGCTTTGGGAGAATGTCTTAACTGTTAATTGATACAGTAAGATCGAGACCATTTTGAGAGTCACTATTCCCTAGGCAGGGATTCCTGAACTGTACGAGTGAATAGGGAGAGTGAGTATTCTTCAGTGATGAGGCCCCTGAAGGGGGCTGCCTATGCTCCAGTAGATGGCCCTACACCCATACATATACTGACAACACTGAATGTACCCCGTGGGTTAAAAAGCAAAAAGAAGAAAAGAATGCATGGAATTGGGAGGAAAATAATGGTGGTGAAGATAGGGGAAGAATTGGAGGGGAGGGAATGGGGGCAGATTTGATCAGAACACATTATATGCATGTATGAAATTATCAATAAGAGACAGAAACCAAGAAAAGAAAGTGTGAAGAAAACTAGCTCCAGTATAAAATCAGAAGAAAGCAAGCAGGCAGCACAGGTCCATTTGTTCTTCTGTGCTCTGGGTGTGACGTGACTAAGCTGCTTGAGTTCCCGCCATGGCCTCCCATCACTGATGGACCTGTAACCTGGAACTATAAGCCAAATAATCCTTTTCTACCCTGTGTTGCTTTTTGTGACAATGTTTCATCACAGCAGCAACAATGAAACCAGAACAGATGGAGTGGGGACAGGGATGAAGGAGAAACAATAGGATACACAAGAGTTGACCATAGATCAGAGGCAACCCTGCAATGTGTTGTACACAGAAAATCTCAACAGCCTTGACTTGGTGGGGATGTGTTCCAAAGTAAGAAAGGAGAAGGGAAGCTGGCATTTTTTCTGAAGATGGCTTAAAGCTGGAGAAAAGCCTAGTGTAAGGAGAGTGAACTGAACACCAGACGGGAGTGTTTGTTTGGGAATTGACTCTAATCATTTGGTCTCTGGAAAATGGGAACAATACAAAGTAGTTATGACTCCTTATTATAGGGTAACCAGGCTGCTGTGGGCATCCACAACGATCTTGTTTTCATTTCCTTTTGGTAACGTTCTAGAAAGCTGTTCAGTGCTCTTCAGAGGAGTGCATGTGCATTCAGCCACAAGCTAGAATCAGAGTGGGCGAGGCTGGTAGACACACAGGTACATAGCCTGGTGTCTAGGCTCACTTCTTGGAAAATAAGTGAGTTTGTTCTCACATAGCCCAAAGGAGAGAGAACAGGATCATTAACTCCACTGTTTCATTCTCCTCAGCCATGGTAATAACAGTGCCATGGGCCGAGACAACAATATTCATTTCTCATGATTCCAGAGGCTGGGAAATCCAGGATCAAGGTGCTGGCAGATTCAGTGTCTGGTGAGAACTTGCTTTTTGTTTCACTTTCTTGCTGTGTTCTAACAAGGAGAAAAAGGCAAGCAAGCTCTCTGGGACACTCTTGTATGAACATTAATCTCATGGTGAGGCTTCACACTTACCATTTTGTTGCCTTCCAAAGCCTCCACCCACTGATGCCATCCCACGGGGGCTTAGGGTTTCAACTTATAGATTTTGCAATAATGTAAATGTTCAGTCTATAGCACATCCACTCAACTTTCGCACTCATCAACACATGCACATTTGGAGGTGTTACAGACAGGAGGGACTTCAGCATAAGATTTCTGTAAACTAGTTCCAGAGGCCTAAGGACCACATGGGTAGGTATGGTAACACTAATTCTACTTTTTGAACAACCTATTCATTAATTAATTTTTGGTCTTAGTTACTGTTCTGGTTGCTTTTCTGTTGCTGTAACAAAATCCTGTGGCCAGAAGCAGCTTGTGGAAGAGTTTATCTTGGCTGCAGTTCCAGGCGTGGGGGTCTATAATGGTAGGCAAGGCAATGACAGTAGGTGGCTGGGGCAGGAGGCTTAGAGATCACATTTTTAACAGTGAACACAAAGAAGAGGCAGAGAACTGAAGTAGGACAAGGCTATGGATTCTCTAAGCCTGCTTCTCCGTTAAGGCTTCATCTCCTAAAGGTTGTACAACCTCCCCAAGCAGCGCTACCAACTGGCAACCGATTGTTCAAATAAACAGTGGTGGTGGGGAATGGTACTTCTTATCAAACCATCACGATTACTTTTGTGTTACTATAACCAAAAGATATTTAAGGAAGGAAAGATGCTTTTTGGCTCATGGTTTCAGAGTGTTAGGTCTCTGGTTACTTGGGCCCCCATGCGATAGAAAAGAAGGTCCCAGCAGCAGGAAAGCATGGCATAGGATACTATTCAGAGTCCTGGACAGACAGGAAGTGGAGGGTGATGGGAAGTGGCTAGGGATGATATATTGCTAAGAACCTGCCTCCCTAAGAAGCGACCTACTTCTTTCACCTCTCAAAGTTTTGAGAATGTCTTAAAATAGTGCCACCAGCTGGAGACCACACATCCAAAATGTACATCTGCAGGGGATATTTCGGATCCAAGCCATAGTAGATAACAATACTTTATATCTGTATAGAAGAGTAAGTCTTATACACAAGCCTTTTACATATACTTCACTCAGTCCTCCCAACCACCAGGAAGGAGACATTATTATTCCCATTTTGGTAGGAAAAAGACTGATGTCTAAAGAGATGGAGTGTCTGATGTCACATTGTCTGGGTTGTTCTTGTTTCCTATTGTATCTTTCCTTTGTGTTAAGCAATGGGAGTGATGGACATCATTCCCACATCCCTCACCTGGGAAGGTGTTGTTCTACTGTTTAGTTCTCTTCACAAGAGTACATGGGTCTTACTTGCTGGCTTCTACCCTATATGTCTCTGGGAGAGAGGACCAAGACTGTAGCTTCCACTCTGTCCCTCTTGGAACTCAGTGTTAGCTCTCCAAGGTGTGTCTCACTTATTGGGGGAATGGAACAGTTTAGAAGCAACCCAGAAAACAGAGAGAGGCCCATAGAGTTCCACCATGCCCATCTCAAGGCTCAGCCTTGGCTCCCAGGTATGGTTCTAGGGGTGGAGACCTGTGGAGGCCGAGATGGTGGAGTAGGCGGCAGGTGGCGGTGGGAGATTGGGGGTTGGAGGTTCAGGATTTCCTGATTTCTGCCAGGACTTTTTTTTTTATCTGCTTAGTTCATGTATGGAGTCCTATGGCCTCTGTCAGCCTGAGTGAGGTTTCTGGGTCTTCCCCAGGGGATAGTCAGCTCCAAGGCAACCAACTCTAGGTTCCAGAAACAGATTTTCCTTTTTTAGCCATCCCCCCTCCATAGTGACCCACTTTTGCTGTTAATACCCACAGGTACTTTGGCCACTTCCCTGAGTATATTTTTCTGAAGGATAGGCCCCATATCCCATCTTTGTTCCTTTCATTGTTGTCTGAAAGCTCCTTATAGGGACACCAAGCATCTTTGGGGGCAGGAAGGTCTCTCAAGGCCCAGGGCCACTAAGCAGGTACCTCTGGAGCCATCATGCCTCCTTCTAGCCTGGGACCCTTGCATGGCTGTGAAATGCAAATGAGAATTTCTTTCTATGACTTCTGAATCCCTCAAGACATGGGATGGGAGAGGGAAAGGCAGGAAAGACAACCATGGTGTTGTGTGATCCAAAATCCATAAGCAAGATGGAAGGACCATGTCAGCACACCTGTGTCGATCATTACTTGAATGTGTGTTGCTTAGGGGAGTAGACTTGGGAAGCTGCAGTTCTAACTGGAGAGCCTCTTGGGTGTGGGAGTTGGAGTCTGTGACCTGGGGTAGGCATAGAGAGTTCCAGTTCTGTGATGATAATGGATGGGGAGGACTAGACACTCAACAGGGCAAGGCACACTCCTGCTGCTCTCATCTGTTTTCTGCTACTATACCTGAGTTATAAAAAGTCATAGACTAGGCTTTTTTTCCCCCCAAGTGTTGGTTCCCACCTGACCAGCCTGGTCCATGCTTGGAGGGAGGCATGTGGATTGAGAAATTGCAGGCAGAAGTAACAGAGACACAAAAGAAATACATACAGGATCGATTCGGGAGGAGCATCACTGAATACTACAGCCTCAAGTTTATTTTCCATAGCCCTTTTATACCCCAAGCCAAAGGGGTGGGCACACAAGGGTGATTACTTCCTTAATATTCAAAACATCTAATAGCTATGCCTAAGTCAAACATCCTGTTATTAGGTATTGAGGAGCAAAACATCTAGTTGCTACACCTTAGGCCAAACATCCTGTTGTTTGACTTTGAAGGAGTAAAAACAAGCTTGAACTCTCTAACCCTAAGTCAAGATGGAATCAAGCCACAAGATGGGAGTCATAGGGGTTCCCACATAAAAGAATGCAGGATTTTTCTTGTTTTAAATCTGGAAGCTGGGAAGTCAAAGAGCATGGAGCCAGTACCTGCCGAGGGCCTTCTTTCTGTATTATAACGTGGTAGAGGGTATCACTTGGTGATACGAGGCAAATAGACTAGTTCAGGTCTTTCTCATCTTTACATACCTCGTACACCACAATATCTAAGAGTGCACCCCCCCCACCCCAACCAGGTCCCTAACCTCAGCAGGGAAACAGCATGAAAGGGTGAGATTTATAGGAGCCTTGTTTATGATCTAAGAGAGTCCTATCTCCCTGGGACCACACAGTCCACAGAGCAGAACCTGAAGGTAATGGTAGGCAAAGCTAGTTGCTTCTAGGTATAGGCAGCCTGGGAGACACGCGTTTTCTTAGACATCAGGGAACAGCAGTGAATGATGCCATCAAGGTCAGTGGTGCAGAGGGAGATCAGGGCACTGCAGGCATCTCAGAGAATCAGTACTATCTGTCTTCCTTGCAGCCAGGAGCCTGAGACACACTTCCTACACTCTCTCCACTTCCCACACGCGCTGCCACCCTCTGAAGTTTGCTTTCATGAACAATCAGGTGGACCTGTGGTACCTCTGTTGTCCTGGAGATTAACTGAAGGACAACTGTCCTTGGTGGGGTGTTAGGGACTGAGAGCGACTGTTCACAGGGTTCCTTCCTTCTTCATCTGCCTACTGACTTAGCTCTCTTAAAGGGCAGCACTGCAATGGCTGAGGGACTGAGGCCAAGCACCTGCCATGGCACAACTGGGAAGCAGCTCTTAGGACAGGCCAGCATCAATGTGACCACTTGAGACCTCTTCCCTGGGATGTAGGGAGAGCCTCACAGGGTCAGGGATGTGGCTGAGTTAGTCTCCATCTCTTCATGGCCTAGCACCTAGCTCACAGGACAGACTCCAAACCTCTCTGAAGAATGAATGAAAGCATTTGGAAGCACTTTGTAAATTGCAAAGAATTTACCAAAGTTACTTAATATGCTTCTCCAGAGAGTACGCCTGGGGCAAACACTTAGTGCAGGAAATGGAGCTGGATTTCAAGGTGAAGGCCAGGCTGGACTTGGTCCTGTGGGGATGCGTTTTACGGGAGGAGGTAGAGGCCACACCGGCCTGCATCCTCCCCTCAGGCTCCCTCTGCTCTCAGAGTTCTGCAGTGTTGCAGCCTGCATCAGCAACCCAGTCATTTTCTTTTCATGGGAAATTTGCTGTCCCCTCCTCTGTAATGCTTTTCTCAATTATAAAATCAATTATTGTAAAACAAACAACAAGGAAATGTTTCATATGGAATGTGAATGGTCTCTTCCCACCCATCTATCCATCCATCCATCCATCCATCCATCCATCCATCCAACCACCCACCCACCAACCCATCCATATTTGAGATGAGTGGCCACTTTTAGTGTATCTCTTTACAGATATTTTCTGGATGCACACACCAACTTATTTACTTTATTTATTTATTCATTCGTTTTTCAGAAGCACAGCTCGGTAATTTTCTTATATCACCTAGCAACATATCATGGACATTGTTATTTTTTAAATCTATACTGCATTCGTTTTAATGGCCATTGATGTTCTGCGCTATGCACCACGCATCGCTTATTTAACCAGGCCTTCGCTGATGGGCTCTGGATTGGGAGAAGTGGAAATTGCATTTTGAAGGAACGATTGTGGTGAGGGTGATGGCTGGCTGCAATGAGGGTTTTCTTAATGGTAGCATTCCAGGCAAGGTGTGAAGCAATATTCCTTTCTTTCCGCCTTCCAACTCTTTCTCCCTGTGCTGCTGTTATTGAGATGGTAAAATGATCCACCCAAGTCCCCTGAGCCCCTGGTCTCCTTTCCCAGGGGGAGTAAGGAAGTACCCAAGGTCCTGTGCTATCTGCACCCATCCGCCTCCTTTTCCAGAACTGTTAGCCTGGCCTCTGGCCTGGTGGGATTTGGCTGCTTACCTGCTGGGCTCAGACGTTCTGTTTGCTCAGCTTGGGGTTTGGCAGAGGGTCTTGACTCACCCTGGAAGCTTAGAGGAGGGCAAACAGTGGAGGTGAGGACCAGATGGACTGAGGAAGGTAGTGGCTTGTTGGAGAGAGAATGATTAGAGAAGAGGTCATTCCATCCCAAGAGATGGCAGCCAAGAGGACAGCACTGCTGTTTGTCATGGCATTTGGCATTTGGGAAATTCAATGATGCAAACAAGGCCTCCTGCTCTGGTGACTATGAATATTCATGAGGAGTTTTCCCCTTGGAGCAGCTGGGAATTCCTCCAGACTCTTTAACCAGCTTCTTTCTCCACTGGAGGTCCAGGATGTGGTCCTTCTACTTTCTGGCTTTCTTCCCCACGCCTTCTTCTGTACCCACCAATCTTTTGATTATGGCAGAGGCAGAACAAAAGGGGCCAATCCTGGGTCCCCAATGGACAGGTTTAGATCTGATGTCTCTGGCCCTATTGTCCCCCTTTCTCTTTGGAAACGACCAAGTTTACCATTAGGAAAGAAGGTGGAGAGGCAGAAAGTGGAGAAAATTACAGGGCCCTGGACATAAATCTTAGACATGGTTTAGAACAAATGGGGAGACTGAGGCTAACAATGTGATTGGTTAGCACAGGTCATCTGGTATGGTAACAGAACTGTAGACTGAGGAACCAGACGCTTGACAATTTACTGCTCCAGGCACCCATCATGGGTGCATTACCCCAGATCAGCTCACTTGGGCACACAACACACCCAGGTCTAATCTAATGGTTCACTTTATCAGCTTGACTGGATTTGGAATCTCTGGGGGTGGGGAGAGAAGGGACAGGACACTCACACACACCTCAGGTTGTATCTATTTGGGCAATTCTGGAGAAGCTTAACTAAGGTTGGGACTTACTGAATGTGAGTGGCACCACCCCACAGGCTTCATTGCTCCCTGCTTCCTGACAGGCTGCCTTGTGTGCCTGTCACTACAGCCTTGTTACCTTCCCTGCCCTAATGGGCTGTATCCTTAAACTGTTTCTTTCTTGGAACCCGCCCTCTGCACCACAGCAGCCTCTTATCCCTGGACCTTGAAGCTCTATTTGGTTCCTAGCCACTCACTGTTATACTTGGCACAGATGGCCTATGCCACATATCTCTATAGAGGGCATGCACATCCTAAACCTCAGGTGGGGCTGTCTGTTTTAGATGGATCCACAATTATGTGGGCCTGGTTCCTGTGTCTGGCTTTTAGGGAACACAGGAAAGAAGGTGTAAGTGAGGACCGACTAGGGAAGACAGCTTAAGCTTCAAGTGTGGATTGAATTAGAACGAGATACAAAGAAGAAAGGAAACCCCTAGGTCATCTCTGGGCCATTGGATTTATACTCTTTCTTTCTTTTAAACACAGCCACTGAAACTTTTTCTCAGATGAAACCTTATCCAAAGCCTTTCAAATAAAACTCCAATAGCAGGACTGTTCAGGTGTGGGTGAGATGAGGGGCCTGCACTCAGCCACCATCCCTAAGCAGGTAAAAACTATACTCTTCAGCTGATTCGCTCTACAGAGGAAGGGAGGGAACTCAGATAGGAATGGGGTTTACTTGAAGTGATCTAGCCTGGTTGTGGCAAAAAATAGTTAGGGATGCTCTGGTAGGGGCCCCTGCTCTTGATAACCCGTCAGTTCAAGATATCCTTTGCTCCTCTTCCAGGCTTCTGGGAATTCCACCTGAAACCCTGCTCTTGGCCACTAAGTCCGACTATTGGGCCGACTATTGGGTGAAAGCCTGGAGATTTGGATAAACCACAAGACTCCTGGTCCTTTTCTGAGAGAATGTCTCCCACCTTTACTGTGGAACAGCCTTATATACAAACTTATAAAAACCCCAGGTCAAAGGGTTCACAACAGGATATTGATCCCAGTGGGGTGAGGTCAGGAAAACAGGAGGTACCTGTGGTTATGCTGGAAAACAACTCTTAGAGACCCCATGGGGGCTGGGTTCCAACATCTCCCCCTTCTTTATATATAACAAAACAGTTATCAAGGAAGAACTATAAGAATTCAACCATTCTATCTTAGTGTGTTACTATAACTATCTATCTTCAACTCCATCAAAGACCATAAAGGATAATATACAAACTCTAGAACTGACAGAGACACCTTGCTTCCTAGACAGTCACCCAAAGTTTCTTGGTAACCTTGGGGCATCCATCTTTAGCCTACAGGTCACAATGTGTCTGGCAGACTTCTCAGCAAAGCAGGAAATTCTAAACTGTCCACCTGCATTGGCAGTTTGTCTGTCATCTTTTTTCTGTGTCCTGTAGAATGTCTGGCAGACTCTTTCATGAAGCAGGGAATTCTAAACTGTCCTGCATTGGCAGTTTGTACTCCTCCATGAAGCAGGAACCCTTTAGGCATTTTCCTGTGGGTTCTGCATGTCCAGTTTATAAAGGAACAGTTAAACAGTTTAGGCAAGAGTAGCTTCTTGCCCAAATGGCTGGTCTTGCCATGTCGAAGTCAAACTCCATAACGAGTTTCTTGGATACCCATCTTTCTCTCAGATATAATTGGTGTGCCAGAAGCAGTTGTGTCTCAATGTCAAGAAAAACCATAAACCATTTAAATGCCATATATTTCATTGGTCTTTGAATGGTATGAAGAATATCTATATATCTAGAAAACCTAACTAGTATCAACAAGTGAAGATCCATTCCAATACAAAGTATCAACAAATGAAGATCCATTCCAATACAAAGTATCATTTCTGTATCATATTCCTCTTTTTTCCTTTTAAAAGTGATTGACTGTGACCACTACCATTTCTAAAAATGACCAAATTTAAATAAAAGCAAATATTCAGATCACCTGGGCCACTGCTTCAGGGGGTCCTGCCTCATGAAACCATACCAGTCTGAAAGAAATCCACAGCCCTTCACCCTCCATGGAAAAAAAAGCAGAAATTTCCCTCCCAAGTAACCTGTACTTTAATAACTGTTGCTCCTTCCCCAGCAATTAAACGATTCAAAGACAACACAATAGCATTCTTTTGTTAACAATCACACATTTACTAACACACTTCATACACAGGTGTGGCCACACCATACTGGCTTTGCTTTTCGGTCAGGCTTGAGGTGGATATTGACCGGGGGTGGCTGGATCTCGCTTTCTCGGCTGGCAAAGTGATGGGGCATTGTGCTCATGGGGATGTCAGAAATTGAACATCCCCATGGGTTTATGGGAATATAGTTGTGATCAGAGCGGCAGTGTCTGATCGACCCACGACAGTCTTTTCTAGAGATTTAGCAGACCAGCAGGCAGTTTCTTCACCTCGTGTTGGATACTTGTAGTCACTGGCTGGAGGTCTCTGTTGAGGGCTGTCCCACAGAGGTGTCTTGTGGTGCTGTGGTGGGGGAGCTATGGCTGACTCCACTAGGAGGTCTCCAAATTCCATACACATGGTGTTGCTGGGTGCCTTGAAGGTGTTCACATCCTCACTATCTGCCTCAGACCCTGCTCTGAGCAGAGGCTGACTGGAGCTGCTGAATTCAGCTGGAGAAGAGCAGAGATTATGACTGACTGAAGAAAGGTTTCTCAGGGTGTCAGTGCTCTCTTTAGTTTGACTGAAGCCGCAGATCTGGCAGATGCTCTGGACCCACCTATTCATGTCAGCCTCTGTCCCAGCCACCAGGTAGAAGGTGTGCTCATTGGTAATGATATCAAGCATATACCTCTTTTGGAGCTCTTGTTGGTTGAAGGTCAGGGTTCTTCCAAGCATAGTGCCCCAATTTTTCTTAGGAGGTAATTTCTCCAGCCAGCCTGTGCACACCACATCGTTGCTGGCTGACTGGAGCCTGCAGCTGGCTCGAGTGGACAAAAGCACGGGCTGCTGGGTCAGCTGGATGCTGGTGGGTAGCTCTGGAGGAGGGATTCCTCAGTGGTGGATTTCCTGCATTTCTTCAATAATTTTCTTAGCATTATTGCTTAATCCAAAGTTAAAATTAAATCTTACCAGTACCTTGTCTCTTTAAACTTTATCTCTGTGATTGACTGTGATCTCTATTCCAATCCAACTCTCTTAGGAGTTGAGGCACCCCTTCCAGTAACTTTCCAATCCAACTCTCTCAGGAGTTGAGGCACCCCTTTTCCAGTGCTTTTACAATCCAACTCTCTCAGGAGGTTGGGGCACCCCGTTTTCCAGTGCCTTTACTCTCTCAAGAGTTGAGGTACCTATTTTCTAGTACCTTTGCAATCCACCCTCACAACTCCTTACTTGCTTTCCAGCCTTCTGAGGGTGATCTCTCAGGGTCCCCTGTCTTTCCCGATCTCGATAGAACCTCCATTTGTGGCTGCTCTTGGCCACTAAGTCCAAGTATTGGGCGAAAGCCTGGAGATTTGGATGAACCACAAGACTCCTGGTCCTTTTCTGAGAGAATGTCTCCTACCTTTATTGTGGAACAGCCTTATATACAAACTTACAAAAACCCCAGGTCAAAGGGTTCACAACAGGATATTGATCCCAGTGGGGTGGGGTCAGGAAAACAGGAGGTACCTGTGGTTATGTTGGAAAACAACTCTTAGAGACCCCATGGGGGCTGGGTTCCAACAGAAACCTAGATGAGAGGCCCACGGAAGAATATTGGCAAAGAGAAGGGTGTGGAGAAGAGGTAGGCAGGAGGAGCCCTCCTGGGAGAGTGTTTTCATCCAGCCTGGGGTTTGTGGAGACCCAAGAGGACAAGCGGGGTGTGTGTGTGTGTCTGTGTGTCCATACTTTTCTCATGTGGGAATGCCGTGTGTGTGTGTGTGTGTGTGTGTGTGTGTGTGTGTGTGTGTCCATACTTTTCTCATGTGGGAATGCCGTGTGTGTGTGTGTGTGTGTGTGTGTGTGTGTGTGTGTGTGTGCAATCATTCACACATTCATTTATCATTCATCTATACTGCTGCCTGTCTACCCATCATCCATCCGTCCACCTGTCCATGCACACAGGTCTACATACATTCATCTATCCATGTACCTGCCTACCATCCACTTACCCTCCCACCTATCCATTCATTGTCTATCCAACTACCCACCCATTTATCCATCATCTATCCATTCATGCATACCTGTATGTATTCATCCACTCTACCATCAACCTGTCCTTTTATAAGGATACCCATTATCCATCTATCCACCCATCCATTCATCTATCCAGCTGCCACCATTCACCCATCTACTATCCACCTATCCTTCCACTGCCTACCCATCATCCATCCATCCATCCCTCCATTTATGTAAACACACATGCATTCATCCATTCATCTATCAACTGCCCAACTATCCTTCTACTGTCTACCCATCATCCACCATCCATCTTAAAAATGTCTACTTGGAGTGCCCATTACAAACCAAGTACCCTGCCTAGAAACATACAGAGATAAGAAGACATAGCTTCTCTATCAAGCAACACACTGGCTGAGAGTAAATGGGCAACAAACAGCAACTATAATACACAGAACAACAGAGTTTCCAAGTTAGACTTGATTCCTGTTTTCACTACTCACTTCCCAGTTACCTGTGTGAGTTACTTAATCCCCTCTGAATCCGTCTTTCCATTTGTAAAGTGGAGATAAGCACACAGGGCATACTGAAGGAAAAACAAATTTCAATAAGCGCTATTCTTAAGAAAAGCACAAAACCACAGCATGGCAACGCAGGATAGAAGAGCATGCTGAGCCTTGGATGAATCAAAGATGCTTCCTAGCATGATGGACATCCGAGAGAGGCATGCCAAAGGGAGAGGATTCTGTGTGAGCCAAAACAGGACTGCTTAGGGTATCACTACAAAGTAACAAGGAACATGGCTTGATTACAGAGGTGTGAGGAGCGACAGTTGGGGGCAGGCTGCAGGGGCTGCGACTGTGTGAAGAGATTGCTGGCTGCTAGGACTAGCCTTTTTTTGGGAACTCACAGAGCGTTTTTTGAGCAGGAAGAGTGGGATGTGACTCCTGGGTTCTTTGGGCAGAGCTGGAACTTCCTCTAGGAACTACAAAGCAGGACCTGGTACTGTTACATCACAGTGTGAGGTCCTAGTTAACATCAACACATGCTATGTGACCTCTGTTAGTTCCTGCTCATGGTTTGGTTTCAGGGTTCTTAGTAACAACAGAGCTTGAACTAATGATTCCTCCAGCTTTGGGACCCATAAAAGATTATTCTCTTGAGCCTGCCCCTTCCAGCTTTCCCTTCTCCCCTCCATGCCCCTCCCCTCCATCTTCACTAGTCCTGCAGGCAGAATGGAGAAGATGAATTGCTTTATTTTGCTTGCCAGGGTTTGGTGGGTCGGCACGTCATTCCTGGATGCTGAGCACCCAGCTCCTCTGTTAATAAACCACTGCCCATGAAGGCAAGCCAGCTCTCTCTTCTTTCTGGGGCTCCCTATACAGACATCTACGGGCTGAGATGGGTGCCCTTCTTACTTTCCCATAGAGCCCAGGCTGGAAGAACAGGACAGCAGGCTCTGCTTCACCAGAGGGTGTCTAGTGGCCACCTAGGTAAAACTTGGCAGGGGGCAGTCAAGGGGACAGGACATTTTCTTAGGAGGACAGGGGAGTAAACTTCTTGAGAAGTAGGGACCTTATTTTCCAAAGAAACACAAAGAAACTCAGCTACCTACAGTGCCCTCCAGACAATGCCTATTGTTGGAAACTTCTGTGAGATTCGGGCTCAGGGAGTGCTCAAGGGCAGCAGGAGATGGGTAAACTGACCCCCTTTGTACACCTCCTCCTCTCCCCAGTGAGTCACACAGCCATGGCAATATCAATGAGCAAGACTTGGAGAAGTGCTTCCCACCCTAGGCCATGAACTCTTCTGGGGAAGGTCCTCTGCCCTTCCCTACACTCCTCTATTATACAGAGGCTCCCCCTGCTCCCCCCCTTAACAGTGACTCCTTCAAGTGATATAGTCTTTGCTGCCATAGAACTTTAGAGATCAGTATTTGGCTGAGCACTGGATTGGCCTTTGCAGTCACAAGGGGGAGTGTCAGGGGGCCCTGGGCTAGGGGACAGAGTCCAGGTAAGGTACAGAAGGCTTGTGGCTCTCATCCTTGTTCCCAACCCCAGAGAGCTGGTTCCAACTGGGTTCCTGCCCTGTTTCAGTTCTTGCCCTAATTTTACTCAATGATGGACAGTTACCTGGAAGTATAAGATGAAATGCATCCTTTACAGTTTACTTTTGGTCACAGTGTTTATCATAGCAATAGACACTCAAGTAGGACAGGCATGGTGGGAGGAAAAGACAGGGTCTCACGAATGGTGTTCTCGAACTCCTCATGTAGCCGAGGGTGACCTGGAACTTATGGTCCTCCTGCCTCCAGCTCGTGAGTGCTGGGATTACACTATGCATTGCTGCACATGGCTCTGGAGTGTTTAGAACAGTGCCTGGCACATAGGAAGTGCAGACAGAGAGGAGAAGAGGGGCGGGCGGCCTTCAACCTGAGTTCCATGAGGCTCCTGCCTTGCTGTCTGTTTATTCCCCTGGCTGCAGAGCAGACTATCATCTGTACTGAGCCTCTTTTTATCTCTTCTCTTGCCCACTCATCTCATGTCTGTATCTTTGGACACTGTCAGTTTATCTCCCCGTCTATCTGCTAACTCTTGCTCTCCGCTTATCCTTTCCATTCCCCACCCTTCATTCCCATCCTCCCTCCTCCCTCCTCCCTCCTCCCTCTGGCTATTTCCTTGCTGTCTGTCCCATGGCTCTTTGCCTCTGCCCATCACTACACTTTGATGTACCCCCTGCCCCCCAGGACTTCCCTGTCTATTCCTTCTCTCCCTGTCCACATCTCTGCCCTTTGTTTCTCCCTGCAGCCCTGATAAGAGCTGTTTCCCAGCATCCCCACTCCTACCCACACCTCAGCAAGCAACCATGGAGTGGAGCAATGCAGGCAGATGGGGACTGAACACAGTCTCTCAAGGCGAGCGAGCGTCAGGCCTGCTAATTCCCCTGCTCTGGGTGAAGGAAGTGGAGGCCTCATTCAATTATGTCACATCCACTCAGCCGCTCCACCTAGATGATGCAGTGCAGCCCGCTCGACTTTCCCTGCCAGGACCTAATGGAGAGAGAGCTCCTCCTGCCTGGCTGACCACAGGGTCCTCCTGGAACAGGAATGGGTCCAGCCAGTCTGGCCTTGAGACTCTAGGGCTGCTGTGATTCCCTGCTCATTCTAATTACACCCAGTCTCTGGAGTTTGTTCCTCTCACCTTAATCTCCCTGGAATTAGATCTCAGCGGCCCTCATTCCATTACTGCCCCTTCCTCACTGGCCCACTGCCTGCAGAAGCCGGTCCACCCTGCCTTTTCCCTCTGACTGAGGCCCATGGTTGTGTTGGTCAGAGAGGTTGATCAGAAGGACAGAGGCTGGAATTCAGGCTAAAGCTGCCTTAGAGCGTTTGCTTTGGAGTACAGAGCTGAGGGCACTGCAGAAGAGCTGGTGCCTTGACTCTTCACTGACTCTAGCTATACCAGCTGCCACAGAAGATTTCGGAGAAGTCCCACACCTTCCTACTTCCTCAGGCAGCTTGGTTTAGAGAGTCAAGACCTGCAGAAGGGAATAATTATACACCGCCCTTTCCATAGGTAGATGTGCAAGCAGAGGTCAAATCCCCAGTGAGCAGTGTTTGCTGGGTGCAGTTTCTTTTGTTTACATTATGCTACTGGACCCTCGCTATTCTCCTTCTCTATTTTCAGGCGGGGCCAGCTGAGGCATCATGGAGACATGGAGAGGCTTGCATAGCTGGTGTCAACTGGTGCTCAGGGCCTTGAGCCAAGCCCTTCCTTCTCTTTCTTCCTTAGGGGATGATATGCTGGAAAGCTTCTGAACTAAGCCTCTGTGGGCAGAGGGTTGGAGAGAGAACCCCAGCACAGGGAGTGAGTGGAGAGGGGGACTAAGAGAGGTTTGTGGAATGGGTGTTCTGTGGGGTGCAAGGGAAAGGGGGCTAGGTGAGCAAGGTCAGGCATTGCATAACTCACAATAGAGTCTGATGTTCAAAATGTGGCAAAGGAAATCACATGGAGGAGAATTACCAGTATCAAGATCAATATAATGGGGGGAGTTGTGCACCTCAAAATATATGTCTGCATGGGAAGCCCGGTAGTGGGGTACATGGCCTTACTGGGAAATCTGGTCTTTGCAGATGTAATGAAGAAACTCAATATGGGATCACCTGAGATTCAATGTGGGTGCCACGTCCAATGACTGATGATGCTCTCATATGAGAAGGGACAGGAGAGATTCCACAGACAGGAAGGCTATGAAAAAGTGGAGTGATTACTGCCATGAGCCAAAGAGTGTTGGGGGTTGCCCGGAGAGGTAGAGAGCACTCTTCTGTTAGCTTTGGAAGGGACTTCAGCCTGCCTATATCTTCGTTTCTGACTTTCAGCTCCTATCACTGAGAGAATACATTCCCACTGTAGAATATTATTTTAATATTTGTTTATGCTGTGGAACATTTGCTTAAGGATACAAAGATGTGCTGCATTCTTTTATGTTACATTTGTTTAACTCTGTGAAGCTGTGTCTAAAATGGACTGGTCTAATAAAGAGCTGAATGGTCAACAGCAAGGCAGGACTGGCAGGCAGAGAGAATAAATAGAAGGAGAAATCTGGGAAGAGATGATCAGAGGAGCAGGAGAAAAAGGAGGAATCAGGGGCCAGCCACCTCGCTACACAGCAAGCCATGGAGTAAGAAGTAAAGAAAGGAATAAAGAATAGAAAAAAGTAAAAACCCAGAGGCAAAAGGTAGATGGGACTATTTAAGAAAAGCTGGCTAGCAACAAGCCAAGCTAGGGCTGAATAGTCATAAGAAAGAATAACACTCTGTGTGATTTATTTGGGAGCTGGGTGGTGGGTCCCCCCCAAAGAGCCAAAGAGCAAAGAGCGAAGAACAAAACAACCAGCAACACATTCCTGCTCTAAGCCACTCAGTGTGGGAGGTTTGCCCCAGCAGAGCTATAACCAGGAAAGGCCAGGGGCCCATGCTGTTTCAAGGGTAGATTAGGACTCACCACTTTCTGAGAACATCTGAGGCCTGCTGGGGCTCCTCTCACATGGCTTACACTGTAAGGCTGGCTGATAAACCAGCCTCTTGCTCTTTGCTATTGGTCAGGGAGGAGCCAGGAATCACAGAATAAGGGTCTTCAGTGCAGCTGAGGATAGTGAAACAGAAAGTAGGTCCTACTTCACGTAGGTAGTCAGTCTGTGAAACATTCACTGAGAAGAGATTTTTTTTAGAAATATCCTATGGTTTGGATATTGTTTGGGGGAGTCTTCCAAGGTTTAGGCTTTGAAAGCTTGGACTCTGGTGTGGTGATATGGAGAGGTGGGGGCCTGACCTGGTGTCAATAGGCCATTGGGAGTGCTTCCTTTGGTGGATGGTGGTGCTGAAAGAGAAGTGAGCATGGAGGAAGACAACTGTGCTCAACCCCAGCTCTCTCAGAAATCATCCCTAAGGCCACTTCTTTGTATATAACTGTGGGCTAAATAAAGGAAGGGTTTTGCTCAGGGCAGGAAGACTTCATCCAGGTCAGCTGTTTTGTGAAAATGAGTGGATTTTCCAGCTTCTCTCCCCCCTTTGATAACCTTAAATGGCAAATAGGACTCATGCCTAAAAGTGTTAAGACCCATTTCCCTGAGTGGCTCCTGGATTCATTTCCACCTTGAATTTAAAGGGCAGAATTAAGCAAGATAAGCCTGTGTTTTGTTTCCAGGGCTTATAACTGCCAGAAATCTCAGTGGGCATTGCTGACAGTGGAGGGAGAAGTAATTTAACATAGGGGTAGGAACACAGAGCTCTGGGCTTGCTCCTGAAGGCTCTTCCTGTTGGAGGTTGGGCATGTGAATAGGGGCAGAGCAATGGAAATGTACTCCATGCCGAGGAAGAGAGAGTGTGGGCCATTTATTTGACCACAGGCCTCTGCCTAGAATGTTCCTCTTCCCTGCCTGCTGATATAGCTCTTGGTTTTGTTTTTTCCTCTGAGGATGGTGTGATGCTTTCCCACATACCCTGCTCCTGAGTCATCCTCTTTACCAGAGGCTTCCCCACCCCCACTTCTAGCAAAAGGGGGACCCAGGCAACCTTCAGCTGCAGGAGGCCTCTCTCTTGTTCCCATTTGGCCTTTAAGAGAATAGTATTACTGAAGGTTGCCTCTGATTCTCCTTTGTTTTTAATTTATTCATTGAGAATTTCATACGTGTGTATAATGGAATATGATTGTATCCATTCCTCACTCTCCTGCTCAACACACATAACACAGCCTCCTACCAAAGTCATGACCTTATAAATAACCCACTCAGTCTTAGTGCTGCTCATATGTGTACAGGTGTGGGGTCATCTATGGAAGCTCGGGCAGCCTACACCCCAAGGAAGAATGATTCCCCCTCCACCCAATAACTATCAGTTGCTAATAGCTCCCCAGTTAGTGGTGGGATCTTAAGGTTTCCTCCCCATTCATGCTAAAATTTTGGCTGGCTTGATCTTGTTTGGGTCTTATGCAGGCAACCACAGTTGCTGTACATACACAAAAGCCTATGACTGGGGAAGTTCCTGGCCCTAGATCCAGTTATTTTGCTACATGGTTATGCTGTCAAATATGCCTTCAAAATATTTGTGTTTATTCCCATAGAGCTGGGCTGCTTTTAACCTTGATAAGAGCAGCTTCTCTTTGCATTGGGCAATAGTCAATGCAGAGACTCATAAATGGTCAAAATGCTGAGAATAAATGATTACCAGTGCCCAGTTCTCAATGGGACATCTTTATCTGTTTCCCTTTCTATTACTTTATTTCCTCCACTTTGACCCAGAGCAGATGCAATGCACTCCTGCAGGTGAGCTGGGCATGTTCAACATCCCACTTGCTTTCAGCCCATTGGCACAGCTGCTGTCTTTCCTCCTTGAAGGACCTTTAGAACAGCGAAGTCACAATGATGGTTTTGGAGCCATGGCTAGCCCACACTTGCTCTGTTCTCCGACCTTCCTCACACATCTGCTTATCTTCTTCCCATAACTCCCTTAGGATTAATCTATTATAGTTTCCCCTCCCCCATCCATATTTTTGCAAGGGCCTTGAAGGACCTAGCTCAACCCTAGGTAAGGATACTGAAACTGTCCAAGGTCACATGGCCAGAGCTTGGCAGAGCTAGGGCAGGTGCTGGAACCGGTCTTGCTATTCAGGCAGGATGTGCATTGGTGTCCCTTTGAATAGGCTTTGCTACACATTGGTGTCATACTTTTCTAGTTGGGCTTGAGCTGGTTCCCAAGGGACATGTTGGGGGATGTCCTTTTCACTAGGAGTGTGTAGTGGGGAGTGACTGAAGAAGGTACATGTAGAAGCCTGTTGTGTTAGGGTTTCTATTGCTGCAGTGAAACACTATGACCAAAAAGCAAGTTGGGAAAGAAAGGATTTATTTGGCTTACATTTCCATAGCATTGTTCCTCTCTCCAGAGGTCACAATGACCTAGTACTCACTGTAAACCTCCTTCCTGGTCCCAGTCACCTGACTTTCCTTCTCTTGTGGTACCTCCTCTCTTAACTCTCTACTCTCCTAGGTCCCTCTGACTTTTTCTGCATCTTTTATCTCTCTGGCCCAGCATCCTTTGGTACTTCCCTTTGTCCATGCAGAGCCCATGCGGAGCCCATGCCTCAGTCCTGCCCAGTCTCCAAATGATGACAGCTATAAGCACATTTATACCCAGCCGTTGCTCCTGTTCCCCTAATTGACTTTGGCAGGTCACTATCGGAGAATCCTCCGCTTCAGATAGAACAAGAAGACTGACAGAGGCCTCTATTTTATACAGTTCCTCTTTTACCTGAGGGCTTCTCCCCAGAGGCTCAATTCCTTGCCTACCCCTCCCTGCAGTGTTGCACATGAAGCCTTAGCAGTGTCTCCCAGAACAGAGGAAAATTAGCTAGGTTAATCCGTTCCACAGTGAGCTTATACTTCACACTACCAAGTTGCACACCTCATGTATATACAGTTTTGGTCAATTTTTAAAAAATGATAACATAATCAGGGGGAACTGTAATGGTGAAAAAACGAGAGGCATCTCTGTTCCTGTGTGATCCCAGAGATAGGCAGGCAAGGAATGGCCTCAGGGCAATCTGCAGCCATCACTATCCAGGGCCAAGGTCAAGCTTTTTCTGTTAGGAGCCAGATGGGAAACGGGCACTACATAGTAAAGGAAGCTCCAGAGCCACTTTTGACTCGATGCTGCCACTATAGTGTGAAAGCAGCTGTGTGTTTCACTTATGTGGGCAAGCAGTTATGTTCTTCCATGTTTGGGTGTTGAAGCCTTGTTTGAGTAACAGAATGTACCTATATTCAGACATGGCCTTTAATGAGGTAATGAAGTTGAAATGAGGTCACCACGCTGGACCCTAATCCGAAGTGACTGGTGTCCTTATGGAGGAGGAGATTAGGACACAGGCATGCACCAAAGAAGGACTATGTAAGGGCACACGACAAGAAGAGAGACTTCAGAAATCCTGACAACTCCTTGACCCTAGATTATCAGCCTCCAGGACTTGGAGGAAATAAATTTCTAGTCTTCAAACACCCTAGTCTATAGCATTTTGTTATAGTAGCTCAAACCTGTAAACAAGTGATTACAGCTGTGCTTATGAATGCTGAAATTGGAATTTTGTTTTATTTTCACCACCACTATTTGACCACTTAAAATGCAAATGAAACAAGACAAATTCCACCCCCCCCAAAAAAAGAGCCAGTGAATGCTGAGACACAAACTGGATTCCAGGCACAGCTCATTCCTGCTGAGTATAGCAGGGGTTTAGTTTCTGCTGCCATGTCTGCTTCCCTGCACAGAAAGGAAACACTGTGACTGTTTTCCTCAGATAGTTCCATTTTTCTCCCTGAATCGTATCATGGGAATCTTGTCTCCAGGAATTGTGACCCCCTTTTTCATGAACTGTCTTCCCTGCCCTGTCTCTGGACACAGGACCAGAGGCCTTTTCTTGAAATACCTAGGAATTAGGCTTCCTGACATCTGCCATTACCTCTGTGGGCTCTCAGAACTCTAAGATGGCAGACTCTCATCCCATCTGTCCCTGGATTACGCTGTTTCTGGTTCCCAAGATGTTCCTCTTGGTACACAGAACACAGCCTATTCGGTTGCTGCATCTCTTAGCTCCTAACCATCTGGAATTGAAGTTGTGAACCATGGGAGGTGAGAGGAGACTGCTCCCTTTTTAGCCCTTGTGTGTGAGTGTCCTTCCTATGCTGGGCTTAGGGTCTACATGAGGAAGCCCAGCTTTGCTTGTGTGTCTTGAGACCTGTGAAGGAAACCAGCATCCAGTCCAACCTCTTGAACCATTCACCTGGTTGGGTAAAACAGACTTGTGGGAATCAGGAACCAGGTAGACCCTTTTCTGCTTCACCAAGGGAAGAAAGAAGCCCATGGTCCATCTGCATACCAGAAGCTTGGTGTGGTCCCTTCTGAAGCACAGTTCGTGGTTGCTGGATGTCTTGCAGCCTGAAATGCCCTCAGGAGTTCTTGCCACAGGAGGAAAGGCAGAACACACAGTCCACACAGTCAGTCACAGCCTTCTGTGAGCATCAAGTGTCTGTACCATTTCCTGACCCTCTACTTTTGGCAGAAAAGGCCTACTTCCTATTCTTAGACTTTTATACATGTTATTCAAGCTGCTTCCTTCTCCCTTCTGGAATATTAGTAGTTGAGGCCCAATGTGAGTTCTGGTTCTTGAAGGCCTTCTTCACCTCTGAGTCTCTTCTTGGACTCAGATGATCTTATTTGCACACTCTTGGTCAGTGCTAACAGCACACAGTCTTACTGTATCTGAGGAAGATGTTCAGCCTTACCTGGATCCCTGTAGAGGACCACAGGGCAGGAGCTGTCCTGTGCAGGGACTGTGTGGGGAGTACCGTAGGCTGTCAGGACAGAGGGAGTGAAAGAGGAAGAGGAAAAAGAGGAGGGGAAGGAGGTGAGAAAGGAAGGGTGGGAAATGAGGAGGGAAAGGAAGGAGAAAGAAGGAAGAAAAAAGGAAAGTGGAAAGGAAGACGGAAGGAAGAATGGAGGAAGGAGAGGAAGGAAGAAAGGAATGAAGGCAGAAGGAAAGAGAGAAAAAAAAGGGCTCAATGCTAAAGAACTCTCTGCTCCTCATCAGGGTATAAATTTAGTCTCTGGGAAAGGAAGTGAGCAGCGTGTATGTGCGTGTGTATTGGCAGCCTGAGGGACATTAGCTCTGGGTGGCTTGGCCTGGGCAGTGATGGCACCTGAGTATGTGTGATAAGTGAGGGAGGGCAGGAGTGACAGCCTGTCCCCCAGACGCATTGCTGTCCTTCTCTTATATTCTCCTGTGTCTCTCAGTGATGTTGAGTGGAGACACTAGGGTAGAGGAGGTGGTGGCAGGGGCTGGCTGTTGATGCCTGTGGTGACAGGAGATAAATGAAGCCATTGCAAAGAGCAGCTCCCTTTCTAGAGCTGGAGCAGCTCAGCTCTTGACTTCACTGCCTGGGGGTTTTAATTAAATGTCAAATATAATTTAGAGCTGGCGTGCTGATGGGTATGTGAACGCTGAGTCCAGTGTCTCGTGTTCATGGGTCTCCCCTGTACTTGAGGGACTTGGGGGGGGGTTAGTTGGTGTCCCATGAGATGTTTGGTTTCCTCTCTCCATATCCTCAGTTTTGAAATGATTGGAAGGGTTTTATAAAAAGTTGTAATTTACATGTATGTTATATATAGAGAAGGAGCCAGATTGGGATCTAGGTAATTTGGGACTTAGAAAAGTGTGTATATTTATCTGCAGCTTTTCTTCTCGTATTAGGCTTATGGTGGCAGGACTATTGACCCATATTCTCTGCAGCACCTGCACTCAGGACCTGGGATAAAGCTGACCTAGTCTGTAACTTCCCCTTGGAAATTTTGTGGTACTGAGGAGGAGGCTGCCAGGATAGCCTCTGAGGTGAGGAAGGCAACCACAGGGTGTATTTTTTATGGTGCATATGAGGACACCGAAGCTGGAAAGCAAAGTGACCTAGCTGAGGACATAAACTGGGGTAGTGGCAGAATAAAAAATGTCCTGCCATTTTTCTGAGTGGTGGTTGATTGAAGAATTAATTGCAGCCCCCTCGAAAATAGCAATGTGATTTCCTTTCAATTTAATTGAGTAAGTCTTAAATAATGACTTCATTTGATGATGTAAATACTATGAAATAGTGTGAGGCCTTGCCAAGGGGACACCATCTATGTCATTAATGGGGTCTTCCAGCCTTTCTCTGATTGACGTAATTATTTCTCTAAATGGGAATAGGATAATATTAGTCCCTTGCTGAAAGCCTGGAAACTTCTTTGAACTGTATTTGACTCTGATTCTCAGTTCCTGTGAAACTCCTTTCCTCCTGCTCTAAAACACATATTGCATCCATCACCTGTGTGGAACCTGGCATGGGCCACAGACATCATGCACCACATAGCCATCACCTGTGTGGAACCTGGCGTGGGCCACAGGCATGATGCCTCATGCAAACCTCTTTCTGCCTGCAGTATTATCTGTGGGCTGGTTAGGACTGCATTAAACTTCAAGGACAAGCCATTGTAGTAAATAGAATTTAAACCTTATGATGTTGCATGCCCCATGTTACAAGATGACAGAAGGTATGTTTGGCTACTTAAGAATCTTTAAGAGTTCAAAGTCCCTTCTGCCTTTGCAGGTCACTGTTAGTGCATTGGCCTTATGTCCTGTGCTCGATAGATGATGGTTATGAGATGGCTATCCTGACTTGAGGCTTTTATATCCAATGCAGGAGCAAAGGAAAGGGTGGAGGTGGGGTGGGAGTGAGGAGTGAGGTAGGAGTGGATGGTTGGGGGGAGTGGGAGTGGGGTAGGGTGAATCCATCAACGCTGCTCCAGGAATCCCCAGGAGCAGGTCCCCTCTTAGTTCTCATAGGTCAGGGAAACACACTCACTGCTAGGTACAGGAGTGGATAGCAAACTAACACCCTGGCACATGGACATAAAGATTCCATGATGGGCATAGGGAAGCCTCAGAGGACCACTTGCACTCTAAGCAATTGTACAAGCTACTTCTTCCACAGTTGTGATAACACACTGGAAAGAAGAAACATAAGGGGAGATTTTTATGTTAGCTTTTGAGGCAGGGTCTCATAGCCCAGGTTAGCCTTAAACTCCCCATGTAATTAAGACTGGTCTTGAACTCTTGATCCTTCTCCTTTACCTCCTAAGTATTGGGGTTCTATACTTTTTTTTTTTTTACACAACACTGGCCAAGGAAGGAAGCATATTTTCTGGCTTGTGATCCTAAACCAATGGTTCTCAAGCTTCCTAATACTTTGACCCTTTAATACAGTTCCTCATGTGGTGGTGACCCCCAACCATTAAAATTATTTTCATTGCTGCTTCATAACTGTAATTTTGCTACTGTTATGATTGTAATTTAAATATTTGATATGAAAGCTATCTAATCTGTGACCCCCATGAAAGGGTCTTGTGACCCACAAAGGGATTGTGACCCATAGGTTGAGAACCACTGTCCTAGAGGCTATGGTCCATCATGGGTGGTGGAAATGGCTGGTGGCTGTGGCAGCAGGAGTGTGAGACAGCTGGTTATATCTGTCAGCATTCAGGAAGCAATGACTGACCTTCAGGATGCAGCCCAGGTTTGACCACAGGTACCCAGAGAACCTCTTTGAATTTTCCGGGCAACAAGACTTCACCTGCTTTGCAGAAAGCAAGATGAACACTTTTCTTTCAAGCTCTGCCACAGTATTCTTACCTTGATTGACATTTCCCTGTGTGTTGGTCCCTTCCTTCTCCTGCCTGGCACCCGGAACTGATTGTCTGTGGGCAATCCATCAGTTTCTGTTGTTGCCCCCAGACATTCCCCTCTCTGAAGACTTTCCTCTGGGAGCTACACTAGTTATGATTTGCATCTCTGTGTCTGAGTGAATTTTCTGGAAGCTTCCTCTGCCAGCATTAGCCAGTGCTGGAAGACTCAAGCCATGCTAATGAAAGAGGCTTGATCAAGAGTTCAGCTCCCTCCATAACTGTGGTGGAGATCATTTTGAATCATGCTTTGTTCTGGTCCCTAGAGAGGCTCCATGGATGAGTGTCCGTCAGATAGCCACTGAAGTAGGTAGCTTGATAAAACACATCTCTGGGACCCTGTCCTTGTTTCTGATTGGTGTTCATTGTGCCTCTCACGTGACCCATGTACACTCTGGCCTTTGGTTCAGCTCTGCTTCTACTATGACAGGATCTTCATCCCTTCTGTACCTCCAGAGATCATCATACTCTCTGTAGAGAAGACCCTGCAAAGCCCTGTAGAATGCCCCTTCCAATGGCTGGAAACAGATGTTCGCAAAATTCAAGAGAGCTAAGAATCTAGGAGGTGTTGCACAAGTTCATTCCTGCTGACAAGATTCCACCTTGAGTCCTTGTATCTTCTTTTTCTTTTTTGCAGGGCAGTTGCTTATTAGGCTCCTCTTCAGGGCTAGGGTCAAGGAAACAGTAGTCCACACCCAGCCAATGCACACCTATAAGCCCAAAGCAGAGCCAAAGTGGAAGCACCCATGTCCCAGGAGCAGGCTGGTCAGAGCAGGGCCAGGGCTAGGCCCCATCTCTGAGCCTGCAGAGGACCTACTCTCCTTGTAGGCAGGTTTAGAAGAGTAAGTCTGACTAGAGGCCAGGATTAGTAGTGACATGGGCAGTTGCTGCAATTCTCTTCCCTGCCACAATTCGTGTGACAGGATGCAAGCTGGCTATATCTCTTGGCCCTTGCATGAAGGACAAGCACTTTTTAACATTATCAGATCATCACAGATGCCATATGAGAGGAAGATAAATTGTGCAAGATTTTGATTTCTCTGTAATCACAGGGTGATCTATTGCAACCTGCATTGCCCAATTATTAGCTCTTACTATTTAACTCTTGCTGTTTGGTTCTGGGTGCTATGGAGAGAGGGGTTCCTGTCCTTATCCACTTTTGGTGGGTACTTCCCATGGTGTGAAGCCATTTTCAGTGTCTTCACCCAGGCCAAACTGTGGCAGCTCCCTCTTGGCTTCTCTCCATTGTGGATCAGTTAGGCATGGTACTGTTTAGGGTGGAGGGCATTAAGACCCATTGTTTTTCGACTCATAGTTATGAATGTATTTTTCCACTGTATTATTATGCAACGCATGTATATGAATATGGGCATGCAGTGATTAATATTTATCACTGGCAATAAATTCTGATATCTTGTACTCTGTTTTGTTAAAGAATGCTCATTATGAATCATTGAGTTTATTTACATGACCCTCCAGCAATGCACATCCTCCAGTGACACACAATCTCCAGTGACACACACCCTCCAGTGACACACCCCTCCAGTGACACACACCCTCCAGTGACACACACCCTCCAGTGACACACATCCTCCAGGGACACACACCCTCCAGTGACACACACCCTCCAGTGACACACACCCTCCAGTGATGCACAATCTTCAGTGATACACACCCTCCAGTGATACACAATCTTCAGTGATACACACCCTCCAGTGACACACACCCTCTGGTGTCACACACCCTCCAGTGATACACACCCTCCAGTGACACACACCCTCTGGTGATATACACCCTCCAGTGACACACACCCTCCAGTGACACACACCCTCCAGTGACACACACCCTCCAGTGATACACACCCTCCAGTGACACACACCCTCTGGTGACACACACCCTCTGATGACACACACCCTCCAGTGACACACAATCTCCAGTGACACACACCCTCTGGTGACACACAACCTCTGATGACACACACCCTCCAGTGACACACACCCTCTGGTAATGCCCATCCTCCGGTAATGCACATTCTCCAGTGATACCCACCCTCCAGCTTAAAAAGAACCAATGCAGACTTTCAGGAGTTAGAACATGCAGGTCTGTGGTAAAAGGCTTCCAGGAGGAAAGAGCCCTTGACTATCATCCTGGAGGATGGGGGAGGTGCTAGATCCACAGAGAAAAGCCGTTGTAGAAGAGAAGACTTGGAGCAAAGTTTGGAGGACATTTGTAGATGTTTGAGTTTCTCTGTGTACAAACAACCCGATGAAGGGTCATGGGAAATTTAAAAACAGGCAAGGGTGATATTTGAAATAGATAACACCTGGAATAGCTTGTATGCCTGGTAAGTGTGGGCCCTGACTAATCAAAACACACACCCATATGTCCCCTAGAGCTTGGCACCATTATCAGCCTGACTGCCACTTTGGAGAGGGGACAAGAAAGGGGAGAAGTTAGAGTGTGACTAGGGAGGGGCCAGAGGTAAGGATGGCAGCATTGGGTCTGAGGTCCCTGTAACATGGCAATACTGCCCGGTTGCTTGCTTCTTTAAAAGCATAGCTGTGGGCCAGTAAGATGGCTCAGTGGGTTAAGACATTTGCCTCCAAGCCTGATGATCTGAGTTGGATCTTCAGAACCACATCCTGGAAGGAAATGACCAGCTCTGCAAGTTGTTCTGTGACTTCCACACATGCGCTGTTGCCACTTCAGTGCATGGCGTGGGTCCCAGAAAACTGACTAGAACAGGGAAGAAATGAAGAAAGGACAGTCACATGGACACAGAAAAGCTAGGATTGGGTGGACTGGACCCTCTGATGGAGAAGTCTTAATACCCTGGAAGCTCAGTGTCTTTATTCTATACCAGCGGTTTTCAACCTTCCTAATGCTATGACGCTTTAATACTGTCCCTTATGCTGTGGTGACCCCCAACGGTAAAATTATTTTTGTTGCTACTTCATCACTATAATTTTGCTATAATGTAAATATCTAAGATATAGGCTATCTGATATTCAACCCCTGTGAAAAGGTCTTTTGACTCCAAAGGGGTCATGATCCACAGGTTGAGAACCAGTGTTCTGTACAGCTGAACAAGGAGGCAGGGTTATTACATACAGATAACCAAGGAGTGGGGGTTGAACAAGGAGGCAGGTTTAGCTAATATTGGTAAGGAGTCTCGGTAGAGGAGGAGTCTTCAGTCTATTACTATCCTGGTGGGAGAAAGCTACATCTGACATTTTCTTCACACACTATCAACATTTGTACTCAGAAAGGCTTTGTCATTTTTCTATTCACCTGAGGAAGGAAGGTTTTGCACACTCCCTTTGGCTGTGCCCATGTCAAACTATACACATTAACTCAGGACTACTCTTGCTACCTGAACATCATCAATGAGCACATCACCAATGAACTATAATGTGAACTATATGGTCTTTGCACACACAGGTATATGTGGCATGACTTTTGGCCAATAATGTACCATATATATGTATAGAGATGTCATATGGGATTATAGTAAGATCATAGTAAGGCTGGGGCATTCCCTTTCCCTGGTCAATTGGCACTGCATTTTGTAGCATAATCCATTACTTCCATGTTGGGGGTAATGCTGGCATCAACAAATGCGCTGCCATCCACTGAGAACATCTTACATTTATGAACAACTCAGGGTACTTGATCATGATCACAAGTGGCTGTGCTGCTGGCTTGTCCATTTGCCACATTCTACTTTTTCTGTGCCTAGTTAGGGTTGCACTCCTTATCTAAGAAGTTTACTGTGAAAAATAGGATGTGGTGTTAGGCCAGCAGCCGCCCCACACATGTGGTGCTTACTGTGTCTTGATTGCATCAAGAGACCACGTAGAGTGATTGACCTGGGCCATGAAGGTTTGTGTGTGTACACTTGGTGATGTTCCCACAGTGATGAAATTGCTGAACGACGTACTTCTCAGAAGGCATCCTTGTTGGCAAGTGACACTTCACTGTAATTTCCAACTCCTTAAGATTCTGAACATCTCAGCCTCAGGTGAGGGTCCTGCCAAGATGAGCCACGGGAGAGATGCAGTACCAGGCAATGGGAAGTGATGGGTAACAAAGAGGGTCCAGTGTGTTCCAGGAAGCATGCAGGCAGACAGCCTGTTTAGCAGTCTGTGCTCAGTCTTGTTGGAGCAAGGGCTTCGAGGATAATCAGGACCTGGGTCTTTGTATAGTCCCACAGATTTCTTTGTGTTTTTAAAACCTAAGATAGTACTGGGCTGGGGAAGATTGCTCAGCTGACCAAGTGCCAAGCATGAGGACCTGGGTTCGTTCCCCAGAACCATCTAAAAAAGCCAGGTGTGGTGGTGCACACTCGGGATCCCAGTGGTGAGAAAGACCGAGCTCATTGGTCAACCTGCCTAGCTTACCTGGTGAGTTACAGGCTAGTGAGAGACAAAGGTGGACAGCACTTGAGGAATGGCAGCTAAGCTTGTCAGCTAGCCTCTAAATGCATGCACACACATGTGGACGAACAGGGACTGATGGAGGAGCTGTAATGATGTCCCCTTCCCCCAATGGAATCACACTGAGAGCACACGCTGTGGAAGGTGGGATGTCCTAGTTAGGTTTCTATTGCTGTGATCAACACCACGACTGAAATAAACTCAGGAGGAAAGCGTTTGCTTGGCTTGTGGGTCACAGTTCATCATCGGGGTAAGTCAGGGCAGGAACCCAAGGTAGGAACACCGAGGCAGGGACTGAAGCAGAAGCCACAGAAGAGCACTGCTTTCTCTCCATGGCAGGCTCCCCTTGCTTTTTTACACAACCCAGGACCACCTGCCAGGACTGTGGGTGGGGTCCCTCCTACATGAGTCGTCCACTAAGAAAATACCTCACAGACTTGTCTAGAGGCCAGTCTTAGGGAAGCGTTTTCTCAATGAAGTTTCCTCTTTCCAGATGAACCTAGCTTGTGTCAAACTGACAAAACAGAACAAAAAACAAACACTAACCAGCACACAGGGAGAGCCATGTTGGCCTAGGAACTTGTGCATGAGTGTGAGCACTGTTTGGGGTGCTCTAGGGAATGTGTTTCTCCTATCTTTCCTAAGAAGGTGCATTTTCATTTAAATAACAGCAATATAATGGAACTGCCCAAAGGACACAATCTCAGCAATGAAATTTTTGGAATCTAACTCGTAACTCTCTCAGTTTTACAATAGTGTAAAAATAAAAATTTTCATTAAGTAGAAATAAAAACAATAATACAGCTGTGACATTTGCTGTGTGCTGATTACCTGCCAGAAACTCTGCTAGGTACTTCGTATCTCATTGAATTCCCACCGTCATCCTGTGTGGTACATCCTATTATCATCCTCATTTTGCAAAGAAAAGCAATGAGAGAGTGGGTATAACTCAGCTTGCAATGACACTGCAATTGTTCCACCACACAGAAAGAGCAACCATTATGGCGGCACCCCTCCTCCCTGGAAACATGATTGTCTTATTCCCAAGTCCATAATGGCAAGGCATTATGGGTCTGGACAATCCTGTAACCCTTGTGTTGGTCGGCTTTTCATTACTGCAACAGAATACTTGAGGCAAGATACTTAGGAAGCAAAGAGGTTTACCTGGCTTTATTTTAGAGGTTCCAAATTCAGGGTCTGGCTGCCCATCTGGCTTGGTCTGGTTTCACATCATAGTGGAAATAGGTGCAGAAGCAAGTGATCCAATTTTAAACTAGGAAGCAGAAAGAAGAAAGGCAGGTTTACTTTTTTTTTATAGTCACCCTTTGTTGAATACCAAGGGGTCACCTAAGAACCTCCTTAATCCTTTTGCAGGGCCCAACTTTTTCTTAAAGGGCCCAGGGACCTAACTTCCTTCCATTGGGCTCCTCCTTTTTAAGATCTCTCCACTTCCCAACACTATGGCTTTGGGAATAAAGACTTTAGCACATAGGCCTTAGGAGGATACTCAAATCATATCCAAACCCTAGAAACTATTCTCAGTTTGTGTAAGGCTGTCTTCCCTACAGATACATATTTTCTTCTCCCACGCCATATTCCTTACCCCTGACTTGCCTCTGTCAAAGCCTCTTGCCATTTCAAGAGCCTTGGTAGAGGATATTGAATGGAACTAGTGTTTAGAAGTAAAATAATCCCATCACTTTCTGTCTTCACCCATTTCCTGTTGCTATAACGGAATACTTGACACTAGATAATTTATAAAGAAAAAAGGTTTATTTTTGGTTTGTGGTCCTAGAGGCTGAAAATGCAAGAGCAAAATACTGACATCTGTTCAGTTTCACGAGGATCTCATGCTGTTACAGGTCTTGACAGAAAAGTGGAAGGGCAAATGGACTTGTGAGACAGCGAAAGGGGCTCAGAGTGCTGACATAGCTAAAGCATTTCTGCAGGTAAAACATTGAGGAGGCTGGGGAGATGCCTGAATCAGTGAGGTGCTTGCTGTGTAAGCATGAGGGCCTGAATTCCATCCCTAACACCCATGTGAAAAAGACAGGTATGACGTCATGTGCTTGTGATCCCAGTGCTGGAGAGGTTAAGACAGGGTGTGCTAGCCAGCCAGTCAAGGCTAATCAGTGAGCACTAGGTCCCGGCATCTCAATAAACAAGTTATATAGCTCCTAAGGAATGACACCTGAGGGTGACCTCTGACTTTCACACACAAACACACACACACACACACACACACACACACACACACACACGTTCCTTGTGTGTACCTGTATGTGTAAGAGCACATACCTCACATCTCCCAGTGATACACACATTTCACAAAATCAAAAGTGAATCATTGATCTACTCTGGAGGACTCTGCCCTGAGACCCAAATGCTGCCCCCAAAGTCCAACTTTTCTAACACTACAGAACAAATAAATTTCAACCTGAGTTTGGAGAGGGTGATAAACTTCAAACTACAGTGCTCTCTCTCAAGTTTGATCAATGCCCTTTGGTCATTGGAAGACGGGGGAAGAAGGTGGGCAGACACTGGAGTGGGCATCTGGATTCCTTTCAGAGCCACCAATACTCAAGGGAAGTTGTGATTTGAGTGAGTAATGTTCCCCAATAGTCCCATGCATTTGATCTTTTAGTTCCCAGTTGGTGGGCTTTGAGAGTATCAAGTTTGCTTTCTGTTGCTTAGATAAGATCATGACTGAAAGTATCTTGGGGAGGAAACTGTTTTTGCTTACAGCTGCAGTCTATCATGATGGGAAGTAAGGAAAGGAACTGAAGCAGAGGCCATGGAAGAACATTGTTTACTGGCTTGCTCTCCATGACTTGCTCAGCTTGCTTTCTTTTACAACCCAGGACCACCTGCCCATGAGTGGAACTGCTCACGGTGGGCTGGGCCCTCCCACATCAATTATTACTTAAGCAAATGCCAATATGATGGAGTCAGGTTCTCAGTTGAAGTTCCCTTGTGTCACATTGACAAAAACAGTTTGTTGACAACAACCAACCAACCAAACAAAAAAACAACTAGCGCAGAGCCTATCCAGCCTATTCCAGTCTGCTCTGGCTTGAGGTGGCGTGTGCCCTCTCAGTCTCTTTCTCTGGCCCTCTTGTCTGCCTGCTGCCATGCCTTCCTGCCACGATGGGTTCTTATCCTTCTGGAATGGTAAGTTTTTGGTCATAATGTTTTATCACGGCAACAGAATAGTGACTGATACAGAAATTTATTTATCTTACTGTCTTCACCTTGAGATTCTGTCAAACACAAGGTCCTTCATGCTTCCAACAGCCTTTCTAGTCTTGCCTGAAAGCCAAGCCCCAGGCACTATACTTGATGTCTCTTTCCTTCCAGTCCCAGTTTGTTGATAGTTGTGGTCTTTATTGTCTGGGTTATACTCTTTGAGGGGAATGTAATGACAGAGACCTCACTCGGGGCCCTTTCTGTAGGCAGCTTGAAGGGTTTCTCTAATGGGATCTCTGCTCATGAACCTGCCTATCTTACTTACCTGTTGCTATGAAATGACATCACTGCTAAGACAACTTATAAAAGAACACATTGAATTGGGGGATGGTTTACAGTTTCAGAGGGTGAGTCCTTGACCATCATGTCAGGGAGCCTGGTGCAAGCAGGTAGGGATGGCACTGGAGCAGTAGCTGAGAGTTTACTTCTTGTCTGGAAGTTGGAGACAGAGGGGAGGAGGAAGCTGACTGGGCCTGGTATGGGCTTTGGAAACCTCGAAGTCCACTCCCGGTGATACCCCTCTTCCAACAGATTCAAACTTTCTAAACAGTTCACTCACTCATTTGAACATCTGAGCCTATGGGGGCCATTCTCACTCAAACCACCACAGCAACCAGATTTGTTTCTGCCTAGGCTCGGCAGATGCTGATGAGAAAAGGAATGGGTCGCCCCTCACCATAGGTGTGCACCTCACCTGGGAAGCACACTAGAGCTAACCCTGTAGTCAGGGATGCAGGTGAGCCGATTCTGAGGGCATGAGAGCAGGACAGCTGACCTTGCCCCCTCCTTTGCCATGTGGAGGCATGGGTCAGGGAAAGATGCCCTCCTCTTCTTACTCATTACCACCTGCAGAAGAGAAGAGAGTTGTCCCTGGAGTCACAAGAGTGGGAGAGCTAGCCCTGACCCTCACTGGTTGCAGTGCATGAGAAAGCAGTCTCTGCTTCCCATCTGGGCAGCACTCTAGAGCTGATCCTGTTGTCAGGGACAAAGGTGAGCTAGCCCTGAGGGCATGAGAGCAACAGAGCTGAGTGCCCCCCATCTGTCGTTCAGATGGCATGGGTGAGGGAAAGATGCTCTTCTCCCTTCACCCTTTACCACCTGTGGCAGGTGAGAGAGCTGGCCCCAGGATCATCAGAGTGAGAGAACTAGCCCTGACCCTCACCAACTACAACACACAGAAGAGCAGGCCCTGCACCCTGCCTGGGCAGCACACTAGAGCTGACCCTATTGTGGGGAGGGGGCACCGAAGGTGAGCTATCCCTGAGGGTATGAGAGAAGGAGTGCTGACCCTACTATCCCCTCATATTCCCCTTGCAGCAATCAGGAAAGAGGACCCTGTACCTTGCCTGGCAAAACAGTAGAGCTGGCCCTGGCAATATGAGTGAAGGAATCCCCCATCTGAGGACATGACAGTAGAACTGGCCCCACTCCTTGCTGTAGGCTGTATTGGGTGAACTAGCTGAGGCAGTTCTGGAGAGCTTATCCAGGTAGTGAGGATGAGGGAAGGCTAGCTAGCTGACTAGCCCAGCTACCAACCCAGCAGGCCCAGAATCAGGGCTATGAGTTGGCCCACCCAACATCCAATTGAATTTATGAACTGTTGGAACATGTGAAGGGGATAAATCTACAGATCCAAAACAGCAGAATCTCCATGACACAGGGCAACAACAGGGCCCAGTGAGAGCCCATTATCAGTGGTGTAGCAGAAACCAGGCCTTGAGCCAGACCAATGACTCCAGGCAATGAACACTTGCAAGACGAAAGGAATAAAGGGTAAACCATGTGACTCAATGGACCACACTATAGCTTTCACAACAAGATTCTTCTTCCTTTTTTTGTTTTTCTTTTCTGGTTTGGTTTGGTTTTCTTTCAAATTTGGTTTTTATTTTGGCGGGGGGGATGTTGCAAGGGCAGAGGGCAAATCTGAGGACATGGAGAGGTAAGTGGGATCTCTGTGAGTGATGTGAAATCCATGAAGAATCAATAAAAGTAAAAAAGAAGGAAAGAAGGAAGAATGGGGTGGGTGTTCTTCTCTCATCATCAGCTCTTACTGCTGTGTCCTGGGGTACCTGAGGCATGTCACTCCACCTCAGAAGATTGCTGTGAAAATTAGACATAGTTTATGTAAAAGGTTTAGCATGGCACCCACATCAGTAAATGACCCTCATGTAGTGGAATGAACCTGTTACCAGGAGAACTGAGTTTCTACCCTGGCTTGGGGCTCTTTGGCTGGAAGGAAGGTTCAGTTTCATGTTCTCTGGAGTCTCAGTTTCCCCATATGTGGAATTAGCAAATAGGTCTGCATGGAATTTGAGTCCCTTCCAACCCCAGGGCTGCTCTTGTCCCCACAACTCCGGATGGAACACTTCCTTGTGGCCTCTCACAGACTCAGCTTGGAATGCTAAGAACGAGATCTCACTGGTGTTCAGAGGAGAAGAGTGACAGGAGGGACAGAGGGAGGCACCTTCCAGGCAGGACATAGTGGCTTTGAAGTTGGGCCTCCCCGGCTGTCAGCCCAGAAATGATGGGGAGTGGAGGAGGCCCTGGTGTTCTGCTCTTCTTAATTTTCATTACTAGAATTCTGAGAAGACTCAAGTCTAAGTCTTAGAATTCCTTTGTGAGGGGCCGTGTCTTTGCTACATCCACAGACAAGGATGCTAGGAATCCAGCAGTCAAAACTCCATCAAGTTACCAATGTGGGAAGGGCCAGCCAGGCTGACTGACAGATGGCGGTGTGCTCATGATGTGGCCCAGAGCCGACCTGAGCACCCTCCCTGGTGCTAGGCTTCTCTTTACTGTTGATCCCATGGCTGCTTAGCCACAGTTGAAATGTCTATTACTCCTGGGGGGACCACAGGGCAGGGAGAAGGCTGGTAGATGGATTTTGAAAGAGGCACAAAGAAGGCAGATTGGAAAATACTGGAGCTATTGGCTTCAGGTATCTCTGTGTCCATGTTAAAGGGGACTTGGGGGTTCTCTGACTGTAACCACTAGGACTGTAGTTCTCAAACAGTGGGTCTCAACCCCTTTGGGGGATGAATGACCTTTTCACGTTAGGGGTCACCAAAGACCATTGGAAAGCACAGATATTTACATTACAATTCATGAACAGTAGCAAAGTTACAGTTATGAAGCAATGTCAGAAGTCATTTTAAGGTTGGGGGTCTCTACAACACCAGGAGCTGTATTAAAGGGTCACAGCATTAGGAAGGTTGAGAGCCATTGCTCTGGGGGGTACTGTGTGTGAGACAGAGAAGGTATGAATTTGAGTGTGCGGGGCCAGTCATGCTGGCAGGATTTACAGAAGTCTGGTCCGATGGTTTATCTTGGTTGTCAACTTGACACATTTTGGAAAAGGGAACCTCAGTTGAAGATTTGCCTCCATGAGCTTGGCCTGTGGACACGTCTGTCAGGCATCCTTGACTGCTGATTTGTGGTACTGTGGGTACTAGTATCCATAGGCAGGTGGGCCTGGGCTATATAAAAAAGGCATCTGAGGCCAGGCGTTGGTGGTGCATGCCTTTAATCCCAGTATCCCAGTACTTGGGAGGCAGAGGCAAGCAGACCTCTATGAGTTTGAGGCCAGACTGATCCACAGAGTGAGTTCTAGGACAGCCTCCAAAACAATACAGAGAAACCCTGTCTTGAAAAACCAAAAAAAAAAAAAAAAAAAAAAAGGCATCTGAATGTGAGCCTGGGGTAAGCATTCTGTCCATTTGTGGTCTCCATTTCAGTTCCTGCCTCCAGGTTCCCACTTGAGCTCCTGCCTTGGCTTCCCTCCATGATGGACTGTTACCCCGAAGTTGAAGCATACCCTTCCTCCCCCCCAGTTGTTATTGGTTAGTGTTTTATCACATCAACAGAAAGCAAACTAGGGCACCTGGCTGTCACCCACTGAGCCCAGATAGCCAGCGACCTCTTTGACTCTGCAAATGATTATGCAGTAATTTCAATGTGGATTCTTGGCGAAGTTCCAAAACAGGACTGAACCGAATGATTTGTGAGTTCTTGGAAAAGAAAGATGATTGCTAGAAGCCAGCATGAGTTACTTAGAACAAAGCGGATCAACCTGGTGCCTTTTCTTGCTTCTGATGGCTGTTTGATTGGTAAATCAGTGAAACAGGAACTTGTGCTCTGCAGGGGTGACTGAGGGTTGTTGCAGGAGACTTCGCCCTTTCTGGCTGCTATCAATGTACTTCAGGATCACAGGTGGTCTTGTGGGCCATCCCTCCCTTATTTTGCTGTTCTTATTCTGAATTTAGTTGGAGCAAAGAAACTATCCTTACACTGGGGTACTGTATTAGTGGGTGTGGCTGAGGTCGACAGCAGGAAAGAGCTGTGTCTTCCCTATGAGGTGGCTTATAGTGTGTGTGTGTGTGTGTGTGTGTGTGTGTGTGTGTGTGTGTGTGTGGTGGTGGTGGTGGTGGTGGTGGTGGTGGTGGTGGTAGTGGTGGTGGTGAGTTGGTTCTAGCACCAGGCAGAGAAAAATGAGATCCAGGGCTAATATGGAAATCCACATGGACCTATGGGGGAATGCTACACAAATCTGATTAAAGGTGCATACAATATTTGGATTCTGGACAGACTTAACATCCAAACTTTCCCACCCTAGAGAGCCATCCTGGCCCTGAGTTGAGCAGGAATCCATACTGAAGCCAATCTTCGAAGCCAGCCTCTGAATGTCTCCTTTTTCTGTGGCTAGGAGCCATGTGGCCTTGAGGAACAGTTTTTAACCCCAAGGATTCCTGAGAACATCTGTGACTCAGAGGCTCAGTGAACTATGGGGACTCAAGGTCACTGTGACTTGGGTCTCAGAGGATGTGAGACCTCCTTTTCTACTTGCAAGCTTGCAAAGTCTCTCTGGGTTCACCTGTCCACTCATGAGCAGGCAGTGTAAAATCACTCCTGGCAGCCTGGTGAATAAGTGAAAATACGAACGAGGTGTAGCTGGCAGAATGCTTGGTGGATGACAAGCTGCAGAGTAATTCTCCCAAACATTGCATCTCAAACCTTGATCTCCTTCACCAAGAAGGGCCCCTTGCCTTATACCTCTATGCCCTGACCCTATTCTGTTTCTTGATTTCATCCATGACGTGGAAGAAGGCACAGAGAGCAGGATTATTAAATTTTTAGATGACAGTTAGAAGGGATAATTGAAGTCCAGAGAGATAGCTGAGTGTTTGAAAACATCCTGATAAGCTGAAATGAAGCCTGAAACAAACAAGATGAAATTTAACAGGGACCAATATTAAGCCCTATATTTAGGTAATAAAAATGAATTATGTAGGTACACTATCGGGGAAGTATGACTTGGGAGAATTTCAAATTAAAATCCTATGGCTGGGCTGTTTGTAGTGTAGATTGACTGATGGGGGCAGCAGAGAGAGCAAACTGATTTTGGTAGTGCAGAGGGCTGGCAGATGAGGGACAGTACAGAACAGCAGGGGACAAGGAATCTGAATGGGACAGGTGATCCAGCAGACCTGAGATGGGCAGGAGAGGACGGACTTGTGACACTTAGGCTCTGAGTATGTGGGTGATTGTATCCAAGGGAGGCCAGGATCCCTACTTCCATGGTAGCTCTGTCCCAGGTAGCCTTTGTTGACCTGTCTGTCCTCTTCTCAGCTTAACCCACCCAGGCTATGAGGTGACTGTCAATGGCCACAAGCTCCATGGGGGCAGAGACTGTATATAACTCAGTGACAGAGATGGAAAACAGACTAGGGTGTGGATTGGGGAAGGTGAAGGGGAGGGTGTGGGGAATCTTGGGTGGTTCTGGATTTGATACATGGATGTACTAGTGAGGTACCCCCAGCACAGACCGACCCATACACATTGTATCTTTGTTGATTCCTGGTTCTGATACTATAGTTTGGTTATGTAAATTGCTACTATTCCTGGAACTTGATCAAAGGGTCTGTGAGACTGCTCTGTACTATTTTTACAACTTCTTGTGAAACTGTATACTTTTTAATGTTTAATTTAAAAAGCTAAGCCCTCCTCTGAACTGAGTGTGGGGATGGAGAGAGACCGTCATTGGCTTCCAGAGAAAATGAGTGGTCAGGGCAGTCTCAAATCTGGGGCAGAGGGCGGGAGGTTTGTATCCAGGAGCCTCCACCCCATGCAGTTCCTAGGTATCTGAAGAATTGTAACGAGGGAGCTTGGGCCTTAAGATTTACTAAGAGGGCTGGGTATGGTAGCCTACATCTGTACTTAGTATTCCGGACACTTAGACAGGAGGCTCTCATGTTTGAGGTCAGCCTAGAAGACTAAGTTCCAGGTGAGTCTAGACTACATGGAGAAACCTGCCACAAACAAACATTTCTATCAATTCTGCGCCCCCCCCCCCCCCCCGTTGACTTTTGCCTCAGAGTCTTTGAGGATTCTGGTTCTACAGCTGACATCCCGGTTACCATGACACTGATCCATGGTGTGTTCAAGATCCACCTTAGTACTGTATTCTCCTGGGCTTGCCCTGCTATCTCAATCATGTGAGACTGGGTCTCTGTGTGACAGCAACAGCTCCTTTGACACTTCTGTTTCTCTCAGCTCCAACTGAGACCTGCTTGTGTCCTATTGTCCCAAGACCCAGCTATTTTGAATGCTCAGAACACCAAGGAGCTGGTACCAAGTGGTGGTACATTTTGATCTCTGCTGGCAGCGAATGTCCAGTGAGGGTTCTGCCTGGGGAAAGGAGGGACTTGAAGAGACTGCAAGTCTCATTCTTCAATTAGGAGGAAAAATCAGAGAAAAGGAGGCTGACCATATCCAAGCTAGAGACCTGCTGAGAGAATGGAAATGGACTGTGTGTTGGGGGACATTTCTACACCCAAAGCTCAGAGGGTTACAGATGGAACTGGGATGGGTTTAGCTTTGGGGTTCCAGTGCTCATCACAGAAGAATGCAGATGCGAGACGTAGTGGCACAGATGTGTGTGTGTGGAAAGTTGGGTTACAAAATTCTCTTTATTGAGTTGTACTGGTGAGAAACCATGGCTAACTTATTTTTTTTTGCATATTTTTGATTCTTTGGGAATTTCACATCAAGCCCCAATACCACCCTTTTACCAATCCCTCCATATCTTCCCTTCACTCTTGTAGCATACCTTCCCAAAAGAAAATTTAAATAAAAATTTAAATAAAAATAAAAAAGCAAAAATAGGGAGGCAGAGGCAGGCAGATCTCTGTGAGTTCGAGGCCAGTTTGGTCTCCAGAGTGAGTGCCAAGATAGGCTCCAAAGATACACAGAGAAACCTTGTCTCGAAAAACCAAAATAAAGTAAAATAAAATAGTAAAAAATAAAATATTAAACAAACAAAAACGTACTTTGCTCCTCTGTCTTTCCTGACTCTCCATCACATCTTCATTCATTTTAGTGGCATTGGGAGCAGTGGTGTGTCACACAGTAGGTCCTTTTGTCCAAACAGCTTTACTTGCAAATGTTCATTGTGTAATGAGTTGTTGGTCAGATTCAAGGCCTCTGGCTTCTGGTATATCATTAATACTGAAACCTCACCAAAACTCCTCTTGGACATCCTACTGTTGGTGGGAGTCATGGAATTCTTCAGCTATAGTTCTGTAGGACCTGTCCCTTTACACTCTCCAGCAGGTCATAAATGGGGTAGATGTTGGGGTGGGTCAACACAATGCCCTGGTGATAGGTGAGTTGGTCAGTCTAGGCTGCTGGGACCACACCCCTCAGGTGAGAGGCAGAGCCTCTCCAATGCCCCACCCCATGGTGGCGGGTGGCAACTTTCCCAAGTGCAGGGGCCAGCTCCCCCATGAGGGGCTAACTAACTTCTTTTATAGTCTATTTCAGTCTGTTTGTTAGGGTAGGGTCAGGCAGGGTAATAAGGCAGGATAATAATCTGTTTTCTGCTCCCTCTACCTCACAATTAGGTTTCCCCACCAATGCAATAAACCAGATCAAGCTGAACTGAAGAAGTCTAACAACAGGTATATTTGAACAAAGTGCCCCCCCCCATGTGGGTTTTCCTATTCCAGAGATTAGGGCCAGAGAAGTCATGCCCTCAAAAGAAAGCAAGGAGATTTTATGAGTTGTAGGTGAGGGGTGATGACGTGTCTGCCACAAGCTGGGTTTGTGTCCAAGTATGGTAAAAATATGGTAAAAAACCTGAGTGCTCAGGCAGGGACTTGGATGGCTGGCAACTTCAGGGAAGGAAGCCGAAGTAGCTGCCAAGAATCCAGAACCAGGCTTTTTGGCACCTTTCCTTTGTTCAGAGACTCTCTGAGTGGCAGAGTTTAGAGAGAAAGACAGACAGACAGACAGACAGACACACACACACAGAAAGAGAGAGAGAGAGAGAGAGAGAGAGAGAGAGAGAGAGAGAGAGAGAGATTGTGCAGGGGTGAGCTGGAGGTTCCAACCGAACAGATAACACATATGATCCAGTTATGCTGAGGGAAAGTAGCAACTAGGGGTTGAAGGCGCCAGACTCCATCCGCCCACCAGGGCAAGGTGCTGCTGCTTATTGAGGGGTCCATGAACGTGCACTGAGGGCCGCTAGTTAGTTCCCCATCACTCTCCCACCCTCAGAGCTTCTTGACTTCTGCAGAAAGTTGCTGCTACAATGTGCTGCCTGGGTTGCAAGCTCAAAAGCCACTGATGTCTGAACAAGTGTGTCAACATGTGGGTACCAGTCTTGGGCATGACACGGGGGGGGGGTCAGAGAGCCTGGAGGGAACGGGAGGAATGTGTGTCACCCAAAATAATTTAGATACAAATTATTCCAAAACTTGGTGTCTTCCCAAAGAAGGACATCTGCAGATAGAATATGCCTCCTTTTCCTCTGAACCTGGAGGAGATCTCTGCTGGTCCAGGTCCTCAGGGTCCCTCTGTTCTCTGAATCCAGGAATGAAGAGGACATTGACCATCCCTGAATATAGTGTTGGACAAATACCGACCCCTCCCTGTCTTCTTTCACTCATCTGCCAAATGGGTATAATGTCTTTCTTAACCATTTTGAAGCATCTCTCTGAGGGAGAAGCAATATAGTGCCTTTTTAAAATTCATACTTGGCTTCATTCCACAATGCATTTGAGGCAGCTTCTAAAAATACCTGTGATAGAAAGAGATAAAAATAAATACTATATGAAATCATCCACAATTGTACTCCAAGCACGTTTTTCTTATTGTCACTCATTGCCGTGTGGAAGTGATAATAGGATTTCTAACCTAACCTTGGTCTTTGGGGGCTCTAACTGAAAAGCAAACCTCACATGGGGATCTCAGACCCCAAAGCTGCCTAGCCATGAGGCCTGAGTTCTGGTTTTGCCTCCCAGGGGTTTGAGTGACTGACTGGGGGTCAGTCCTGACTTATAGCAGCCCTGAGAGGAAGCTTTCCTTTGTTTTCCATTATCAGCAATGCCCAATCTCTTCTGCCTGTGACCTCTCTACCTGGCCCTGGGCTAGGTGCTTGCACACCAATAATTAAAATGCCAGAGTCTCTCCTACAGGGGATCAAAGAAGTCTTGGTGTGAAAGCCATTGGCCAGACTTGGCTTGACTTGAGGAAGTTGACCCATTCCTTCTCACTCTAATTCTTGTTCCATAAGATGGGCACAAAGATCTATAACCCCCACCCCCAGAAGTGCTGGAAGGATCTACTGAGACAAATTTCTATTCAAATGCATGGAATCACCACCACTCTTCAGCACAATTGGAGAGTGATTTCAGAAATATTAGGGTCATTAGGATTTGGGAGCAGAGAGGACCCAGGGGCTTTGTCTTTAATACCCCACCAGGATTTTTCAGTGTCTTTGCAAGACTGAAAATCTAGACCATAAAGTTTGGACCTTCTCCTGGAGACCGTGGAATGCCTGCCAATGCAAGGAAATTGTACCTAGTACTGAGACTGGCAGTGTAGGGTAAGACTCCATTATAGGCTGAATTATGTAGCTCACATTTACATGGAGAGGTCTTAACTCCCAGCACTCAGGCTATGACTGTCTGTATTTGAAGATAAAACTTTTAAAGATGTGACCAAATAAAAAGAACAATGCAACTGGAATTATAGGTGGTCCATTAATTCAGTGTGATTGTTGTCCTCACAAGAACAGGAATTTTGGACACATCAAGAGATACTAGGGATGTACATGCAAGGAGAAGGAGCATGCGTAAGCATGCCTGTGATCCTAGCATCTAGAGAAAGGGACATGGGGATCAAGAGTTGGAGAGCATCCTGTGCTACACATTGAGTTCCAGGCCAGCCTGATTTACATAATGAGACCCTGTCCTAAAACAACAACAATGAAGAAATAAGAAATTAGGATATAGAGAGGATGGCATCTATAAGCCATGGAGAGAGATCTAAAGGAAACCCAACTCTATCCACATCTGAGTGGGTAGTGTTCTCACCTCCAAAATGTCCAGAAAATAAATGCTTGTTGTTTAAACTGTGCAGTTAGTGGTACTGTGTTACGGCAGCTTGGGCAGACTAATATAGACACATATAGGAAAGTAGGAACTTCTCCTTTGCTCCTCTAGTACTACTTATAACACAGGAAAGTCAAGGACATACAAGAATGATGCAGTTTCTGCTCCTAGGACTCCAGTGGAGACAGCAGCTTCCTTCTAGATGTGGGGCTGGGATTAAGACCATAACGGAATAGGATGGCCCCCTCATTATGTATGCACAGGCAAAACAAGATGACTTTGTATGGTATGGAGTAATGCTGACTTCAAATGATGGAAGCTGACGGAAAATATAAATGGAAGAACATGGAATGTTCAAAGTTGGTGAAGAGAGGCTCAAAAGATCGTGGGAGATGCAGGTTTCAGGGCAGTTCAGTAATAAGTAGTTTCGTGGAAGGTTCCCACTCTAGAGCACCTGGCCATGCTCCAGGAGACTATGACAGACTTCAAGTCTAGGGAGCAGCCACCCTCTGCTGTTCTGTAGTTGCTGGGGCTTGGCTAGCCCTTCTGCGGTTATTTGTTGCTGTTTTTCCAGGCAGATGGGGACTGCTGGCTGTTCATCAAGTTAGCAATTAACAAGTAATTCATTAGACACCTAATAAACAAATTATTAACCTGGCAAGCCATGTCCAGCCTCTGACTCAGGAGAGAAATGGCTATTAATAAGGACTTGGAGTGGCAGTTGTGGTTTAGTGGTTAAGGTACTGGGCAGGGCGACAGGCGATGTGGGTTCTGGTCTCTTGGGCCAAGTAGCTTTCCCTTTCCAGTTTTTATTTGACTGCTCATGCAGTAGGGCTAATGAAACTCAATTAGTGGGCAAATGAAGTGTCAGGAACAGTCTCTATGAATGTAGGGCATTGGATTATGCAAAATTAAAGCCCTCAGCCCACTGTACGCTATTTCTGAGCCATCACCATAACCCCCCATCTGGCAAGCGTAGTCAGACCTTTATGTCTTTGGCTTCTACATGCATGGATTTCAAACATGTGTGATAAAGTGTGTGTGTGTGTGTGTGTGTGTGTGTGTGTGTGTGTGTGTGTACTTTGTGTGGAGGCCAGAGGTCAGCATTAGGCCTTGAAGAGTTATTCCTCAGGAAACATTACCTTGTATTTTTAAAATTACTTACTTTTTTTTGTGTGTGTGTATGAATATGGGTATGTGTGTGTACCATGGCTGTGTGTGAAAGTCAGAGGACAACTTTCAGAACTTGGTTCTCTTCTTCTACCATATGGGTCCTAGAAATCAAACTCAGATTGTCAGGCTTGGTGGCAGACACCTTGACCTGCTGAGCCATCTCACCAGCCCTTGTTTGTTCTTTTGAGAAATAGTCTCTCACTGGCCTGGGTCACACTGATTAGGCCTGATTAGGCTAGGCTGGCTGGCCAGTGAGCCCCAGGGACCTGCATGTCTCCCTCTCTGCAGCACTGAGATTATAAATGTGTGCCGACATGCCTGAGTTTTTCCCCCTCTCAATGTATTTATTTATTTACTTATTTATTCATTTATTTATTGTGTGCGTGTGTGGTGTGGACACACACCTGCGCTCTGGGCATTGAACTCAGGTTGTTAAGATTGGCAGCATTGTATTGTATTTTGGTCACTGTCTCTCTCCGTCCCATCAATCCCCTCTTCGAGCAACCTGTCTCTTTTCCAGATGTGTGACTTTTGTTGTGTGCAAATTTAGTTAACCAGGGCCATTGGTGTGACCATTGGATTGAAACTATCCAATGGAGTCTGGTAGGGTCACTAGTGGGTACAAAACTGAAGGCAATGACTCTTCCTCTCCTTGCATCTGTCAGTAGCAAATAGTTCAGGAGTGAGGAGTAGGGCCCCTGCGACCCTTCTCCACCCACTCCTGGCTAATGACAGGCCAACTCCTTAAGTCTATTTGTACTTTATTGCTCCAATCAGGGTGAAAACCACTGAATCACAGGAGAAGACAAAGGAAGATGTGTGGGAGGGGCTGAGCAAGATGAAGAGATGGACTGAGTACAAGAGAGACGGAGTCATTTGGAAAGAGGAGCCAGAACAGCACATACTATGCTGCATTGACTCACTGCTTCCATGTACAGACCCCGAGCCTCTGTGTCCAAGTTGCTGGAGACACAGTGGTGACTGAAGGAGAGCCTTAACCAGAGGAACAGGTTTAGGCTTTATGGGGATCATGAACCCCCTGCAGATGCCACAGAATCTCACATGGCTAAATATGGATGAGAGCAGAAAATCCTGGTACATTTTCCCTCCCTAGGATCAAGGAACACAGCTTGGGTCACCTCCTCCTCTCCCTTCCTCCTTCTTTTCCTGTTTTTGTTGTTTGTCTATTTTGAGACAGGATCTCTTTATGTAGTCCTGGCTGTCCTAGAACTTGCTATGTGGACCAGGCTGGCCTTGAACTCACAGACCTGCTTCTGCATCCCATCTCTTCCTGTTTTGATCAATATCTTGCTTGACAGCCCTGGAACTCTTTGTGTAGTCCAGGCTGGCCTTGAATCCACAATTATTTTTGCCAGAGCCTCCCCTGTGTTAGGATTATAGGCAGAAGCCACCATGGCTGGTCACATCGCCTAACCCTCCAGGGACCCCTAAAAAATAAGTGCCCAAAGCTAGAATTTAGGGTCTCTAGTCTTGCCAAACCAAGACAAGCCCAGGGAATTTGATAGTTTGACAGGCCAATTCTTGTGCCTAATACGGGTACCCACAGCTCTCGTGTGTTCATGATTGTAAGGGTTATATCTCTATCTTCAAACTCTTACATTCTTTCTTCCCTATCTTCCATAGCTTTCGTTGAACCTTATGTGGATGGTATAAAGGTCTTGTTTAGGGCCAGTCACTCTTCTGTTACTCATCATTTGTTGCAGCCACCGCATTCAATACCATTTGTGGAAAAGAGAAGTTCCTCTGATTAAGTCTGAGAATAGCACTTGTCTGGGAGGATGTAAGTATTTAGAAGGCAGTTTGACACTGTCATTTTAGCTCAACAACAGTGTTCTGTTGGTTCCATTCTAAGGTCTGTGACCTCCTCCACCATGGATTCTCTCCCATGCAATGGGACCTCAGAGTCAAACCACAGAGTGGTTAGTTACCTCCGTAACAGTAGTGCCACTGTTGCAATAGCACAAGTGGGCACATCTTGCCTGTTAGATTGATCTTGTAGGTTTCACTGCTGGGTAAAACTGTTACTCTTTCTCCCTCAGTATGGGACAACAAGCACATGGCACCACACCGATTGTTTTTAAACGTAGATTCTAGGGATAGAACTCAAGTCTCATGCTTGCAAGACAAGTACATTACTGACTGAGTTATCTCCCCCATTCCCTAGCACAATAGGTTTTTAAAATTTTTTTTTGAGTTGTTCTAGAAGAGCTATGAAGGCTGCTGGGGAGAGGATAAAGGCATTGTTGATTGCTTCCCAATTTTTTCTGTTTTTGAGATGCAGTCTCTCACTGAACCTGGAGTTCATTGATTTTGCAAAGTCTAGCTGGCCTACAAGCTCCAGGGATCCCTTTGTCTTTGTCTTCCTAGTGCTAGGACTATAGGTATCTCTTAAGGTGGTTTCTGAGACTATGAACTCAAGTATTCATGTTTGTGTGGCAAGCATTCTACTGATGGCATCATCTCCTCAATCTTATATAGTATAAAGCAGTTTATGGTGGGGCTGAGAGCTTTAGAATTTCTCAATAGAAAGAGGACTGTCAGCCAGGGCAGGAAGGGGAGGGGCTCACATGACAGCATGGACTGAAAGCATGACTTTGTTGGGTTTTTCTGATTATGGAAATAACATGTGCTCACCACCCCAGTTCTGCAAAAAGTGGAAATTGGAAAGAAGAAGCTGGAGATAATCTATAATCCTATCACCCTCAGCTAACTGCTTTTGACATTGTCATGTGTGCCTGGGGAGGGTTTTGACAGACAGAGACAATGGGAGGCCATTCTAGATGGAAAGGAGCCACGAGTGAAGATTTAGGGGGGCAAAGGAAGGTGATGGTCACTTTGGGGCACAGATCTATGCACTAGGCAGACTGGAGTTGGGTTTGTGGGCAGAATGTAATTAAAAGCTGGAAGAGAGGAGAAAGTGCTGGAATTGGCACCAAGGCTCAGACTGCAGGATAAGAAAGAGGGGTGGGGAAGATTGGAAGCTTCAGCCTCAAGCTGGGCACTTCAACAACACCCATGATATGATGGAACTTACTGATATAAATGTCCCTTTGAGAGACACTGCAAAAACCTCTGCAGGAAAGACAGAAGGAGGCCAGGAGGCTAGGGTTCCATTCAAGTGTATCTCAGGGGACCAGAGAACTGTCCTGTTTTGATTCCCATCTAACACATGTGACCTCCCTTCAGATCCCTGCTTCATGTCTAGGGGATATGTGATCTACAGGTATATTTTTGTGTCATGCAATAAATAGCAGGGGAGCTTAAGATAGAAAAACATCTTTTCTATAACACATTAAAGGGAATGAATAATGGACATTTAAACTTGCCCTGTTTAATGGATGAGGAAATTTAGGTTCAGGGACGTAGCATGACTTACCCAAGGTCATGAGTCTAGTGACAGAGGCAGGCTGAGAATCTAAATCTTGGGTTTGCAAACTGTGTGTAATTAGTGGACTGGCTCCATGGGAAATAGCTTTATGACAAAATGGATGTTTTTTTTGGAGACAGTATTTCTGCATGTCTTATTCTTTATAGCTTAAAAAAAGAATTGAAGACTATGAAGAACCTAACACTTGTTCTCCAGTGTCTTCACAGATCAAATGGCTAGCTGCATAATTGTTGGTCTCCCCAGGTTATTGTGAGGCTTAAATGAGCTAATACAGGTGATATGGGTTTGGCATATAATAAATGCTCAGTCAGTGTTAGTTATGATTACTGTGGTAACTCTGCTCATTGGAATCACAGAAGTAACTGGAGTCCGATGGTTCCTCTTCAGTTCTCTGCCATGATCAGTTGCTCTGGAATTAGCAAGAATGCATATTCAGTCCCAGGTCGCAGCAATTTCTTGGCCCCAAGAGAGTCAGATTCAGATATCCTTAAAGGACCCCTGGCTTAATGAAGCGCTCCAGTTCAGCAGGTCATAGAATACCCTTCTTGGGTTCTCTGTGATGTCTGTCTGATAATTCCTATGGGTCCCAGTATTAATGGATGGGCCTATATATACAGTGGGTCCTGACTAACGGGTTATCACATGTCAAACATATGTACCACCTCTGACCTGCTGTCTGTCCCCTAGCTCACACTCCTCCTGCCTCATTGACTGAGGAGCCCATGTGCTCTGAGCTGACAAGCACTCATGACCATGCATGAGTCAGCCTAGATGTCTGAGAGGCTACCTGAAGCAGAGGAGTCTGCCAAGGTACACTGGATGTGCCACACATAGAGAAAACCCTCTGAGTTCTTGCACTTAGTTAGGGTCACAAACTACATCTAACAGCATAGTCAACATAACAACATAACATAACAACATAACAACTTGGCCAGAGATAGATACTTTGCATGAATACTTTGTTCTGTTATAGCTTCTTCTGCTTATTAAGGGGTGGTTTCACATCCTTATCCTCAGAGTAACTCATTTTATAATCAAAATGGTCCCTAATTGTAGAGGTTAGCAAGAATTTTTTGTTTAGGAAAAGATGTCTCTAAGGTTAATTTCTACATATACCCATTGTCTGGTTAGCATCTTTCCCCATTGTACACTGGTTCAGCCATTGGAGCTTACAGATTCTATTGCACTTACTTGTTTGTATATCTGCGCTTCCTTTCTAGGCTGGAGCCTCTGAAGCCTGTAGTATTGAACACAGAGGCAATATCTTGCAGAATTTGTCTCTCAATATCAATTTCTGTGTCCTGAGTTGAGCAAGTAGGCAGTACATTGTTCCATTGAATACACTTAGAGGAGAGTGCAGAATGCATAGCAGAAGCATAGTATCAGCCAGCTCATCTTTCTGCCTCCCACTTCTGGCTGCTCCCTGTGAACAGAGGGAAGATCCTGTTTTCTTATGTGAGTTCAAGAGAATAGTGGATAGAATATCTGGGGTAGACGTTGCCACCAGAGCCCCTAGTGACAATCTTACGAAGAGACACCTGCCCCTTCCAAGCCTTCTAGCAGGGATTTCTTTTAAGGAGTTGTCAGAGTCCAATGGCATGGTCTTTGCCCACAAACCCTTACTTCTTATCCCTAAGGATGTGGGAAAGTGCCTCTCTTCTGAAATACATTATAGATACCACACTGTCCTTTCATGTGGATGGACAGGCATAACATAGGTCAGCTTAAGTGCCATTTGAAGGATGCAGGGAACTGCTATATAGTCACCTCACCAAGATCCTGGAGAGATGGGGGACTCAGGATTCATGGAACTGGCACTCACAATGCAGGAAGTGAACTTAGAAGCACCAAGTGCCTAATGAGGCTGTTTTATGAGCTGCTGTGAGCAGTGTCAGCTTGATCAATGAACCCCAAGTGTGTGGTAAGGGGAGGGAGTGGCCCAAGACAGCTGTGGATCTGCTTCTTTATTTCATTGCAACCCTTTTCTTCTGGTGACTGACTTTGCCTGTGAGAGAGCCATTAGCTTGCATTAAGGCCCGGACTCTGTTAAACATTTCTCCAAATGCACATGTTTCAGAGAGAGAAAGAGAGAGAGAAGTAATAAGAAGGCATTGAAGAATCCGATGATTGATTGCTATTGATGGCAAAAAAGTCCCTGATCAACTCTGTGGGTTCTGGAACACATGCCACATTGGCAACTGCAACTAAATAGATTATCCCTTCGCTTAGGATCTGTTTACCAGACTCACTTGCAGAGCTGCAGCTGGCAGAGAGGAAACCGTGGTCAGTGTGATGGAAGGTGAGGTGGTAAACTCAAGACATCCCTGGCCAAGTTGTCCCCTGCAGTGGGGTCATGGGGTGGGGTGGGGGCATCAGGTGACTAGAGACACTGACTCCACTGACTCTTGATTGTTTTTCTGTCCCATTGCTGTGGTCACTCTGTGTGTGCAGGGAGGGGGGTTTCTGCTGCAGGGAACAAGAGTCCCCTGCAGGTTTCTTATGACCAGTTTTCTGTGGGCTGTATCTTTCCCGTCCATATTGGGGGAGGGGGGGGCACTCAGGCCTGAAGTTGTTGTTTCTTTTTCCTTCTTCCAACTAAAACAAAAATTATTGAGGTTCCTGGGCCAGAGTCCAGAGGTTGGATTACATCACTAATGTGTAAGAAAGAGGAGGCTTATTGGGTCAAGCAGGAATTCTAAAGGGTTGGATTCCCATTAATGTGCTAAATCTTTGTAGAATTAGGCTTTAAAGTCAAGAGCATAAGCCAATCTAGTCTGAATTGAAAGAATTTAAACAGTAAAAAAACAACTTTTGGTCAGATATATCAATTTTTCCGATGGAGAACAGAACAGAAGGAAGCAAATACATTTATTATATGAGTCAGTTAGATCCTAGAGACTCTTAGGACAGGAAAAAGGAGGTGGCACCAGGCCCAGAAGAGGCATCATTTGTCCATCCATCCATCCATCCATCCATCCATCCATCCATCCATCCATCCCTTATTAAGTATCTATGTACCAGCCTCTGAGTGTAGAGTGACAATGAAATTACAGGTTCTACTTGCATAAGCTTTGGGTTGAAGGGGTATGACAAAACCATGAACCTTTTCAATAGGGTGTGAGGAGTACTAATAGGGACACCCACAGTGGGACCAGACAGAAAGCCTCTGTCTCTCCACCTGTGAAAGGGCATGGTATTCTTTCCCATAGAGTCCCATGTGCAGTGGATACGGGATACTCATTCTGGAAACAGATGCTGGAAGTTGGGCTCCAGAACTCACTGCTCAAAGAATTGGGCTACCTAAAAATTCTATCCCAGTTGCTTGTCGGTGCAGGGGGTCTCAAACATGTCAAAGTGCTGTCGTATTCAGCATCTCACCTGACCATTTTTGCCTTGAGGTGGGCAGGGTAGGCAACTGTAGTCCCAGAGGATCTAAGATCACATGGTCAGCAGGGAACAGAGCTGGCTGCAAATATACTTTGCTGGCTCAGTTCCAGGTGAATTAGATAGAAGGTGAATGGAGGGCCTTGGGATGCTGCACAGAGAGGCAAGAGGACAGAGGTTCTCACGGTACACAAACATTCCTCCATTGCTGTGACAGAAACAACTTGCAGGAAGGATTCATTACAGCTCATGGTTTCAGGGGTGGATATCAGTCATTATGGTGGGGAAGGCATGGTGTTTGGGACGTAGTGGTGGGAACTTGTTGCTGGAGTTCCTTGTCCCGCCATGCCCCGCTGCTGCTTCAGCTCCAAATAAACACATGAAGGCTATATTAATTATAAAATTGTTGGCCAATGGCTAGGGCTTCTTATCGACAGCACTGTCTTAATTATTAACCCATTTCTATAAATCTATGTATTTCCACGTGGTCTTGGCTTACTGGAGATTGTCCAGACCTGCCACTCCTTTTATAGCTACATGGCGTCTCCTTGAGGCTTCTCTCTGCCTATTTTTCCCAGAATTCTCCTCATCTCCTAGTCCTGCTTATCTTCCTGCCTCTATTGGCCAAACAGTGTTTTATTCATCAACCAATAAGAGAAACATATATACAGAAGGACATCCTCCATCAGGAGCTTGTGATAAACCTTGTCTGCATCTTGCTACAAGGAAGTAGAGGGTGCTGTGCTGGAGTCACAGATGGCTATCATTTCCAAAGCTCTTCCCACCCATTTCTGCTCATTAGGCATAGTCTAAAGATTCTACAATCTCCCCCCAACAGAACCACTAGTTGGGGACCAGGGATTCAAATGTGTAGACCCAAAGGGAACGTTTCAGCCTTAACCATCCCCCTCTTTCTGGGAAATCTTTGAGGTTTCATCATATCACTGTGTTATGAGTCCTCATACAGTACCAAGGTCCTCTCTGGGCTGGCAGCAAGAGAGAACTCAAGCCTTAATCTGGGACTCTTCCCATGATGCCTCACTGGCAGGCTAGGCGTTGTCTTATGACAGCAAGAGGATGAGAGGCTGGAACCACTTCAAGCACAAAGGGGCATTTTTCTCACAGGGCATCTTGGAAGACTACAGAATGCTGAGTTCCCATTGCTATCAGGAGTGAAGACCATGGTCCAGCCAGTTCCTTCTCCTTCTAGGAGTAAGGAGATAGTGGGTCCCTATAGTGCTGAGATTTCTATCCTGGAGCCTACCTGATGAATGTTAGCTTCCTTATACTGAGCATGGCCTGGAATGGGAGGTGATGAGGTGGCCTCTGCCTTGCTGTGTTGAAAACAAATGGTGTATACATCAGACCAGCACCCTGGCAGCTTGGCTGCCGACAGATATATACAATCAGCAGGATACCCTCCATACTCTCCTGGTCATTGTGGATATTATTCTTGTTCCTTGTAACCCCAAGGTCCTTGGGCCTGAGAGCCGATGGTGGGTATGATTCTACTATTTGTGACTTACTCTTTTGTGTTTAAACACACTTTCCCAGGTTTCCCTACCATAGGAAACCCAATAAGATAGCAGGAAAACACCAGTTCAGGGAAATCAAGGCATAAGGAGAGAAACTTCTGGATAATGAGAAAAGATGCTCTCTGAGCAAGAAGAGGTCAGTGCGATGGGGCGGATAGACAGATAATTGTAATAAAGTATAAAACTCCACATGGGGCAGAGGTAAGACACTTCTGCTTAGAAAGAAGCACTCTTGTTCTCATTTTGTGTCCAAAGACCCTTGCAAGCTGCTTCTCAGACCCTGGATACAGAGCTGGGGAGTTTGAGTGACAGGCCATCTCAGACCTAGTGCTGATCCTCCACCTCCTTGCCAGGCTTGGCTAAATAAAGACATGGTCCCAGTGGGGAGCCACTGGGGCTGAGAGCTCTCCTGGGGGTGCCAGGCAGCAGGAGCAGCTCAGGAGTCTTGGCAGAAGCTGTCACTGCCCCTATCTGTCTTAGCCTTGAGTCACCTGGCAGATGGCCAGTGCCTGAGAGAGGCAGCCGGGTTGTTCCAGGCAGCTGGGGGCTGTCAAGTACAGGGCTGGTCCTAGCAAGGGGCTGGGTGTGGTGAATACATGCCAGCCACAGGCAACAGAAGAGTCAGGCCAACAGCCAAGGCAGGGCAACATCTGGGGATTTAGCTTTCCATAGCTCTGCAGAAGGTCAGTTTCCTAGCTTGCTTATGCTGTGATGGTTAAGTGTGGGGTAGTGTGGACATAGGAACTTTTCCCCTGCCCCCTTCCCCTGCCCATCAGCAGGTTGTATTCTTTCTTTCCTTCCCAATTATGAGAGACAGTCAAATTCACTCCTTCCCATAGGATGAGAAAGACCTGCTTTCTGGTCCCAGATTTGAAACTTGCTGGCATACGTTGTGACCTTGACTGTGCCATGACCTTAGTATCTATGTCATGGACAGACTTCAACCCAAGTCTGTCCACTTTGAAGGGAGACTAGTTTTGGTTACATGTTCCTCTGGGATGCCATAAGATAGGGTTGGGGAGGGTGTTCCTTCTGTGTGGGTCACCACATCTCCACCACAGGGTACATGCCTTAAGGCTGCAGCTACTTTCTGCTTCCCATATCTCTCCCTCCAAGAAACTGTAGCAAGCAGGTGTTTCCTTCTCTAATGGGCCATGCTGGAACTTGGGAGGGGGTGTGTCTCTGGGCTGTGTGAGGCTACAGAACAGTCTTTGGGACTTGAAAAGGTGCTAAGTAGAAAGATTCTATTTTTTGCAGAGATTCTACCTCTACAGGGGATGAGAGGCACTAAGAACACTGACTGAAATCAATTGGAGGAATCAATGCCTCTGAGTGCAGTGCTCTCTCCCTCATCTGGTTTCACCCATCCTGCTGTGAGGTCTTGTTCCCTCTCAGAAGACCAGAAGGCTTAGTTAATCCCAGGCTAGCTCCTTCCTTCAGGGCTGTGTCTTGGGATCCATAATGACTTGGACCAAGGCAATGCTATTTGGGACTCTGCTGTAATTGGAGAGCAATGGAGGGGGGCTGGAAGTGGGATAATCCAGGCTCAGGACACAAGGCTGGACATCGTGAAGCTGTTTCATGTGGACAGAATCCTTTCTGCCCTCAAGGTTTGAACTCCAAGGATGAACCAGACAGGCCTAAAGTATAAATAACAAAAAGGATTTTGACTCTCATGATGATGATGATTATGATGATGATGTTTGTTATTTTATAGACTGGGTAGGGAGAAAGGGATTATCTCAGGTGTCCTTAATGCAGACACAGAATTTATAGGCCCTTTGAGCTGCTGCCATTTTGTTTATTCATATGGAACCCAGACTGTCTAACGCAGGACCCTGAATCCCAGCTGCCTGACTTTATCCCACTTAGAATAGGACTTGGTGTAAGTTGAACCACTAACTTAGCTCATGGAGTTATTGTAGGAATTAAAGGAGTATTAGCTTGTATTCCACTAACATGTTAACTACTTTTTCCCCATACCCATGGCAAAGCCTGCAAAATGAGAGTTGGTGTCTTTGTCCAAGCCTGGCCATTCTTGAGTAGATGGCAATTTCCCTCCTCTGTTCATTATGTTCAAGTTGTCACCAACATCCTACTGATTCATTTTAGAATGCACTGTGTGGCTGCTCTTGGCCACCACTAAGTCTGAGTATTGGGCAAAAGCCTGGAGATTTGGATGAAGACTTCTGGTCCCCTTTCTGAGAGAATTTCTCCCACCTTTATTGTGGAACAGCTTTATATACAAACTTACAAAAACCCCAGGTCAGAGAGTTCACAACAGGATATTGATCCCAGTGGGGTGAGGTCAGGAAAACAGGAGGTACCTGTGGTTATGCTGGAAAACAACTCTTAGAGACCCCGTGAGGCCTAGGTTCCAACAGCACTGTCTCTGACCAACTCCTGTCCATGCCCAAGGCCATCTCCTTTTAGGGGGCTTCATTACCTCAGGTCAACACTGTCAGAATTTTCCCCTTCCCAACTTGTCTCCATCTTTTTATTTTTTTAAAGATTTTATTTATTGTGTATACAACATTCTGCTTCCATGTATATCTGCACACCAGAAGAGGGCACCAGACCTCATAACGGATGGTTGTGAGCCACCATGTGTTTGCTGGGAATTGAACTCAGGACCTCTGGAAGAGCAGTCGGTGCTCTTAACCTCTGAGCCATCTCTCCAGGCCCTGTCTCCATCTTTCATATACTTATCATATCAGTATCATCATGAAGTTATGATGTCACGTGCATGCTCAATGCCTTTAGTGACTCCTAGAGGCTCAAGTCTAAAGCCTGTGGTACGTGGCACTCAATCATGCCTTCCAGCTGGATCTTTTAGATCCATCTCCCCCTACCAGGCCTCTTCCACTTGTGCTCCTGGTTCCTCTCAACTAACTATTGGACATCTCAACTCTTCCTCACCACAGTGCCTCACATAAAACTCCCATGCCTGAAATGTCCTTAGACAAATTTGCTCACACCTCTAGAGTGAGTCTCACTTCTGTAAACAGTGGGACCCCTTTTGTCAGCTGTTCTGAAATCCAGTGGCACTTTCTTTCTTCCTTTTTGCCTTTGTGCTGTTCCTTCTCCTTTCACAGAGGCATGACTAACTCCATCTCTAAATGCTTCCCTGAGGGAAACACCCCAGCCCTATGCCCACAGCCTTTGGCACAGTTCTGAGGACAGAGAAGACATCTGGTAAGTTTATTCTGGTTGGCTGGTGGTGAAAGCTCTGGGTTGGGCTCCTGTCCTGTGGTGGAGCACACCTTGTAGTTCCTGGTGTGTTTTAGCACGGTGGGATGCCATCTTTTATTTAAACTCTTGGTTAGTTTCCATCTGTAGGATAAAGGAGCCCTCAGTCTTCTTCCTTAGTGTCTCCTTACTCCTTAGTACTCTTGCTTTCGAGGGACTCTTCACCGCAAGGCAAAGGAGAGGAGGGACTAAGGTTAGTGTCCCTTTTCTCTCCCCCTGAATGTTGTGATGTCAGTCTGTGTTCAGGGGCTGCTCCCCCATCCTGCAAGCACAGGTACTGAGAGGTGGGGCCCATGAAAACTGAAAAGGACACAGGGTATCTAAGTGTGTCATGTCTCATCTCCCAAAGGACACCCCCCATGATGTCCTCTTGCAAGATCTGCTCCCATCTTCTAGAAAGCACTCTCAGCTTCTCTTGAACCCTTGCTGTTTTTCAATCTCTGGTTCTCATTATACTTAGATCCTATAGCCCCATTCTCATTTTGGATCCAGGAGGGAAGGGGTGAGTCGGGCATTCTACCAGTCAGTGGCTTTGTGTGCAGTATTCTGTGTAACTTTTACAAAGTTGTTTTTTAAAGAAATATCTCCACTGTACATATGAAATAGTTGATGTTCAGAGGGACTAAATTGCCCCTGCCTAATAATTCTCCACAGTAGATCCTGCTGAATGGATTGTAACCCATCTAACTGCAGTTCAGATTGGCCTTTGGAAGATGGTGGTGGATCTTGGTTCAGATAGAAAGGAAGAGGGTTCAAGGTAAATGTGTTCCACAGCCACACAAACTGAATGGTGGTGAGTGCTTCTCATTGTCCTTGTGAGGGCTGGGTGATCCTGAAGGCCTAAGCATCTCAAGTCACTAACCTCCTACTACCAGAAGCCCATATCCCTGTTCCCATGGGAACTCAGTAGAGCTCATCCCTGGCTGCCTTCTACTGCTCTCTCAGTATACTTAACTATAGATGGGGGACAAAACTGATGTCTCAGAACTCTTTTCTCCTTTTACTCAACAGAGGTAAGAGGTATATATGCCGTCTGAGTAAAGAAAGGATTGTTCAGCAGTAATTTTGAATGAAGCCTCTAGGGTATTCTTGAAAGAGAGACCTCCAGGGGATACAAATGAGTGGAGGTGGGCAATGCCTGGACCATCAGAAGGCTCTGGAAGTAGGTGAGTGAGTGAAAAGGGATTTATTTATTTAATGACAAGGCTCCCAGAGTCTGGCTTTTCAACTAAAAGTCCCTAGAGGTATAACATATTGCTTTTCATCTCTTAACCTACACCTGCCTAACTTGTCTGACATCAGATCTTTAAGTTCCCCAATTTTTGGAAAGAACCTAGGAGACCTTGGGAAGTCATTTTGTAAAATAGAATTGGCCTGAAGGAGGGGCAGAGGGAAGCCAGCAGTCCGTTGCTTAAGTGTTTCCCCACTTTCTGCTGGAACCCTCCACTACCCAGATATCACAGTGGTGTGATTGGATGCAGGATCTAGGATCATTGTCTTTCAATGGGCTATATGAGATGTCTATTAAGTGTTTCCCACAGCTGGGAAAAGCTGCCTTCCCGCCTAAATCCACAAGATGGAAGTTGCTTCCTCTAGCTTTGCCACTAGCAGCAAAGGCTGCTGGTTTTGTGAGTGGCCACTCTGTTCACACTAAGCAGATTTCTAGCATTTCTTCTATTCCATCGCCTTGATATTTAACAATGTATTTTAAAACACACTCCCAAATAAGCTTTTGCTGTTGACCACCTTTTCTTCTTCTTCTTCTTCTTCTTCTTCTTCTTCTTCTTCTTCTTCTTCTTCTTCCTCCTCCTCCTCCTCCTCCTCCTCCTCCTCCTCCTCTTCCTCTGCCTCCTTCTTCTTTTGACAGCATACAAAGTTGATGAGACACGTGTAAACCAGGCCCTAGCACTCCAGGTGAGAGGAGCCTCATGCAAGGCACATGAATGCAAAAGGGATTCAGGGCAGCCGAGGGTGTGTCAGAGAGGAGCATGGAACTAGGGTGCCCAGTGTATGTGGTTTTTATGATCCTGAGAGCACTGGCCACGGTGTGTGCACCGTCTGTCTGCCGCCCTGACACCTCCGTCAGCATCCTCACTTCGCCTTCAACCCTTTCCCAGCCAAACGCTTCTTTTTCGGCGGCGCTTCTAGGCTTTTATTGTAAATTCCGTGATTAAAACACGCTGGTGAGCTGGGCCCCAAAACAGATGGATCAGTTGTCTCCTTCCTGGCTTGGGGAGGAGTCCCCAACCGGAGGGGTCCCCACCCGCAAGCCCTGGGAGCCGGGAGTGGCCAGCAATTCCCTGACTAGCTCTGGGGAGTCCAGGCGATCTCTCTGTGTGGGGTGGGGGTGGCAAGAGGAGGCCTGGGAGTCTGTGTTTTGGGGCATTCCAGTAGGTTGGGGTGCGAACCCAGGCTGGTTCACTGCCTCTGGTTCACTGCCTCGGAGGAGACAGTTGGGACGCCCAGACAAGCTTTTTTTTTTCTGGTCCAGGGCATGAGAGACTAACTAGGAAAGAAATGTCTGGAATGGCTGCAAAGCTGCTGCTTCTCTGTGTGTGTGTGTGTGTGTGTGTGTGTGGTGTGTGTGTGTGTGTGTGTGTGTGTGTGTGTGCAAAGCTGCTGGTGTGTGTGTGTTGGGGGGGCGGGTATTGGTAAGAGAGGCGCCAGTGTGCGGTGAAAGTTCCCAAGCTCCGCATGCAGAGCACTCGTGTAGGAGCTCAGAGCTAGACCCAGGCATGCAGGCTGCTCTCCTGCTTGGAGCGCTGGCCTGAAGGTTGTCTTTGGGTACCCTAGTGCCTTTGAGGTGCTGCGCAGGCCGGTTTCCCACGAGGAATACATCATCTTGCATAGAGTGATGCTCTCTTCCAGACCTCCACCAGACCAGGGTTTTTCCTACTGCCCTGCCCCCACGCATCCAGGATGGCTCCCGCACCCGGGCCTCAATGTCCCCCAGCCTTGCTCAGCTTTCCCAGGCTTCCGGAGACCTCTTGGCCATAGAGGTCCAGTGCAGGGGCAGTGGCACTTGGGGGGCACAAGCACTCGTCTAGGAGGAAAGAGACATTGTATGGAGGGGGGGGGCGTGGAGACTTCCTAGGTTTGAGCGTGGACATTAGCCCAGGGATCCAATAGGTTTCTGGCCAAGGTGGCGGGCTGGTCCCAGGAAGGGCGGGCAGCTGAGCGGAGAAGGCCAGCGGTGGAGCTCACCCCTAGACCAGCGTTCTCTGGCGCCAGCGCCACCTCCGCGTTGCTGCTCCCACCGCTGAACCTCCACCACGGCTGCTGCAGAGTGTCGTTGCTCCGCCGCGCTCCCGCGCTCCGCGCCGCCAGCCGCCAGGGAGCCGGAGCGCCGAGCCCCGGGCAGAGGAGTGGGGCGAGGCGTGAGAGCCTTGGCGAGGGAGCCGTGAAGGGGGAGGGAGCGGGCGGAGGGAGGAGCAGGGAGAGAGGGAGTAGGGAGGGAGAGGCAAGCGAGGGAGAGCGGAGATCGAGAGCAAAGAGCGAGAGCGAGGGAGAGGAGAGGGAGGGAGGAGAGAAAGACACACGCAAGCACAGGCACCCCGGCACTGGAATTCCATTAGAAAAAAGTGAGCCGAGCAAGGGTTAGCGGGAGAAGATATATATTTTCCGTTTTTTTTTTTTTTTTCGAATCTTTTTCTTCGTCTTGGTGCCAAAGAAGCGACTCTCGTCTCCCGTCCTAGAAGCTCCTACTGGATTGCTCCTTATCCGTCGGTGGATTTCTTTCCTATTTGCATTTATTTTGACCCCCTCCCTCGTTGCTTTCTTCCAGCCCTTCACTTTTAGATCTCCTCGCCCCCACCTCTCCAGTCCCCTCCTGGGAAGTGCAGGAGAATTGGACCCGCGGGGACTCAACGCCTTCCCGGACGCCCAAAGGGCTGGGCTGACCTCAGGACCAGTCTGTTGGCTTAGAAGGCAGCTAGACACATAGCTACGTGTGTTTGATTTCAGTGGCAAGGGGGACGTCGAGAGGCAGCCCACCGCCCGCCTCCCACCCCACCCCCTCCAGCCAGCAGCGAGAACCCTAGCACTCGGGATCTTCAACCGGCGGCCCGGCGGGATCTCCGCATTGGATTTGGGGGTCATTATCATTGCTTGGCGATTATTATTATCGTTGTTATTTTATTTTTATTTTTTAAACCTAAGGGAGAAAAGACGCACACACACAAAACTGTGGGATTTATTTAACATGATCTTGGCAAACGCCTTCTGCCTCTTCTTCTTTTTAGGTGAGTACCTGCAGGTGGCGAGTCTGGGGGCCACACCGGGCTGCGCGCGTTCAGGCGCCCGCTGGAAGCTGGGCACGCGGGGGTGGGGTTGGGGGCTTCGAGAAGGGCGCCGTGGTAGACACCGGGAGAGCGCCGTGCTGGGAGACTGGGCCGGGGCTCCGGGGAGGCGAACAGCCCGGGAGGTTCTGAAGGAGGGAGCCGTGTGGTAGCTAGGTGGTTGCGCGGAGGACTGAGAAGGAGACTTCCAACATTCAAACCATCTCCGCACGCACTCACGCGCCGCCGCGCGCGCACACACGCTTACTTGCAGGCGGTGATAACGCTCATTTCCCTCAAAATAATGGGTTCAATTTGCAGCAACTTAGGAAGAAAAAAGAATGCAACTCTTAGTGGGGAAGAAAGGAGGGAGGAGAGAGGCTGGTTAGTAGCTCTCACGCCATCCCCTCCTTTCCTGATTGCAGTCTGAGTCGGTGGGTTTCTGCAGAAAGTCCTGGTTTGGACATTTGTGGGGGAGCCCTTGTAGTCACCTCCCACTTGCCAATCAACCTCAGGAAAGCACCCTATTTCTCCACTCTCGGGAGCACTTTGCAAGTTTCTTCTTACCCATTGCCTCTTTTCCACCTAGACCCAAGCCAGATGGGTAGGCGGAGCACAGGCTTGTAAATGGGTGTATAAGGCCTTCAGAGCAACCGCTCTGGGGCCTGGGGCTAGAGGCGTGGAGGAAGCGGAGGGAGGAGGCCAAACTTTGCTCCTTGGGAAGAAGACGAGTGGGGAGTGTATGCAAAGGGGGAAAACAGATCTTAACAAAGACCACTCACTGCGCATCCATTAAGCCCCCTCCCTCTGTGACAGGTAGGAGTGGCTGCCCAGCGGTTCAGAGCTCCAGCAGATCCTGCCCCTTCCCCTTATACTTTGTAAAATCTTAGCTGCTTGGGAAGCAAGGTCTAGGGATAGGTAGCGATTTCCTCTTGGTGCAGGTGAAGAAGCGATGTTTACAAGGCTGTATGTGGATTCTGTGTTCTCGAAAGTGTGTGTGTGTGTGTGTGTGTGTGTGTGTGATCTGCTTCAGTGCAGGTGCTGTTCTGGGATCATGGCTTGTTGGCAGTCCACAGTGAGCTAGGCTACCAAGCAGAAGGGGCTCTGGATAACCCAGACAGGGAGGTAGACTTTGTTATGGAAGATGTGCATGGTCTAAGAAGTGCCCTCCAGATTGCTCCTGTGGCTTTGTAGCCTGGTACAGTCAGTGTTGGCTGTATCCTGGGCCCTTTGCTTCCTCACAGACTTTCTACCTCCCAGCTATGCATTCCCATGGGACACAGGCCCTGCCCTGGGGTGTGGCCTTCGCTAGGCTGCTTTCTCCCTGTGGTAGTAACCCTGTGAGGTAGGAGGGACCGAGTAGGAGGGTAGAGATGTTCTGGCTCATTTTTACCCTGCAGCCCTTTCCAGCAGCCTTAGGGAAGTGGACTCTCATTTTGAATGAACTGTCACAAAATTTGACCTTTCCTTCATTGATGGTCTAAAAACACAGCTTTCTGGGGCTTAGAATGATCAGAGCCAAGAAGAAAAGAAAATTGCATTTCAGGCAAAACCAACCAGATTGCCTGCTGCTGAATAGTGCCCCGCCATCATCAAGGATGCATGCTTCCAGGTATAGGGTCCTCTCTGAAGGCCAGCAGTAGAGGACAACAGCCCCCTCCAGGATCAGACCGCAAGTTGCCCATGGGGTGTTCTTAGCTGAGGAGGCTGAGGAGTCAGCTCTCCACAGAAGTGGCACTGGGCATCCTGCACATCCTGGGTGTGTATGGGTGTGTGAAAGCAAGCATGTGTGTGGAGTATGAACAGACAGCAGAGCTGTCCACCACTATCCAGGGGTTTGAGATGGGAAGAGAGAAAAATGGGAGAGGAGGGGTTTGCCTGGCATCTCCTTCGGTCATGACTCTTCAGTTCCCTCTCCTTTGAGAAGTCCCTCCCCAAAGCTGTGCAAAGGGCTCAACTGAATGACAGGCTCTGATAGGACAGGATGGATTAGTGTGAAGAAAACTTAAATCCAAAGGCCCCTTTCCTGCCTAGAAGACTATAGTTGGGAACCAGTTGGAAAGTCAGTTGAGAGTGGAAGTTCTTTAGCAGCTTGAGGTTGGCTGGGGCCACAGTGAAGAGAGTCCCCCACCCCAACAAGGGCCTTCAGATGCCTTTTCAAAGGGTTTGAGTGAGATCTAGTGTCGGAGGCTGCAGTGGAGAGAAAGGGCCCTTTAGCCCAGCCATCCAGATTTCTAGTGTTGGCATACATATATGGATAGAATGCAACAGAGACAGTGATGGGAGCTGGGTAGGTAGAGAACCCATCCCCAGTGGCATTCTAGCACACACCTGGCTCTTGAGGGGTACTCTGGATGCTGGAGGGCAATCTGAGCCTCTCTTGTGCTCCCTGGAACAGCTCCACCCACCCTGCCTACTCTTGATAGATCCAAGTTTTCTACCCTCAGGCCAGGAAGCCAGCCCTTTCTTGATTCTTGGCTAGCAGCTTCTGGTTGCTGTGATTCCTTCCTCTGCCTGGGCTTGGTTGCTTCTGGGAGTTTTGAAGCTGAGTCCAAGAGATAAGGACAGTTGGTGAAAGGATGTCCTAGTATCGTGAACATCAGTTGACAGAATGGGGAGGCCCTCGATATTGGCATGAGAGCCAACAGAGGCTTGTGTTAAGGACATCTTGGGGGCTCTGGGCTCAGGTGCAGGACAGGCAGAGAGAGTTGCTTTATCACTGCACTCTCTGGAGCTTCTAGCCTGACTTTAAACCCGTGTGAATTCCGAGTCCTATTCTGAGCTCCCCTCAGACAGTTCAGCCTTTAGCTCAATCAGGTGGAAGGTGAACTCCTACTCAATCCTGGGATGAAGTCAGGACTGGCTGAGAGGCAGACAGGTGCAAGTTGGGGGCATGGTGGTTCAGCTGTTCCTGGGTGGCCCAGAGGCACTAGAGTCGTGTAAAACGGTGTAGGAATCCGCTGAAGTCTAGAAAGAAAACTGCTATCTCAGCTTTTGTGGAGGACACATCTAAGGCTAGCGCCTGGGCAGACCTGGCTTCCAGTAAGTCCTACTCAGTACAGGTTTCTACCTCTTGTTTTGTCTCGGTGTGGTTATATTCTTCCCCTCTTTCTGTTATGGGGCAGGAGTACGGTCAGTGAGAGAAGAAATTTTCCTTTGCTTTAACTGGTGCCTCCTCCATGTGGAGTCCAACTCGCCTTCATCTCCTTTGCTTTTTTCTTGTGGGAAAGGCCTGAGGCCCACGGGAATGATTTCTTTCCTCTCCAGGGGCTCTGGGGAGTGACAGGGTTGCTGTGTGCAGTTCTACCCGTAGGTGTCGCTGTCTCCCTGCAGTAGCTCCCCCATGAGCAGGGCCTCCTAGGGAGAAGGCCTGAGAGTGGCTGGGCAAGCATGGGGTTGGGGGGGGGGGATTCTGCAGTATTCTGAGGAAAGGACCATGGCCTAGAATTTTATTCTGTTTTGGAGTGGGAGGGAGTGGAGGAAGCCTCTCAAATATTCTTTGGGTCTTGCAGAAGGCAGCCTTTGCTCTAGTTAGTGGTAAGGGGCTTTTTTTGCGGTAGGGTCTGGAGTTAGGAGTTTAGGAAGAACAAGGAGACAGAAGATGCTGTCCATATCTGGAGGAAACCATTTTGGGAGCTTGGCTTTGAAAGGGTCTGGCCAGCTTCTCTCTGCCCTTCATGTCCAGTCTTCAAGCCCCTCCCTTCTGAGAATGCTGTGGGAAACAGATAAGAGGAGTGGGTTAAAACCAGCCCAGGCTGGAAGGCAGGGCCTGAAGGAGAGGAGCTCTCTTTTCTGCAATTGATTTAATATTTTGCTTTTGGAAGGAATAAATAAAAAATAGAGAGGGATTTCAGAGTAGTATAGGGAGGAAGGGAAGGAAAAGGGAACTCAAAGGGAAAGGGTGATGAGGTATGTTGAGAACAGAGAGCCCTTGGGAGACAGGAAGCAAGAGAGGATGAGAGATGGACGTGGGAGAAGCAAGTCTCGACAGGGAAGGAACACAAGGGAGAGTAGGTTTGTTCCTGGGCCTTACCCAATGCAGTCTGTTTTGCAGGGGGCTGGGGTGGAACTTGGCCATGCAAGCACTTGGTCAGGCCACTGTCTGGTGAGAAGTTGGCAAATTTGGAAAGGCGAGGCCTACAAGGGGTCTCTGCTTCTCCCTTCTGGGCTTCCTGGGCCACAGAGTTAGGCTTGTTTCTGGTTGTCTTCTAAAAGCCTAGTGATAGGAAATGATGAAACTAAGGGCTGGAGTGGGCTTTTCAGCTTCTCTGTGTGTGACCTTGAGTTGTCTCCCCTCTTTGGACCGGAGCTTCCCTGGAGTATGATATTGAGGCTTGATTCTTGGGTCTCTCTAAGGTCCGGACAGGCTCTGAAGGTTAGTTGACTTTTAGCGCCTTCTAACCAAGGCCTTTGATGGAGCGGAGGTTTGTAGCTTGGGAGTTGAAGGGCGATCACTCTGCATAAACCCTACCACTCCTTGTTGAGGCCATGACATTCTGTCTAGACTGTTGACATCTTAGCCCCCCTGCAAGTTTTTAGTGAAGGCCGTCCTGGATTTACGGTGCTGGGTGCTGTGTTCCACTGCCTAGGATTGTGCTGAGGAGGAATGAATGTGAACCATGGCTGTAGGGGAACATTGCTTACTAGGTTGGGTCTGAGTTGACCTTGGTCTTACTGTACTTTGGTATATAAGTGGGTGAGAAGTTCCTTCAAGCCTTAGGCCTGCCTTGGGGTCCGAGACTGTGGTAGCCCTCATTCATGCTTGTCTTCCCTCCCCACTACCCAGACGAAACCCTCCGCTCTTTGGCCAGCCCTTCCTCCCTGCAGGGCTCTGAGCTCCACGGCTGGCGCCCCCCAGTGGACTGTGTCCGGGCCAATGAGCTGTGTGCGGCTGAATCCAACTGCAGCTCCAGGTACCGCACCCTTCGGCAGTGCCTGGCAGGCCGGGATCGAAATACCATGCTGGCCAATAAGGAGTGCCAGGCGGCCCTGGAGGTCTTGCAGGAAAGCCCACTGTATGACTGTCGCTGCAAGCGGGGCATGAAGAAGGAGCTGCAGTGTCTGCAGATCTACTGGAGCATCCATCTGGGGCTGACCGAGGGTAAGCCTGGGTGGGCCCCAAGGAAGGGCGGTGGTGGGTAAGGGATGTATCCAGCCAGGGGTTCAGAAGGGAGGACTTGGTAGAAGGGTAACCTGATTTGTTCCCCATTTTATCCACAAGAGTAGCTAGAATCGAGAGGAAGTAGCTACTCCTCCTAGGAGGACAATGGTGATCCAGAAAGGGAAACCACAAGGGTGGAGGATGAGCTGGATGATGGGATGCCAGCCAGGGCAGCATGAAGCTGTGCCCAGGAGAGGGAAGGGGCACAGTCAGAGAGAGAGAGAACAGGAGGTACCAGACCCTGCCACTGGGATGCCCTGTTACCTGGAGCTGAGCCCAGAACCTCGCTCTCTTCAGGTGGTCTTTGGATCCAACGGCTGACCTAGGCACTTTATACAGAGTTTAGGAGCTCAGGATGGGACAGGAGCAAAAGGTCCTATGTCTCTAGGCAATCTCTCCTCAAGTATGCCCAAGGCAGAAACTGAGAGCCTCTCCCCCAGGGACACCTCCTCACTACTCCTCAGTCCAGACAGGGCCTTGGGGTTTGCATACACTTCAGGATGACTGGTCACCTCGGCGAGATGTTCATTTACTAATTCAGCAAACATTTATTGAGAGCGCATTGTTGCTTTGTGTTACTGGAATAGTATAGAATCTGGCATTGTCTTTGCCTTCATGGAACTTACAGTCTGGGATGGAGTGTAGAAAGGAAGGGGGAAGTTGCTGTTTGAAGGCATAACTGTTGTGATGGAAAGGCCCAGGGCATAGTAGGAGCACCTCAGAACATCTAAGCCAGTGTTACAAAAAACCTGAAGAGCCTTCTGGGAAGATGCTGTCTCTAGGCTGGGGTGGAGTCACCACCCAGGGGAAGGATGTAATAAGAGTGGGCAGGTGGAGGGAGAAGCATGTTAAGGTCAGGCCTGAGAGTTGAATCTTCATGAAGAACTGCAAGTAACCTGACAGCTATAGTGTAGAATGGAAGGGTTGAGGCTAGCTAGGAGGAAAGAGACCTGATGGGCCACAGGAAGCAAGCCTGAATGGTTTTAATTCAGATTTCCAGGGAGCTAATCAGATTGATACTCCAGAAAAATGTCCATGTAGTTGTAGGGAAAACAGTCAGTTGTAGGGATTGTGACCCCAGGCAGGGATAATGGCAGGAACAGGACAGAGCGACCAAGGGGAAGAGAGATGTAAGTGCTTCTGAACAAGGTAGAATCAACAGGTTTTGGTAACTACTGCCAATGAGATGGGAAGGGAAAGAGTGGCCAAGGAAGACCTCCCAGCTTCCTGTGCCTGCAATGGCTTTGAGTAGAAGAAGGCAGGGATTATGGACACGCCCTGCAGACATGCAGGCATGGAGCTCAGGGGAGGGTATGGTTCTAGAAAAATCTGGAGTTTTCATGAGCCTATGTTTAAAAGTTGGAGCTAAGACAGTGGGTGCAACCACAGAATGAGGGAGGTGAAAGAGCTCCTGGACCGTGGTCGTTAAAGGACAGGTGAGGGAAGGGAGTGTGCACAGGTGATTGAGAAACTTCTAGAAGCGGATTGGGAGGACCATCAGGGAAACAGGAGACTCTCAACAGCTCACACATTTCAGGTCAAGCAGGAGACTGCTGTATTCCTGCTGTCACTTGGGTAAGCCTCCTAGGTGGCTTCTGGGGACAGAGCCCTGGTTAGGGAGTGAATGGAGGCAGAGGATTGGAATGATAATATGGATAACTTCTTCCAGAGGCTTTGCGTGTGTGTGTGTGTGTGTGTGTAGAGAACAGAAGGATGACCTATTTTCTCCTTTAAAGTTGAGAGAAGGTGGGACCCTCTAAATCCCAAAGGAGGATGGGAGTGATGGAGATGCTGGGGAAGACAACAGGAAGGTTCTCTGTGCATTTGTGTCTCTGGAGGTGAGGACAGGGGATGGGTCCAGGGACAGAGCTGGCCCATTAGTCTAAGATGAGAGAAAGTTCCTTTGCAGGGTACCACAAGGGAAAGGTGAAAGGAGGGAGAGTCCAGCTGTAGCAGTAGAGTCCTAAGAGAGGGATCCCCAACCGTCACCAAGGTAGCTCAGATATGCTCTGAACACATGGAGAGGAAGAACATGCTTTTAGTAATGATATTCCTGCCATTAAGAACAGAGTGATTCCGTAGGCATTAGGTGACCACTTCTCTCTAGCAACTCCATTCCTGGAGCTGGAAGCACCAAGAAGGCAAGGCTGACCTAACACACATGTACTTATCCACATATGAGGAACTGTATACCCGGTGGTCTGCCTCGGGCATGCACATCATAAAAATCTCCTGCTTCTGGGAATGCGTAGTTTTGCCATTTGTTTTCAGTTTTTACTATTTTTATTATGTGCAGGTGTGTATGTCTGATGTGGTTATGACAATGTGAGTGCAGGTACCCATGGAAGCCAAAAGCATAGGATTCTCTGGAATTAAGAGTTACAAACAGTTGTGAGCCAGCTGGGGAATGAACTTAGGCTTCAGACAGCTGGTAGAGCTGGGCTAGCTTGGGTTGCATAGCAGCAGATAGGAGGTGATAGAATTGACTAGAAGTGCCATGGGCTGATTGGATTTCTTAGCAGGAGTAGTTCTATCACCTTGGTGGCTCCCTTTGGCATTGCCATGCCAGGGTACAGGAGAATCTGTGATCACAAGCAGGAGGAATGAGGCATTTCTGTGTGGCAGCAGCAGTGAGCACAATGCTGTATTTGTCACTATCATGGGATCTTCAAGGCCCCTTTGGACTTAGAATACCTCACTGCACATAGCTGTCTCTGGTTCCATGTCTTGAGATGACTTTTATGTTCTTTTACTCAATGACCACCTGTTAACACTACTGTATGCCTCAAAGGGTATTGGCCCCACAGAAACTGTACAACCTATGCTTGCCATGGGAGTGTTACAGAAATACATTCCACTTGCCGCTTTCTACAGATGCTTGCTGCTTCTCTCTTAAGAGGCTACCTCTTCTCCTAGTCTCAGGGCTAGATATTTACTGTTCAGGATTCATCAGGAGAATCCAGGAGGCCTTTGAGCAGGAGGTTATATCCCTTTGAGTGATAAGGTCTGCCCAAGAGTTAATAATTCATAGTAAGGTTGAGCCATTTCCCTGTTGGAGGCTGTAGGCATCTTCTCCCTACACCTTAATAATAAATACTTAGTAGTTGAGCTGGGTCTGGGACTCGTGGGAGGGCAAGACCCACTGAGAGAGGAGGGATTGGGGGGGAATGTGGTACCTTCCTTTAATTCTTGGTTTCCTTCTGACCCCAAGGTGGGTGGGACTTACCCAGATTTTTGATTCCTCCACCCAACTCCAGGACCCCACACCTGTAGCAGGAGCTAAGGTGGCACTGGAAGAAGGAGAGCCAGCGTGACATGGCCTCTGAAGAGGTAGCCACTGAGTTTAGGGAGTCAGAACTGTATGTGACCCATTAACCCTGTTTGTAAGGGAAGCTGAGTCACGGGGTAGAAGGACTGTCCAGGGCACACAGCAAGCTGGTGGTTGAACCCAGCGTCCTTACACCATATCCATGTTTCTTTTGGCTGTGCTGAGCGTGATCCTGTGGCTGGGAAAGGGGTGTGAGGTCTCTTTTTTTTCCCTGTCATGACAACTGTATGGGCACAGTGGGGATGTTACCATTGGCTGCTCCAAAGGTGACCCTGAAATTCAGAGTCCCTGATCTTTAAACCACAAAGAGCAAAGGCTCACCCCATGTGCCAGTTCCCAGGATCTGCATCCTGGATCTGGCTTCAGCAGTGTCTCAGGCTTGCCCTTTCCTGCAGAATTAGAGAGAGAGAGAGAGAGAGAGAGAGAGAGAGAGAGAGAGAGAGAGAGAGAGAGAGACAGAGGACCCCTGGGTAGCCAGTGGTGAGGACTGCCCTGCAAGCAGACATAGGGCCTTGTCTCCTACAGTTGGGCAAGAGGGGCAGTTGGACAGTGCTGGGGAGCAGCCCAGGGGCAGCAGGGCTCTGACCACAGGGTATACTGAAGAGCCACATGGTACTTGGGAGAGTGTAGAAAGTGAGAGAGCATTGCTCTCTAGCACCATCACCCTGGGATCAAAGTCAGGCTCTGCAGCTTGTTAGGCAATGAAACCAAGTCGCTTAGGAGCAAGTTCCTTCTCTCTGTGCCCTTTGCTCCTTGCCAGCACAGTAGGGGAGCAATAGCGCCTAACTCACAGAGCAGCAAAGAAGAGTTAGTGTGTCTGAAATATGCTTGGGGCTGTGGCCATGGAGATCGTGCACTCCAACTTTATTATTATTTTTTATTTAAATTAGAAACAAGCTTCTTTTACATGTCAATCTCAGTTCCCTCTCCCCCCTCCACCCCTGCCCCCCACCATCCCCTATCCCAACCCCTTTCTGCTCCCCAGGGAGGGTTAGAACTTCCATGGGGGATCTTCAAAGCCTGTCATATCATTTGGAGCAGGGCATAGACCCTCCCCAGTGTGTCTAGGCTGGGAGAGTATCCCTCTATGTGGAGAGAGCTCCCAAAGTTCATTTGTGTGCTAGGGGTAAATACTGATCCACTGCCAGAGGTCCCATAGATTGTCCAGACCTCCAAACTGACTTCCTTCTTCAGGGTTGTCTGGAACAGTCCTATGCTGGTTTCCCAGCTATCAGTCTGGGGTCCATGAGCAGCCCCTTGTCAGGTCAGCCCTAACAGCAATTCTCAAGTTCTTACATTATTTGGCTTTGATATGTGGCAGCGCCTAGGGGCCCATCCTCAGGGGTCTCCCAGGAGAGAGTAAGTCAAGTCTCAGTGGGTGCAATGGATGGCACTTAGACCATGAGAGGCAATGGATGAAGCTGCGAGCAGATTCTAGTGGGGTACACACGTGTGTGCTGGGTGCTGCCTGGCACACAGCATTTCCTATGAGGTAAAATGCAGCTAGAACTCGTCAACAGGAGGGAGCGAACTTCCGCACTGTCCTTTAGGCATCTTTGCCCAAGGTTGCAGGTACCTTCTCTAGGGAGGAACGTACTCAGGGCTATGAACCATTCCAGGGCTAGCTGGATCTCCAGTCCTGGTTCTCTATGACCTCCTGGGCCAGATGAAGGAAGCTCTTAGCAGGGGTAGTCTCTGCTCCCTCTTCTAGGGAAATCCTTCATAGATGCTGCTCACCCAGGCTCTCTGTAGGCAAAGGTGCTGCCTGTGGCACCAGGCCCTGCTGGATAGGAAATCAATGCATGAGGCTGTGGGTCACCCCCTGTCTGCCCCTCCCCATCACCACACACTCAGTCTGAGCGAGTTTGCATTGATTTCTCCTCACTGGTCAGCTCTCCTGGGGATAGCTGCTTTCTTGCAAGGTGTCCGCAGAGGGTATGGGATTCTTGATAATGTGGTGGTGGTGGTGGGGTCTCATGAGCATCCTGAGCCATTTATTTCCTGCCATTCTCTTGCTTTTCTACTACAAGTCTCTGATCTCCTCTGAAACTCTGAGGAGGCACATGAGGTAACAGGTAGTGGAGAGGTTAGAAGGGTGTCTGTTAGAGGTCAGGGAAGGAGGAGCATGAGGTCAGTCAGACCATTCACCTAGTGACTTTTAAACTCCCTAGTGAGACTCTTTTTGGTGACATGATGTGAGTCAAGGGGGAAATTCTGAATGTGGGTCTCTAGAAGACCACTTGAGCCCCAAGTCTGCCACACAAAGCTGGTGACACCTCCACTCCCAGGCGCTACACTGCTGGGCTACCCAAGAGCCTTCTCTTGTGAAACAAGGAAGGTGGACTATAAATTTTAGTAGGACCTCTGTCTCCAGATTCTGTGATTTGCACTTGACCTTTGGTTGGGGGGGTTATTGTTCCTCCCTTTCTCCTGTAAAGAGGGTTTGTCCTCCAGGGAAGTCACATGGCAGGCAGTCCTACCTGCTCTAATTGGTGAGAAATAACTTGTCTCTACACAACGAACTCTTACCCCTAACTTGCCTGCATAGCATTTTCACCTTGGCAAGGGCTGGCCTCTCTCACATCCTACATGACCCAGTGTGTTAGTGGAACTTTCTTAGGCATGGTTACTGTCTGATGGGAGTGTTTTACTGGAGAGGAGCCTGTGTCTCATGCCCCGTCTCTCTTCCAGGTGGGGAGTTCTACGAAGCTTCCCCCTATGAGCCAGTGACCTCACGCCTCTCGGACATCTTCAGGCTTGCTTCAATCTTCTCAGGTAAGTGACCCTCGCTGGTGCTTGACCCGTTTTTTTTTCCCTCTCATCTCTGTGGTGTGGCCCATTCATCTCTTGGACTCAGGTGTCTTTCCTGGTCTTCTGTTGACTCCACTCTTCTCCTGTCTGCTCCTTGATGTTTGAGCCTTGGCTCTTGGCTTTTAGGAAGCTACCTGGCCTCCCTCCTTCAGCAGCATCTGGAGTTCAGCATTTGTGTGGCTCCTTGCTGGTCAGTCATGGATAGATCTTGAATCTGAAACCTGTGCCACTCTGCTGTTTCGTCACCCATCTTATCCCTGTTTCTCTTTCTACTTCTCTGACTCTTCTGTTTGACACTTTCCTTGGTCAGGTTGCTTACCAACCTCTTTGTGCCTCAGTTTCCTTGCTTGTGAGTGCGGAAGCCCCTGTCTGCTTGGGTTAGTAGTGAGTCAGTGGATTGTAAAGCACATGGTATGCAGAAGGATTCTTTTGTGTTTTCTGGAAATAACTGCATGTGTTTGTTGGCATAGATTTAGGCTCTTTAACTGTAAATATCCAAACCCAACATTGCTCTACAATGTTTAGTACTGAGAGGGTACTGCAGGGGTAAACTCTACAACTGACCTTAGGAGATAGGACAAAGTGAAAAAGCGGGCATACTGAAAGTATCATGTAAGATTCCCTTCAGGCTGTGTGTATCAAATATGCATGAAACAAACCAATTTTGTGTTTGGGTCCCATCTCTACGACATCTCATTATGAACATGCAAATATCCCCAAACTGGTGACCATCTGAAATACTGAGTATGTCTGGTCCTTAGCAGTTCAGATAAGTGGTACTCAGCTATATTAGTGTCACCATTATCCAGTCTGCTCTAGGCTTTCTTTCCACTGTTTAAGGCACCAGAGAGGCATCTGAGGTAAGAATCACCTGCTCCTGGGTGATTTCCTTTAGGAATGAGAAAGACTACACTGGGTTCTTGCTTTGCTTGGTGGGCATATGTGTGAGAACGAAATAAGGGCAGAGGAGTGATTTAGCCAGTCAAGCACATGCTTTGCAAGCATGAAGACCTGTAACAATAAGTCTTTCCCCGAAGAAGCCACCCGAGCCCTGCCGCCACATGGGCACTTTTTGCCAGGCCACTGAGTTTCGCCCGCCACCACATTAAGGTTCCAAATAACATACAGAGACTTATATTAGGTACAAATGCTGCTTGGCCAATGACTAGGATTTCTCATCAGCTAGCTCAATCTTAATTATCATAAATCTATATATTTTATAAGACTTATCTTATTGGATGCCAGCAGAAGAGTCCTGTATTCCCAGGCTCACATGGTGACTCTGCAACAGAGACCAGGAGGAAGAGAAAAGGTTTAATGTGAAGTTACAGGTTATGATATCTTTATTCAAATAATACCAGCCAAGCACAAGCCAGAGCGTACCCAGAGGCAGCAAGCTAGGGAGGCCAGAGAGCAGGCTCCCTATGTGTCTGCTGCCCCTTAAGAACTCCCCATTCGTTATCCTGAACCTCCCCTGACTACACCCTAACAGGCGTAGTCAAGCACACCTGTAGCTAGCTCCTAGGAGGTGTGGCTACAGTGTCTCCCTACAAAAAGGGGATGACTTCCTTCTTGCCCTTGCTTATATATGAGTCTCCCTGCTATGTCACTTCCTGCCTGGATCACCACTTCTTTACTACATTTCCCAGAATCCTCCTTGACTCCTAGTACTGCCTAACTTGTTGCCTCATTGGCCAAACAGTACTTTATTTATCATCCAATAAGACAAACACATACACAGAAGTACTTCCCCTATCAAAGGCCCGTGTTTGATGCTCAGCACCCATGTAAAAATGCTTAGCATGGTGGTGCAAACTTGTAGTCCCAGGGCTGGAGAAGTGGAGGCAGAAGGATCCCTGAGGCTTGCTGACCTGCCATCCCAGCCTAATTGGTGAGCTCCAGGCCAGTAAGAAACCCCATCCCCAAGAAGGTGGATGGGATATCTGAGGATGATGTCTAACATTATCCTGTGGCCTCTATATGCACATATACCTGTACATAGTAAACACACATGTACACACTTGTACATGCATGAATGTTCATGCACACACACATATATTAAAAACATTACAAGAAAGGGCTACCAAGTTCTGACTATTAGGAATAATGCTGCTGTGAGTATAGTTGAACAAATGTCCTTGTGGTGTGAGTGTGCCTCCTTTGGGTGGGTGTATGCCCAAGAGTGGTATTGTAGGATCTTGACGTATGTTGATTTCTAATTTTGTGAGAAACCACCATACTTATTTCCAAAGCAGCTGTACACCAGCAATGGAGGAGTGTTCCCCTTTCTCCACATCTTCTCCAGCATAAGCTGCCATTGGTGTTTTTGATCTTAGCCATTCTGACAGGTGTAAGATGGAATCTCAGAGTTGTTTTGATTTGCATTTCCCTGATGACTAAGGATGTTGAGCATTTCCTTGAGTGTCTTTCCTTCATTTGAGATTGTTCTGTTGAGAATTCTCTGTTTAGATCTGTACCCCATTTTTATATTGGATTATTTGGTAGTTTGGTGTCAAGTTTCTTGAGTTCTTTGTATATTTTGGAGATCAGCCCTTTGTCAGATGTGGGCTTGCTGAAGGTCTTTTCCCATTCTGTAGGCTGCTGTTTTGTCTTATTGACCATGTTCGTTGCTTTACAGAAGCTTGTCAGTTTCAGGAGGTCCCATTTATTAATTGTTGCTCTCGGTGTCTGTGCCACTAATGTTCTATTTATGAAGTTGTCTCGTGTACCTATGCATTTAAGGGTATTTCTCACTTTCTCTCCTCCTATGTGGTTCAGTGTGGATGGATTTAGATTAAGGTTTTTGATCCATCTAGACTTGAGTTTTGTGCATAGTGAGAGATACGGATCTATTTGCATTCTTCTATATGTCAACAGCCAGTTATACCAGCACCATTTGTTGAAGATACTTTTTTTTCTATTGTATAATTTTAGATTCCTTTGTAAAAAATCAGCTCTTCATAGGTCCGTGGGTTAATATCAGGGTCTTCATTTCGATTCCATTGTTTCTCAATTTTCTTTTGTTATTATCCCTCTAAGGAGGGAAGAACAATTCCTTTAGGCAGAGAAATTAAATACATAGAAATAAAGTTTGTGTCACAGGGTTGAGTTTTGGATGGTGATCAGCTGCTTGGAATGTCTGTTTATTTTTATGCACCTGAAGACCAGATTGCCACTTTGACATGATATCTTCACTTCCATCTGAGGATGCCACCTTTAGATGATCCTGAGGAGGTGTGGGATATGTGTCCCTGGTGGGAGAGATCCTGGACTCTCACAAGAAGTGAGACATCGACCAGTGTGTTGGTTGTGTTCTGTTCTTATACAAAAATACTTGGTGTCATCAGCTTACAGAGGAAAGGCTCACTCTGGCTCACAGGGTCTGAGGTGTTAGTTCATGACTGGTTCACTTGCTGCTGGGCACCCACGGCAGTACATTGTGATGGCTGTGACATGGAGCTAAACTGTTCAGTTCATATCTGAGAATGAAATAGAAGAAAAGACAGAGATCAGGATTCCATAGTCCCTTTGAGGGCACACTCTATGTTCTAAAGACCTCCCACTAGGTCCCACCTCTTAAAGTTTCTGCTTCCTGTCATAGTGCTAACTTGGGGACCAAGCCCTTCATGTATGAGCATTTGGGGCCATTTAAGGTTAAAACTATAGAGCTAGGCACAGTGGCACACACTTTTAATTGTAACACCCAGGAGACAGAAGCAGAATTGCTAGTTTGAGGCCAGCCTGGTCTACATAGTAAGTTTAAGGGCATCCTAGGCTAACAGAATGAGGCTGAATCTCAAAACAATGAAAACCACAAAGTACTCAAACTATAGTAGCCAGAAATCAGTCATTTGGATGTGGTCTTGGGCCCTTGTGGTGATTGGGAATGGTAGAAGTAGGTAGATGGAGATCTCAAAGCAGGCCAGTTACAACACTCTGCCTTTGGCTCCCACTACTGTAGGCTCCCCAGGAGGATCTCACCCAACAGTAGCTTTGTGTTTAGATCAGGCTTCCTTCTGGCTTTGCCTGTAGGTACAATGATAACTATCTTACAAAATTTGGCCATCCTATGTTGCTGAATTGTATGATTGACTACCAAGGCCCCTTCCAACTGATGTTCTGACTTCCACAGTTTCTGATTAGAGCATAAATCCTCTATGGATTGGTCATTCTGAGATTGTGCTCTGAGGCTCACATATAGGATGAGGACATTGTTGGCATAGTCTGCTGTGGTGGGGATATACTGAACTTCTAAATACACCCAATGAGCCTGCTACCCATTGATCAGATGCCAGCTGATGGCTACAGTGCAGACAGGTGCTTTTTAGGTTTTCTCTGTGAGTGCTGGAGGTTCAAGGTCCTCATCTTAACCCTGGCTCCTTCCTGGATTCAGCCCTTGAGTATTTTCCTAGCAGGAAATCTTCATGTAATAGATGCTTGGACACTCTGTGGGACATGGGTGTTGACAAGACAAATGAGGAGATCACTGGAAGTGCAGCTTACAGAGCCAGCATCTGCTACTTGATGCTGCCTGCTGGCCCTGATCACTTGGGCCAGATATAGCTCTGAAACCGTCTTCCAGTTGACTGCCCTCCATAAGGGCTAGGCATCAGATGCTATGGTCCTCCATTATAGTTTGGGTGTGACATGTCCTCTGTAGGCTAATGTGTTTGAAGCCTGGTGGTATTTGTATTTTAAGAGGTTGCAGAGCCTTATGGATAGCATGGCTAGTGGAGGAAGTCATTCTAGGTTGGCCTGCTTATAATCTAGCCCTGCTTCCAGCCCTGGCGCCCAGACTTCTGACCCAAGCTATAGGAAACCCGTTACTACAAGCTTAAATTTTTATATACCAACCTACCCCAACCACCATACATGTTCTGCCATGATGGATTGTGTCCTCTCAAACCATAAGCCAGAATAAACCTGTTTTCCTTTGAGTGGCTTCTCAGGTATTTGGCCATGATGACATAGAAAAGTGATTAACACATGGTCCTGTTGGTGGGACGTGGTGGGTAGTGGACTGGAACACAGAGTTCCAGAGCCATTCCTGGCCCAGCTATCACTGAGTAGCAGGTAACACGATGCTGACTGTAAGCTGCTTATGCAGTGATCACCTCATTTGTCTTGTCGACAACCTTGTCCCACAGAGTGTCGTGTCTACTACATAAAAGTTGTCTGCTAAAAAGTTTCACCCAGAGCAGCCCTGAAGTTGGGCCAGGGAGCAACACTTTCTGGAAGGGCAGCTAGGGAGGGGAAGCCCTGGCTCTGGCCCTGCTCTAAGAAACCAAGGAAGCCATTGTGGGGAGTCAGCAGAAAGAAGGTGGGAACCACAATCAGTAGGTCAGACTCCTGTGTGGTGTGTGCCCCAAGTCCCCCATGGGACTTTGGACACTTGGTTTTCCAGCTTCAGACTTGAGTTTTGTTTTGTTTTTTCCTTCTTAAGGGATGAAGACAAGAGTTTGAGCTCCCCCATCTTTTGTTTCACAAATGCATACAGGAAGTGGTAGGTAGCATCAGTAGGCAGTGCAAATGAACTTGGACCGCAGGCAGTCATAGTTCCCTGCCTGGCTCCTCATGGGCTGGTGAGTCTTTGGGCAGGATGACCTGAGATTCTGTGCCGGAGCACTGGGCCTTAGTGGGTGCTGCCCCAGAGGATGACACGTAGTTGATAGCAAGTGACTTGCCACCTCCACATGTCTTTGCTTGGCTGTGTGCAGTCCCTCTACATTTTTCTGTGAAGTCTGTGTTGGGGAGCGTCAGGTCTGGGTGACCTCCTCGTCGTTTACTGCCACTAGCTGGGTCCCCATGGAAAAGAGGAGGCTGCAGTATCTCAGGGGTCTACTTGCCTTTATCTTTTACCATTCCCTCTTTGAGGTTTGAGACTGTTTGTTATAAGGACCCTGGAGCATGAACTCTTCATCTCTGCTGGGGTTCTTGGAAAGTCCTTCTGGGATTCCGTTGTCAAGAAAGGCTGCCAGAATTTTTACAACACCCTCTGCCTGCCAGATGCCCTGGGAAAGGCACGGCCTCATCCATCCCCCTCGTTCTTCATAGTCTTACTTGGCAGGCCCTGGGTTCAATGGTGGATCAATCAGGCCCAGCCAAAGTCAAGGCAGGGGCAGTGTGGCTATGACTGACCCATAGCAACAGTGATGCCAGAAGCTTTTACTTTACCATGAGGAGTTACTTTCATGGAGGAGTTGGCCTTGACTTTTTTTTTTTTGAATTCAGACTGCCTTTGAAAAACAGAAACTGGAGCATTTGAGGCACTTGGTATAGGGGAAGAGCATGGGCTAACAGTCCTGGGAGTAAATCCAGTCTTGGTTGCTGAATATACTAATCAGCTGTCTATCACTGGGACAAAATACCAGAGATACACAGTTTAGAAAGAGAAAAAGTTTATTTGTGGTCATGTTTTCTGGCCATGATTGCCTGGACACATTGCTTTGGACCTGTAGTAACAGTAGTTCACCATGGTGGAAGAGTGTGGAGGAGGGGGGCTGCTTACCTGATGGTAGCTGGAAATCCAAAAGAGAAGAAGGGACCACAATCCTGATGCCCACTCCATGGGTATGCTCTGTGGCCTAACATTCTCCCTCTAGACCTAGACCCCATCTTCTGAAGGCCCAAGGATCATCACCAACTGGTCTTTGGGAGGACTTTTAACATGCAGATCTTAACAGACTGTGCATTCTTGGAGCTCACCATGGCTTCTTTGCACTGGGGTGGCTACATCTGTAAACTGGGTGTATGCCATATACCTTCAGGGGTAGCAAAGAGACTTCTGTGAAAATGGGTCAGTAATGTAGCATCTCACATGGAGACCAAATTGGGCACGCTGGTTGGTCCTCTTGTCTCAGGTGGATTTGGGCAATGGAGGTAAGAGGTTCTCTAGACAGGATGCAGGGGTCAAGGTACTGAAATTGAGCAACAGTCTTGTCCCAGGTTTCTGTGACACCCAAAATGCAGCTGGGGAGGCAGGTGAGGGTAGAAAAAGGTAAAGAAGAAAGTGAGAGCTGTTAGGCAGAGAGTTTCTCTGGAAAATGCTGTAGGAAGATGACCTGGAGGCTAGCAGTGGTGTTGGCCTAATGGAGAGTGAAGGACTTGGCTGGACATCAATGAACAAGGACTGGTTTGAGCAAGCCAAGGGTGTCTCTGTCTCTGACAGCCATGCCTAAGGAACAGAGAGAAGTAATGGATAGATGGTCCTAGGTCATTAGGTTCTGCCTCTGCATTCTGGTTGAGATCCCTGAAGGAGTCTTCAGGGTTCCTACTTCCCATACAAGTGTTGCTTGAGACTTACGTTTGAAGCATATATGTAAATCAATCCCCCTTATTTTTCTTTTTCTTTGTAGTTGGAAGGGAGTCTAAATACCCAAGAGTAAAGAAAATTGATATTCAGAGAGAAGGGACAGAATAGACTAGGGTTCAAATTCCACTTTAAGCTCTGCCTAGCATGTCCTTAGAAATGTGCACGGGCCAGCAGAAAGACCTGTCTTCTAGGATTCTGCAAAAACCAAATGAGATAACGTAGGTAAGCACTTTGCCTGGCATGTTGCATGGAAATATGTTAGCTATTTAGAAATGATCACAGGGTAACTTCTCCAAGGTCAGATGGTAGATGGTAGCAGAATCAGCTTAGATTGCATTTGAGAAATAGTTGTGAACCTCTTGTTTGCTTGACATTACCCCTGACAGCTGAATAGCGCTTGTGGGGGCTGGAATGGAGGTGACAGTGGCACCCTGAAGGCCCAGTCAAAGTCTTACACAATGTTAGTCCTCCAGTGACTGGGTAGGATAGATGGTTGCTGGTAAGAGACCTGAGCTCAGGGGCTTTCTGAGACTTTAGGGTAGAAGATTGGCTGTGTCTATTTGAACTGGCCATCTAGCTTGGATGGATTACAGAGAGGGGTAATCCCCTGGTGGCTCCAGTTATCTCCTTTTTGGGGTTGCAGGATAGGAGAGAACTCACGTCCAAGAAGCCTTGCAGATGACTTCTGAGAGGGCTCATCACTCTGTTCTTGGTTCCATGGCATGGTGCTCCATCATGTGCTCATTTTTAGGTTTTAAGCATGAGTGTAATTATGGTGTACATATTTTGGTGTCCTGTGTATGCATTCTTCTCCATATCTCCTGGGAACCTACCCTCATGCTTTACACCTGTTACACATCCCCTGAGAGCCCCGGAGTGAAGGATGATGTGGTCTTTGGGTTTTAGCATTGTCTGGCCTTGCTCTACTTGTTGTGTGACCTCTGGGCCATATGACTCTCCTGAACCTCAGTTTTCTTATCCGTAGATAGGTAGCTAGAGTAGGTCAGCTGACCTGTGTCTGGTGATGACATAAGGACAGCTCATCATGTGGCAAATAGGCGCACCCTAGATGGTGACCCCTGGGGTCACTTTCTGGGACTGAAGGGAGAGAATGACTTAGTAAGAGTGCTGGGTCTGTCCAGGTCAAAGTACCTGAGGTTTCCAAGCAACCATGGGATGCTTGGATCTTACTGTGAGGTGCAGAGGTGAGGTATACTTTGTGGGGCACAAGAAATGTTCACAGAGAAGGTGGGGTTGAGGTGGGCCATACGGAGTGTACGCTGGAGACACATGAAGTCCACTGCTACAAGCTGAGACCTGTGCCCTCATTGTAAAGGGGGACAAACAGACACTCCGCCGAGATATTCCAATAGATGGTTTACTGTCTGTGTGGTTCAGACCAAACGCTGCCCCAAGCTTTCAGGGGAGCAGAAATCAGCAGTGCCTGGGGAGTATCAGGAAAGTCTTGGGAGGTGAGGCAGGGGAACCTGGGAATGACAATTCTTTTTTCTTTGTGTATATGTGTGTGCTCATAGATGTGTAAGTGTGTGCATGTGTAAGTGTGTGTGAGGTTCATGTGTACATACACTTGTGTATACCTGTGTATAGAGGCCAGCCATCAACCCCAGGTGTTTTTCCACAGATACAGTCACCTTGCTTTTGAGATAGGGTCTCTCATTGTCCTAGAGCTTGCTGAGTAGTTAGGCTATGAGCCCAGGGATCTTCCTGTCTTTGCCTCCAATCATCACACTGAGGTTACAAGTGTGCACCACCATTCTTGGATTGTTCACAACTGTTCTGTGGTTTGAACTCAGGTCCTCATGATCATATAGCAAGGCCTTTACTGGCGGTTCTAGCTTTCTACCTCTGACATTTTTGACAGCATCATGTCTGGGAAGCCCAGATAAGCCTGTGATGAGAGAACCCCCAAGTGTTCTGAGCCTGGTGAGCTCATGGAACACTGAACACTGACCCTTGTGACATAACAGAACTTGAGGTAGCTGCTTCATCATGAAGGCTCAGCCTTAGGGAGGTGAGCTGAGCTGTCTTGGGGGGAAAGGTTTTATCCCTAGGCTCCAGAGTCAGTGTACTTTGAAGGGCATCCCAGTGACTCTCGAGGGAAGGTCGGATCCAGTTTATCTCTGCTGTATGCCTAGGGAAGCCTCTGTTGTCCTAGCCTATTCTAGCTCCCCTAGCCCACTGAGGTAAGTATAGGCCTTACAGCCTGGGCTGTGCAGGCAGAATAATGGGAGGTTCAACTTTATCGTCCAGAAGTTAGGCTGTATGACCCAGAGACGCCTGTGAGACAGCCATGGAATGGAGGATGTAAGCAGGTGGGTGGGCTGGAGGAGCATAGCCCCTCCCCAACCCCTTCATGGTGGCTCAGGCGATAAACTGCTTATCCTCAGGTTGTCTCCCTGAGCCGAATGCAGAGTGTGTTATTTAAATTTCAAAATCACATTCTTCTTCTAACAGCTGTCAGAGACTCTGAGTGTCAACGAAAATTGGACTTTAGCTGTAGCTCTGTCACCCCTTTCAATCCTCCCCTTTCACAGAGAACTCTGCTAACCAAGGAAGGGGCAGTGGGAGAGGGGGCCGCTTGGGAGAGGGGGCCGCTAGTTTGCTTGGTTGGGGGTGAATGACCCATGGCTGTGGTCATGCTGTTGGGTGGCTGGGACCAGCAGAAGGTGAGCCAGTGTCTCCACCCAGGAGTACTGGAGCTGTAGAGATCTGTGCACCTCTCTTTTCTTCTCTGTAAATGCTGTGGGAGGGCTTCAGGCTCTTGTCAGTGGGTGGAAGGATTTGCTGGTGCTGACGTGTGATCAGGGTGTTGGTGACTTCATCTCTGGTTGCCTTTGTGTTCAAGGAAGAAATTTCTGGGAAAAACAAACTATCAGAGAAGAAATTTAGCCTAAAGAAATGCTTTTTAATGGTAGAACTTCAGGTGCTGTGACTCGAACAGGACTTTTTTGGGGTGAGGGCATTTTTCTTTTGATGCTCTTTATCATGTAGGTAGCTACCAGCTTGCTTTGTTGTGCATAATGGGCTCTGCTGCTGCTGGCCTTCGAGGTGGCTCTTGGCTGGACACTTTGTCCTGTCATCAGCCCCTGACCTGGCTCTCTTAGGATTCTTCACTCCACAGTTGGCTCCCGTTTTAGCTATTAGCTGCACCTATTCTAGTTTATGGAAAACAGGCATGAGTGATGAGTTCCTATACTGGATACTCTCCTTCCCAGCATATCCATCCATCCATCCACCCACCCACCCACCCACCCATCCATCCATCCATCCATCCATCCACCCATCCATATGATCCTGTGCCTGTGGGGAGTACAGAGAAAGGACCACAGCAAGGTGAGAGGCCCAGTGTGGGGACATAGAGTGGAGTGAGAACAAGGATAGTGCAAGTATGTGTGGCATGTATGTGTATATGTGTGTGTATATGTGTGCATGCAGGTGGTGGTGTATATGGGCCCAATGTGTGTTGATAAATTCTGTGTGTATATGTGAGTGTGCTGGTTTCTGCATGTGTTAACCTTCATGTATATATATATATAGATATATGTGTGTCAGGATACATGAGTGGCATGTATCTATCAGGTATGTGTATGTAAATTTATGTAGTTATATGTGAGTATGCGTGAATGTGTGGTGTTAATGTGTTTATGGGATGGTTTATGTGCATGTTTGTTATATAGGTGTGTGTAGCTGTGTAAGTAAGTGTGTTTGTGCATGGGGTGGCTTGTGTATGTGTTTAATGTGTATGTGAAGTGTGCTAGCGTGTGTGTGGAGTGTAGGCTGTGTGAGATTAAAGTGTTTGGAGTATTGTGTGTGTTTAATATGTGTAGTTGTATAATTGTGAGTTAATATATCGGGTCATTTGTGTGGTTTTACCTGGCTAGTATAATTGTGTTTAATGTGTTTGTGTGGTGATGTGTATGGCTTATTGGGTATGTTTAGCATGGCATGTCAGTATTTGTATAGTGGTGTGTGTAGGAGTAGCTGTTAATTTGGGGGCAGCAGCTTTCTGCGTGCAGATAGGAAGGGAAGGAGAGGAAGGGGCAGAGTCAGGGAGGTAGAAAGGACAAGGTTGGAGATAATGGTTCTCCCAGGTCAGAACAGAATCCAAACTGCTGTCCCTTAAGGGTAGCCACTCTTCTTTGACTTTCTTGTCTTCCTTGTCTTTCTGGAAAGTTCTGAGAATATGGTTTAGGGATGAAGACTGAGGAAATAGGAAGTCATTTTGGTCTGGCCTACAAAAAGAACTAGATTTAAGTGTGTGGATAATTTGGGACATCATTACCTAGAGGCTGTTTCCATGAGCCCTCTCCTAAGAGGCATTTGTTCCCAGATATTCCCAGGAAACCCTGGTGTTCCATGCCCTTGTCTAGGTGTAGAGGATACACAAATAACTTGAACCAAAGACTTCCTGTTCTTATATGGAGCTGAGGTGCTGCTCGGTAAGGGAAACCAGAAACAGGCCAAGGAACAAGTTAGCAGGAAACACACATAATTGTGACAACTGCTGGGCCTACACTAAAATAAGACGTTGGGTGAAGTGATCATGAAGAGCCAGTTATGACTCACAGGAAGAGCCTAGCATGGGGAGATCAGGGGAATAACCCCAGTGGGGAACCCGTATGTGGAGGCGGAACATGCCAAAGGCCATGAAGCTACACCCCTGAGTAAGGTGGAGGGTAGTGTTATGGGAGAGGAATGCTGGGGTAGGTGGAGTGATCTCTAAGTGATGCAAAGCAAGTAGCGACGAGTTGGGTTTTTAGTTGGGAAGTGATGGGAAATCATTGGGAAGATTTTAGATGACTGAGCAGCACAGTGTTACACATGCATTTGAAAGCTACTCTAATTCTAGGAAGAATGGATGGTGAGAAGCAGGCAGGGGCATGGGCAAGAGTGGTCCCAGTTAAGATGTTACCACTGGAGTCCAGGTAAGGGGCAAACAGAGGAGAAAGGAGCTAATGAATGGATTTGGAATAGATTGTGTAGGTGTGCAGAACTAGAATTATGGTTCACTCACATTTTTGGCTTGTTTGACAGTGACGGTGCCATTTATTAGGATGGTAAAGGTGAGGGAAAGGACAGACTGGGGTGGAATGGGCAGAGATCAAGAACTCAGTTCAGTCTGTGTTAGGATTGGGTTGTCAGGTAGACCTTCACTGAGAAATGCCAAAGTCGGGGGCAATCTATAGAGTGATGTTAGTGTATAGATGACATTTGAAGCTGTGGAAGAAGAAGGAGAGAGAGAGAGAGAGAGAGAGAGAGAGAGAGGAGAGAGAGAGAGAGAGAGAGAGGGGGAGAGAGAGGGGGGGAGAGGTGGGGTGGGGGGCTAGGATCTTAAAAAGCAAGGGCTAAGATGAATGCTGCTGAGGAGGACAAAGGGGGAGAACCAGCTGGGAGTGGGAGCCTGGGCGGGCACTAGCTGTTGGAAACAGAAAGTGAAGGGGTGCCAGGTATAGCCATAGTTAAGCAAGAACAGCTTGGAGACACATATACCTTCAGCATTTGTCACATGGAGCTTCCCCAGGCCCCTGCTGAACTCTTAGGGAGGGTGAGGTGGGCAGATAGATTTAGGGACACTTTGTCAGGCTTCATTATGAAGAGGAACAGGTGAGGGGGGCTGGTGGGCTAGAGGGAGGTATTTTTGTTATGTTTGGAGACAGGTAGTAATGGCTGTGCGTTTGTTCACTGTGCTGGATGGAACATGACAGGGAGAACTTGGAGGGCACAAGAGGAGTGGAGGGGGCAAGAGGGATGTCCTTGAGCAGTGAGGACGGATGAGATCCACATGGCACACATGAGCACAGGAGGCCAGGTGGCCTTTGGCAGGGATACTTCTGCCTCCATAGTAACAGAAGGCAAAGCTGGGTTGCAGGTGAGATAGGCTGGTTGTTGCCAGGGAAGGAAGGTGAGGGAATTTATGTTCAGTTCTTTTATTTCCTTATAAAATATGAGGCAAAGTTCTGCGCTCTGAATGTATGTGTATACCCCCACTCTCCCACCCAGTTCATGTGTTGAAATCTTAGTTATGAAGGTGATGGTATTGAGGGCTTCAATTTATTATGTTTATGAGTGTGCGCACACTCTCTCGCGCGCGTGCGTGCGTGCGTGCGTGCGTGCGTGCGTGCGTGCGTGCGTGCGTGTGTGTGTGTGTGTGTGTGTGTGTGTGTGTGAGTGTGTGTGTGTAGTTGCCCGAACACACTAAAACACAATGTTGTCAGATTGGAACAAAGAGGGAGGAAACAGCCCAGGGAGACTGAGTCAGGAGAAGCTGTGAAGTAGCTTTTATAGGACATTTGAGACTCGAGTACAGGCATTTAAAGTGAAACCAGTCATTTCAGAAGGTGCATTTCTGAGTGACCCTCAGCTACTGGGCTGGCATGGAGGTGGAAGGAGGCTTTGCTTCCTTGGAGATTAGTGTGTTGGAAGAGGGACTGATGAGGTGATGTGCTTGCCTGGAGGCTGAGAAGTTAAGCCTGTGAAAGGCATGTTTAAGGATGGGTGTGCTGGGATGGGTGTACTGGTAGAGGGGTGGTCAGAGCAGTGATCAAGTCTCAGGGAAGGTGACAGATTTTGCTGGGAGTAGGAATTACTGAGAGGAAGCTGGGGAGGTAGGAAGAAGGTGGTCCAAGGTTGGGATGTTGGTACAGGTACCAGTAAAAACAAGGCTGGGGGCATGACTGTGGCACTGGGCAGTAGAAGAGTGGGAAAGGTCATGGAGGGAGGAAGATGACCCTTGTTGTTAAGACCATTTCTGTTGAGTAGAAGATTCAAAGACAGCATGGGAAGAGACGATAAATCAAATAAGGAATCACTCTTAAAAGGAATGGGGGAGTTGATAGGTGACAGCCCTACTGAGGAGTGGGGGCAGTAGATGGGTGAAATGACCTTCACAGATGGCATAGAAATGTTGAAAGGAGAAACGAAGACCCCCCCTTCCTAACATGGACTTGGAGGTTAGCTGTTCACCAGCTGGCCAGTGGCCTCTTCTTCCATAATTAGTGTTAAGCGAGGAAATCACTTGTTTTGTCAAATGTTTTTATTTATCTATACTTAATGCTTTGAATCATTTAAATTTTTTTAGAGACTTGTGTTGAATGGTTTCCATGGCTTTTGAGCTTTTTGCAAATGTGCTTGGTAGCTGTATTTTAAGATGTATTTAGTTTATTTTTGAAGCTAAGGGTTGTAAGCTGATGCATATTTCCTGTCGTGAGAAAAGTCTATTTCATAATCAGTAAACAAAGTTTTAGTTTGCAGACTGGAGTCTCATGTCAGCATCCATTCATCACAAGTTAAAAAAAACAAGACCAAAGAAGGTCAATCCTACCAATATAAAATACCTCTATTTTAGTTTTTGTAAACAAACAACTAAGACTGATGTGCCTCTGTTGTATATATGAATATCCCATGCCTCAGAAGTATATCCCAAAGATATAGAGACCACAAATACAACTTAAAAAGTTGCTTTTCATGGGGGTGGGGGGGGCTTATATTTTAAATTTCTAGAACCACAAAATCCAGACTAATCTACCCTTTGAGAAGTTTGAGAATAAATTTTAATTGTGATTAAAAATTATCAAAACATAACATGATATTCAGAACATTCACATTGATCCTTGTTGTTGACTTCCACTGCATTTTGCCATTCATCAAGTTGACTTCTGGTGGGTTGGCCTGTATTCAAAATGTCTGCTTCCTCTAAAGAGTGCCTGTGGCTTTGTGCTAGGGTCACTGGACTTGGATTAGGACTTCTTGGGCATGTGTGGGGAGGGCAGTGCTCTGGGCACAGAGTAGTGTGTGTGGGGGGGTGAGGATTCTAGTCCTCTCAGTTCTCTGGGTTTTGAGTGACAACAGAGAGGAATGAGACGTGGAATGTTGGAATTGGTCCTGTTATCTCTTGGGGGTCTGTACCATTTTCTATAGATTGATTAGGAGCTTCAGGGGTGAGGGCTGGGTATGAGAAGGTGTCTGAGACCCTGCTCTGTCAGATTTCCTGTATGGCGAAGAGGAGCTCTGGAGATGGCCACTTGCTCATGGAGGTGGAGACTGAGGGGCCTTTTTTCTCTGGGTATGGGCTATAAAGGCAGCAGCACATGGGATCTGGCACTTTCTATTGGCAAGGTGTGATGGCTGTTGCGGAAATGGAGAGATGGGAAGAGGCACTTTCCAGCTGGGGATCTTTTAAGTAGGTCCTTGTTGCTTTTGAACTATGAATTGGAGATGCTGAGGGACATTGGTAATGCTATATTTTAATTGTGATTAAAAATTATCAAAACATAACATGATATTCAAAACATTCACATTGATCCTTGTTGTTGACTTCCACAGCATTTTGCCATTCATCAAGTTGACTTCTGGTGGGTTGGCCTGTATTCAAAATGTCTGCTTCCTCTAAAGAGTGCCTGTGGCTTTGTGCTAGGGTCACTGGACTTGGATTAGGACTTCTTGGGCATGTGTGTGGAGGGACATTGCAATACTATCAGAAAACATGACAGGTAGCTGATTATCAAAGAAAAAAATTCATTCAGAGTTTGGGAGGGTCAAAGTCCAAACTTGAGAGGGGACAGTAGTGTACTTCTTTGTAGAGGGGGACTATTTAGGAATAAGTGGTTACATCTTGGACTTGAGCAGAGAGGGTGAGGCCAAACTCAGGCTTTTATGACAATTCTCTATCTCTTTAAAACCATCAATCTATGAGTCCAAAAGCATATACCCCATGATGAAGAGACCTCCGGGTAATCACCACCTTCAAATCCCCAGTAGCTGGGGATTACCCAAATTTTCAACTCATGGGCCCTTCGGGCAACATGCATCTAACATTCAAATCCCATGGGTATTTTGATCTTCATCATCCTGAAATCACCTTGGATGGCGCGCGCACACACACGCGCGCGCACACACACACACACACACACACACACACACACACACACACACACACACCTATAACCTCCACACACTTGTTACGTTAGTCAGTAGCCCATTCTAGATAGCTACACCTCCCAAGCCACTGCTAGGCAAGAGGACCGGCTCTTAACAATAACCGGAGGCAGAGAAGGAAATCTAGGAGGCAAAAGGCAAGTTTTTATTTGTCTGTGATTCTCGTCGCCTCTGTTCTAGAATGTGAGCTTCAGGCAATAGGGAATCTTCTCAACTTTGTTAATTAGTGTTTTCTCTCCAGAAGTCCTAGACCAGGGCTGGGAGAGAGTTCAGAGATTGCTGGTTGCAAAACTGAAGCTGTAGCTAGGTGACCTCTTGAGGACAACAGGTGACAGGTTACAGCATGGACTCCCCACTTCGTCTCTTCTGCCCCTTTCTAGTGATCCATCCTGCTTTGGTAGAGTTTGTTTATTCTTTATCTCATTGTTAACATACCCCTAGCTTCTTGGGTTCTGTTGACCATCCAGTTGACTGTGCTTTCCTTTCATGAAACTACTGACTCCACGAAACTAAATTCTCTTGATTTCTCCCAACTCAAGTTCCATTGCTTCTCCTTTGTACTACACATTGGCATCCACAGTTCTGCCCCATCCAGGGACCTTTTCATCTTTATTCTCATGCTTAATGTAGGTAGTCTTGTTGAGATTGGTGATTCCTCATGTCAGTTACGACATGACTAGCTTGGTGTCTCTATCGATGGCTGTCTGATTCTTCTGTCTCGACACCATCTCTGTTTGGCCATGTACGGTCTCATACCAACCAAATTTCATTCTGAAATACCCAACTAATTCTGGTCTCTTCTTTCCCAGTATTCTTTGTCTAGTGACATCATCATCATCTAACTGGAATATGACACTCTTCTTGAATTCTCTCTCCTCCCACTCAGAATCAAGCCAGTTCTGTTATGTTGTTTTCCACTTAATGTGCCAAATGAAAATGGGCTAAATGACCATCTGACCAAACTTTTCACCTCTCTGGCCTGGTACTGAAGCTCTCAACTCCTCTTTCACCCTTTTCTCCACCTCCTTTCTTAGTATACCAACTTTTCTTATATTGATGAATGAGCTATTGTGCCTCCCTCTCCCCTCCTCCAAGTGCTTATCATTTTAGAGTTAAAAATCTAAAGTTCTTATCCTGCTCTACAAGGCCCTATGGCACCCCCCACTGCCCCACCAAATTATTTTTCCTTTAATGTTTCCTTGTTCAAGAAGCTTCAGCCACCCCATTCTTTTCATTTATTCATGCCAAAACCATGCCTGTCTCTAGGTGTTTGCATGTGACCTTCCTTTTGCTTGTAATTATCTGACCTTGGATTTTTGTGTGTGCTGCGCTCCTGCTCACCATTCTCAAATTGATGTCACCTCCTGGCAGGCATTCCAAATCTCCTCTCTCCATCATTCTTTTCTGAATTTTCTTGTTTCCTTCATCACACTCATCAACCCTTTAAATCTTTTTATATGCATGTGTTTTATTGCCACTTTGCTGTCACTGGAATGTAAGACCCCGGAGAACAGGAACTCCATCTTTCTAGGCCTTGGTGTGTGTCAGTTCATGAAAATATTTGTTGGTTGATGTTTGTTTGACTGACTGCTAGCTGCCAAGTCATGGTGCTGTTGGTAGAGAGCTTTTGTGTGCACATTTGTGCAAATGAGGTTGGGGGGTCAACTGACCCATGGGCAAGATGGGAAGGTTTCTGACAAGAAGGGAAGTTGAAGTATCTAGGTCCCTGTGACTTGTGCGTATCTCAGAAGGTTGAGACTCTTATTTCTGCCTGCTTGTTTGTGATTGGAAGTATACCTTGACGGTTGAGGACAGGGAGGAGATACGAGGAACAAGCATACCCAAGAATCTTGCTTAGGTGATAAGAGAGCTACAGGCTACCTTCTGCTCAAGTGGATCTGGTCAATGGTGAGCTAGGTGTCCTATGTGTGTGAGTTTGTGTGCCCATGGATGTGCATTTGGGGTGTGGTCATTAGCACCTGAGCCTTGTTTCTAGGTTTTGGGTTCAAACTTTGGAAGAAAGCTTAGAATCACAGGGAAGGTGCAAAGCCCAAGTGTCGGCCACAGAGCCTGTGACTCAGTGGGTCTTGTGCATGCCTGAGATTATTGAAGTTTGAGCACCTCTGCTCACAGCTTAGTCTCCTGCCTCTGAGTGAATACACAGTAAAGTTGGATTTTGAGATGGATATGACACACAATTGAAAAACAAATTGAAAGTAGTGGCTTTAATGTGTCAGATTCAGAGATAATGGAGATGTTATGTTAAAGATCGAATCAATTAAAGGAAAACTTCAGATTTCACTCAATCATGAAGGGAGTAGCTAGGCCTAGTAGTTCAGGACTGTAATCCCAAATGTGTGGGAGGCTGAGGCAGGAGGATCACATGTTCAAGGGCTCTCTGGACCATAGAATGAGTCACTTAACCCACAGTAACACACACACACACACACACACACTCTTAAAGAAAAAATAATTAAATATTAGTAGAACTGATACTTTAATAGAACGGATACTTTAAAAGGCCCTAAATTTGGTGGGTCATGCTTGGGTGACTATTTGGCAAACTCAACTCTACTAAATGCAGAACAGCTGTTCAGGGAATGTCAGTTTGAAGGGTACCACACTATCTGGGGACAACCTGGCGCTGTGGATAGACCATTGGCTCAGGGGGGTGCTCCTGACCCCTAGGGTGTGAGAGGCTGGTAGACCCCTTTGTGGTGAGGCCCACTACCCCTCCTCAGCAAGCTGTGTCCCTATTTTCTTGGCTCTTGCAGAGGGGAGGAAAGGTATAAAGAAGCCAAGATGTGTCTCTGGGAGCTGGAGCTGCTAGGAGAGATTTCCTGAGCTTTTGGAAAGTGCCAAGTGCCATTGGATCCTACCTCCCTCTCCCCTGGTGACTGCCATTTATATATTGGCCCATCTTTAGCTCTCTCTCTACAGGCCTAGAGGACCCACATAGGGCCTCAGTAGCAACATCTGTCAGGGATAGGCAGTCCTAGGTCAAAGGGCCTGTCATTCATTTTCAGCTCCCAGGTCTCTGTTGAGGTCTGTGTGGTCTCAGCTCTCGTCACAGGGAGTGGATAGGGACTAAGAGGGCCTAAGGTTCTGGAATTGCCATCCCTGTCTGCTCTGTATTTTTGATTTGGAGCTATAGGCTGAGTAGTTTGAGGAACCCTGGGGGTAGAAATTTGTGTCTGAAATCCTCCACTGACTTTCTTTCCAGGTGTTGGAGAGAGGCCTTGGGGTGGGATGAAATTCGGTAGTCAAGAAAGGGGCATACTGTGCCACAAACCTGTTACCTTGGCTTGCATGCACCTGACTGTGTGCTGAGCCCCGTTTTTGTGCATGACAGGTGCTCAAGTGGGCAGCTAGGCCAGTTCTGGGGGGGTGTATTTCTCCCCAATGGAGCACCCCACTGTCCCCTCCCACCCCCTGAAGACAGAGGGGGCATCTTCCTAGTATTCAGGCAGTTGTTTTTCACACTGCTGCATTTCTTGATTTTTTTCTAGGAAATTTACCAAGTTGAGGCCCAGAGGTTTACATGTCCCACCCCATAGCAAACACTTTCACTATTCAAGCTCCAAATGGAAGCCGCTGGGGCTGTAATTACACTGGCATTAGCTATGAACACTGCTGCGAGGAGGGGAACAGAGCACCTGGGGGGAACCGAGATGCAGCCACAGGCCTAAATTAGCTGTTGCTCTGCTTGCAGTTGTCAACTGCTCCTCTGCAGAGACCACCGCTTCCCACGCCCTCCTGGCCCCAGGACACTCACTCTTTGCTCTTGCCAGCGGCCCACATCTGACAAGTGCAGGGGGGACTGTCTGGTCTAGGAGAACACCCCCACAGAGGCAGGCCACGTCAGCCTTGGTGCTGACAGGCATCCTTGTGTCCATGCACAGCCTGCACGATGGTCGAATAGCAGCTCAGAGCTCTGCTGCTGAGGTCAAGGCTCGAGCATGGCCATGTTAACTCCCCCTCCACCCAGCGCTCCCTCTCGTTTCCTTGCTCTTTCTCCATTTCTAGGCATGATTTTATTTTTATTTTTTCTTTTCTATTTTTTTATTTATTTAAATTAGAAGCAAGCTTCTTTTACATGTCAGTCTCAGTCCCCTCTCTGTCCCCTCCTCCCCTGCCCCTCTCCATCCCAACCCCTTTCTGCTCCCGAGGGAGGGTGAGGCCTTCCATGGGGATCTTCAAAGTCTGTCATATCATTTGGAGCAGGACCTAGACCCTCCCCAGTGTGTCTAGGCTGAGAGAGCATCCTTCCATGTGAAGAGGGCTCCCAAAGTTCATTTGTGTACTAGGGGTAAACACTGATCCACTACCATTGGCCCCATAGATTGTCCAGATCTCCAAACTGACTTCCTCATTCTGGGGGTCTGGAACAGTCCTATGTTGGTTTCCCAGCTATCAGTCTGGGGTCCATGAGCAACCCCTTCAGGTCAGCTGTCCCTGTGGGTTTCTCCAGTCTAGGCATGATTTTCTTTGTGTTCTTCTCAGGCATTGTTTGGCTGCCCCCTCTGCCTAGGACCCCTTTTCCTACTTCTCCAGGAAGTTGGTCAGTTTCAGCAAAGAAATCATTGTGTCCATGTCCCCCAACTCCAGACAGGTCTTTTCCTCTCTGCACCTTGAACTCTTCCAGGAGAGCTCAGCATTAGCAGAGCTCAGCATTAGCTGCTCAGATGGGCAGCTTTTCTGTCCCCAGCTGTCTCAGCAATGTGGCAACCTAGTGGCTGGGGAAGAACCTGGTACATAAACATACTTACATATGTATGCTTGTGTATGTATGTATACATGAATCTACTTAAATTTGTAAGTGTTGTGGTGTATCTCTCTCTCTCTCTCTCTCTCTCTCTCTCTCTCTCTCTCTCTCTCTCTCTCTGTGTGTGTGTGTGCATGTGAGGGCCAAATAGATCAATGTCAAGAGTCTTCCTCAATCACATCTCCACTTTATATTTATTTATTTATTTATTTATTTATTTATTTAGTTTTTCGAGACAGGGCTTCTCTGTGTAGCTCTGGTTGTCCTGGCACTCACTCTGGAGACCAGGCTGGCCTCAAACTCACAGAGATCCGCCTGCCTCTGCCTCCCGAGTGCTGGGATTAAAGGCGCCACCAATGCCCGGCCCACTTTATTTTTTTACAGCAGGGGATCCTCCTGTCCTCTAACTCTCCCAGCACTGGAGTTATAGATGCACCAGTAGCCTGTCTTTTGCCCTCCCTCCCTCTCTCCCTCCCCACCATCTCTCTTTCTTTCTTTCTCTGTGGGTCCTGGGCATCCAAACTCAGATCCTTAAGTTTGTGTAGCAGATTCTTTACCTACTGAGCCATCTCATTAGTCAAAAGCTGTTTATTGGAAAAAAAGAAAACCAGGAAAATAAATCTTGATTCTTTTTCTGCCTTAATTTTACCTTAGCCTGTTCCTGTTCTCTTTTTTGTCTTCTATTTTTTCTTCCTTCTCCCCTCTCTTTGGGACAGCGTCTCCCTCTATAAGCCACGAGGACATGGAACTCACTACGTAGCTGAGCTTGACCTTGTACTCAAGAATAATCCTGCCTCAGCCCCCTGAGTGCTGCGACTGTAGAAGTGAGCCATCACACCCTGCTCAAATTCCCATGTTAAAGAGATTCAGTGTCTTAGGGGAGTTCCACACTCACAGCCTGATGGAAGATGTAAGGTTGCTGTCCACCCCCTGCTTCCTCACCCTCCCTGCTGCCAACACCCTACTCAGTAGTACCTTGTTACTACCGACAGCAGTGATACACTGTTACTACCCAGAGCTTACTGCTGCTGGCATTAAGATCCACGCTTGGTATGCCTGGTCTTGGATACAGGCATATTACTTGCTGACCATTACAGTATCATGTAGAATATTTCATTGCCTTGAAAATACCCTGTGTTTTGCCCACTCATCACTCCCTCCCCCAGCTTCTGATGGCCACTGATCTCTTATTGTTTTCCCTCTTCCAAAATGTCATGTACTCAGCATCTTATGTCCTGCTGCTTTTGTGAGTTTCTCATGGTGTGACAGCTCATTTCCTTTTATCACCAAATAATTTTCTGTTGCTTACACTCCCTTCCCCTTTATCTCAGCACAAAGAGAGGAACATTGCTCTTCCCAGTGTTACAAGGTTGCTGTTGGATGGTTAACTTCCGGGTCTCTTCCACTGCTGCTTTCTGATCCCTCTTGCTTAGGCTACCATTAATACTTGAATAAATGTAATCTTGTCCACAGTTACTTGGTTTGTGTCAATTTTGCTTCCTTCAAAATATAAACAAACTTTCAAGCATTTGCTGTAAACCAGAAATACCTACTGAATATTCATGTATCAAACTTTTGATACATGGAGGATAACATGACCTCTGCCTTATTTTGATGTAAGAAATGAGTTATGTATATACACTGTGGCTGCTGCTGATGCATGCTGTGGGGAACACAGACCATCTTGGGCATAGCTGCGGTACTGAGGTGCTGTGTGCCAGGAGGAAAGAAGAACTCACAGGGCAGCTAACATTTGAGCAGAGACACCTGAACTGTCTAATCAATATGGCTCTATGATCATTGAGGGAAGAGGCGAGCCTTGTAGATCAGGGACACACCAAGTTCTGAACCCCTAAGGCCAGGCCACCATTGGCTTGTCCTAAGAAGATCATGGCGGCTATATTGGAGTGACCAACAAGGAGGATCAGGAGCAAGGCCAGACAGAGGAAGGCTGCTTGAACTTGACACACCATGCACATGGAATTCTAAGTGTTTTAATGGTCAATATTAAAAGGAAAGAAAGATAGGTGACATTAATTTTGGTACTATGTTTAGTACTTCATGTCCAAAATATTATCCCTTCAACTTGCAATTAAAGCAAAGAAATTGTTAGTGAGATGCTGCTTTGCTTAATAAGCTTTTAGAATCTGGTGTGTGTTTCCTCATCTTTCCAGTTCAATGGCCAATGGTTACCATATTGAACAATGCAAATACAGAGCCTTGTAGCTCATGCTAAAGCCACTGAGTAAAGAAGCCAGTGGAAATCCTGGAATACCGGAGGAACACACCTCTGTGCCTTAGGTTCTTGAAATTCCCATGAGAGAAGGTCATTGTAGGGTGCTGTGAAAGCTGGGGGACTGGGCATGGTGATGACAATTTGGAGGTGGTAGTGGCAGTGAGAAGTGATGTATTCTGGGTAGATTTGAAGGTAGAATTCCCGGTTTTCCTGTGTGGTTGTGAATAAGATGCTGGTGTGGCGTTTCCAGGATAGAGTTGACTGTTACCTGAGCCACCAGCGTTCTGGGTTTGACCCAAGGGTGTTGGGTTTTCAGGTAGTATTATTAAGTAGTGGTGAACAGATGAGTCTGGAGTTTGCCAGAGAGGTCTCAGGATTCGGAAGGAGGCTGACTGATGGTGTTTAATTGCGTGAGATAAAATGATAGCCCCAGATGCCTGGAGACGGGGGCTGGGTCCTGGGGAGCACAGAAAAGAACCTGATCAGGGAGGTATTGGGGAGGCCAGAATGAAGACAAGCAGAAAGGAGACTCAGTTGGAAGTGGATGAGCTGGTGGGTCCAGGGCTTCTGCTGCATCTGCTGGAAGGGCTAGGCCTGCAGGTTCCTATTTGTGACAAGTAGAAGGTCAGATGTGGATCTGAGAGAAAATGCAAGGAGAGCAAGACACAGATGGGGGGGGTGACAACTAGTGGCTTTGCTTTAAAGGGGAACAGCAAATGGGGTGGCAGATTCAGGGCCTCACAGGACCACTAGGAGACCCTGTTCCTCAAAGACACAGCCAATTGAAATATTCTAGAAGACAGGGTAAATTCATGATGCAAAGGAAGTTATTAGTGATTTCTCATGCTAACCAAGATGCTTTGTGCCAGGTACTATTTTGCAGACAAGGAAACTGAGACAAAGAGTAGTTTGAGTTGATGAATAGCTGAGCCAGGATGTAAAGGCTGGCTTAATATTTTACAAGGCCTGGTTCTGGTCTGGTTCTGCCTCTTGGTTTCCTGGCTGGAGTAGTCAACTCTTTAGTGAGGGACTTCTATCCTTTTCTGTATTAAGCTCCCAGCATGGCACCTAGCAGAGGTAGGACTTTACAGATATTTAATGACCCAGCAATCAGGACCAGGAACTGCATATACAAATGCTGAGCCAACAGGCATAGCCATAGAGGGGTCATGGTCTCTACCAGCCTGGTTTTGAGTCTCCCTTATCCTATGGCAGGTTCTTGTATAGGGAGCTACACAGGGAAGACTGAACCTGGCAGGGTGGAAGAACTCACCTCTGGCCTAGGCATATGTTGGTGCTGAGCAACTGGCTTCTGCCCTCAGTTTTCTGTCAGTGTTCAGGATGGCTGTGGCAGTCCTGTACTCACCCACAATTCATTTCTTTTTAACCTGTAAAACACAGGTTGGGTTGGGTGACTACCCACCTGACTGGCCCTGGAAGAAGCCCAACTGCCTGTTATCAAGTTGCCCAAGAGGGTCTCTCTAGGTGGGAACTGGCTGGTGGTAGAGTCAGATGGTTTCTGGGCTGAGTATCTTCTTGGCACAACTAAGATCTATGGGGTTGGGACAACCATCACAGAGTAGCCATGTGATTCCCAGGAACCCTGCTGTACCTCATACACTACCCTCACTGTATTAAATAAAAAGTCACAACAATATGGCAAGAGACCCAGCCCATCTGGCTCATGGTTGGTCATATATCCAGTGGTGTCAGAGTTGAAGCTGGGCCAGTCTGCCCTTTACAGTTAGAGGACTTGTGCATCCTTTTAGGTGGCAGTGGCAGCCACACCCTTCTGGATATAGAAGAGCAGTTTTGGTGGTTACAAGGGTAGGGGTGAGGAGGGTGGCTGGGATGTTGCTTGCATCCTCGTTGACAAGACTCAGTGATGAGTGCTCCCCATGCCAAATGCCAGAGTTGCCTCTTCCGTGAAGTCCCACTGAGCTGTGCTGTTGGAGGACTGGCAGGGGCCCCTGGTTATGTGACTTTGAAACAGACGCATTATTTCCTGCCCTAGTAAACAGAGCTGTGAACAACCATTTCCAAGCTTCTGAAGCTGGGGTTAGTCTAAGCCTTTGGGATGAGTCGCCTTCTGAACTACTCCTTGCTCACGCAGTGTACCCCTTTCCTGTAACTGTCTCGTGCACTTTGGACACCTGCATATTAACATCTTTAGTGCTCGCCACAGCTATATATTCTTGGAAATTATCTTTATTCTCAGACACAAGGAAACTGAGGAAAAGAGCCTGTATATGGTACCAATCTCGAGTGTCCCTGCATGTCCTCTCCTTGTGCCCATATGTACCTCTGACTAGTCTTCTCCTTCCTCCTCCAGGGACAGGGGCAGACCCAGTGGTCAGTGCCAAGAGCAATCACTGCCTGGATGCCGCCAAGGCCTGCAACCTGAACGACAACTGCAAGAAGCTCCGCTCCTCCTACATCTCCATCTGCAACCGTGAGATCTCGTCCACCGAACGCTGCAACCGCCGCAAGTGCCACAAGGCCCTGCGCCAGTTCTTTGACCGTGTGCCCAGCGAGTATACCTACCGCATGCTCTTCTGTTCCTGTCAGGACCAGGCATGTGCTGAGCGTCGCCGGCAAACCATTCTGCCCAGCTGCTCCTATGAGGACAAGGAGAAGCCCAACTGCCTGGACCTGCGCACCCTGTGCCGTATAGACCACCTGTGCCGGTAAGAGCAATGGAATCTATGGCCGTCTACTTAGGGTGCTCAAGTGTTTGGGCGTTTTTTTAGGGTCACTTGAATTATGACCATGAATGAGCCCAGAAGAAGATGTTAAGAAGGTTAAAACCGGTTGGTCATAGGTGAAATCAATTGTCACCTATTCATTTCATTCATTCATCCACTCTTCTGTCCATCTAAATGTATTCATTCACCTGTCCATCACCCAATTATTCCATTCAGTATGGGCTTATTATTTTCTACTCTGCGTGCAGCTTCATGCTAAGTACTTTGAGGGATGCCAAAACAAACTACCCAAGGAACTTAAAATATCAAATCATGGATTACTAACAGGAGGTAGGGACCTTCAGAGGTTCACTTTTCAGGGAAGCCTGTGCCTATGTCCTAGCAGAGGAATATGATCTAAGAGCCAGATCCTTGCAGACTGAGAGCAAAGCCAAGCTAGTGTTGGGTGAGGACTGGAGTTAGGTTCTGGAGTCTGACAGTGCTGAGTTCAAATCCTGACTTTACCACTTGCAAACTGTGTGACTTTGAGTCAGTTTTTAAGATTTCCTGAGTTTTCATTGCTTCACGTGTGAGTGAGTAATAAAATATCCCAGCATTATTGTGGTGGGATTACATGTCCAAACCTTAGCACAGAGCCTGGCATATAACAAATATATTTAATAAGTATAGTCTAATTATTTAGGTGTTCTGCTTTTTTTTTTTCAATTGTTGTGCTTTTCCCTTCGCTAAGTATTGATATATTAAGCCATGCCATGTGAAGTGTTCAATACTCAGTCCTGACCATGGAGAGAAGAACACGTTGCTCTCAACAGAGCACACGTCCCATAGGAGGAGAAGTGGTCCCCATTTAGTGGAACGTGGCTTGCAGAGAAGGGAGCAGAAGGGAGAGCCATCTGACAAAGCCTGGAAGTCCTGATGGGGGTGTGTCATTGAGTTGATGGGGTCTTGAGGACTGAGAAGGAGAAGGCCCAGAAGTGAGTCTGTCAACAGAGACTTGAAAGAGAGCATGGGCGCATGGGGAACTTCAGAGTGGGTGATGGGGGACTGCTGGCGAAGGGAACATTGCAGTAGTCTCAGTTTGTCTACTGTGTCTGGACACTGTCTAAAGGCTTCATGCTTGTAACCTATTAACCCTGCAGAAAGTCTCTGAGGTAGGTATTGTTGTCATCTTTGAAGGGAGGGAACAGACTAAGGAAATCTCTTGTCCCAGGTCATAGACCACACACATTTTATAGCTGGGGTTGCATAATATTCTTTCTCACCACTACGGCTGTTAAAGTGTGCAACCCGAATGACAGCAGGCATATCACTTTGGACTTAAGGGGATGGCTGTAGGAATGAAGAAAAGTGGATCTTTTCACTGAAGATGGCAAGTAGACTTGACCAGACTGTCTGTCTGTCTGCAAGTCTCCTGGAGGCAGGAACTCTGCGCCCTTTCCTGAATTCAGAGTGTGGCCTTGGGGAGTACTCAACAAGACACTAATTGGATGGATGTGTGGCTGGCAATTGCTTGTTTTCTAGTTGAATAACTGTGAGACAATGGAGTTATTCTGTGGGGGTGTTGTTGGACATGCTGTGTCTGAGGGACCAGAGTGACTTATCTGGGGTGCTTCACTGGTGATTTCAGAGCTCAGTCAGGAAGCTGGAGAGAGGGGATGGATATAGGTGCTTTGGGATCCTTGATTTTGATTAAAGCCTGGTTATGTAATGAGGAGGGTTAATGGAGCCCATGAGGGAGTCCAGGCTGAAGGTGACAGGGGCATCATCAGTGGTCAGGGGATCGTGGAGCCATTGGTGTGGGAATGAGGGCTGGCTCTACTGGGAGTGCCCATGCATATGTAAGAGAGACACAGAAACAGTACAGCAGAAGACAGGAACGCAGGGAGGGTATAGGAAAACCAGGAAGCAGTGACCCAGAATCCAGAAGAAAGGGGTTCAAGAGGGAAGAATCTGCCAGGCCAGGTACCTCCATACATATGCGCATGTATACATGTGTGTGTCTGTGTGTGCTGAAAGCCAATCAAGAAGCTCAAAGAAGAGGCACCAGGCTCAAACTGTTTTCTTCAGAAAGCAGCAGGGCTGAATAGGGAGCCTTGAGGAGGACACAGAATGGAAGATGACTTCTTTTGGACCCTGGAGAATTGGGTCTGTGTGCAGCTGGAATGGGAGGCTCCACTTTTGTTTGGTTTGGAAAACAAGCTCTCACAGTGTTTGGAGAAGGGATTGAGCATTGAGCTGGCTACAAGGCTCGGTGAAAACCTTGTGAAGAAATAGACTTTCGAGTCTGCTTTTTAAAAAGTCTACGTTAAATATAACAGATGAAAGAATTTGAAATAGGCCTGTACCTACTACAATAGAGGGGTTGGCAGTGGTAACTGAGGGCCCTAGAAGGCAGGAGAAAGCAAAAGCCTTAACTGTATAGGTAGGCGGAGCACTGAACATCAGTTCTGAGCTTCTTACTTGGATTAATCTTACTTGGATTAAGGGGAAGCTGGATGGACCATGGAATTCCTAAAACAACACAAAAAGGGAGTGTGCTATTTCTTAGATGGAGACACAGTATCCCCTGTGGGCCAAATGGCAATGTTGCCAGACTCCATCATACACAGCAACCCATAACAACCGAACAATGAACAGCAGAGTCTTGGAAGAGCTGGTACAGAGTAGCAGGACCCTGTGCCTACAGGTGGGCTCGGCTGGTCCAGAAAGCCAGCAGGCTGCAGGGTGCCTATTCAGGTGCTTACGGTCGAGCTACTCAGATATGTAAGTCAGGAGCCTCCAGCAGATAAGTGACAGGACCTTGTGCCTGCTTGTCAGTATTATTTTGAAGAAGGCTGGGTGGCCCTTAGGACATGTAGCTCCTGTGCTTGAAGTCATGTGTGAGAAGGAAGACTGTGGAACATTTTGATGACTTCATTTATTGGTTTAAGGAATAGAGAGATTTTTGTTTGCTTATTTTCCTGAAGTTGGAGCAGTCATGATCAGGAGAGTTGTGTGGTAAACAGCACAGAGTCAGAACAGATGTTTAAACACCATTGGGCATTGTGAGGGTCCAGATAGAGGACGCTGAGGAGCGAAGGACTGACCAAGAAAATGAGCCCCTTGCATTTGGGGACTTCAAGGACTGCAAAGCAGGGTCTATAGACAACACCACATCAAGATTTTTGACTTGGGGACATGGCTTGGTTTGTCAGGTAGGAAGTTCATGTTGGCTCAAGATGAGGCTATGTGAGCTGCTTTCTTCAACCAGGGCAGCACTTGAACCCATCTTTGCTCCTCTTCTACTTACCACATCCTCCAGTATACAGATGTAACATGGCGTCCCAGAGGAAGAAGGGCAGGAATGAGGAAAGAGGCTGCATCTAGGATGAGTCTGGCAGAGGCATTGGGGAATGGCACAGCATAGCCAAATTCCCTGCAGGGGACTTGGCTCTCAACTTAGAATTGAAGAGTTAGGTGTGCTAGAATACATGTGCTGGGGAGAACCCAGAGATGAAAATGCAGGGTGGCGGGCAGGCAGGTGGTGGGTGGAGTGGGTGGTACTCTAAGTCGGAGACCTGTGTGTGGTCTCCTGAATAGCCTCCTAGTGGGATATGACCTTCCCTGGGCCCTTGATTTCTATGTCTTTTGGGATCTTTTTTCATTGCCCAGATGTATGGACTGGAGTATTTCCAGGTGATTTCCAGGATGCTTCCTGTTGCTCCTGGGGTTAGCATCAAAGAGTTTTCTCTGCATGATCTTCCCAGGATGGACCTAGAAGGAAAAGAGGCACTATCTTTTGTCTAGCTCCCACAGCTCTGACCTCTGACCTCTGACCCATGTGTCACTGCCCAGCAGTCCCTGGTGATCCTGTTGGTGCTAATCTCAACTCTATGAGGTTAAAGATGGCTTGAAAGGGCAACTGGAGAACATCAAGTTGGAGTTGACTCTGCACTGGGCCCAGGAAGGCAATCTCTGTTCTTCCTTCCTCTGTCTTGGTCTTTCCTGGTTTATGCTTTCCAGAATGGACACACAGGTAGACGTTTTAGGAAAATAATGGCACCAAATGTCATGGGGTTTGGGACAGGAATGGAAGAGCTTCTCTTTCTTGGGTATGCTAATAAAGTGGGTTAGATGGGGGTAAGGGAAAAACCTCTCTGGAGGTTGATTCTTTGGAAGTGGAGCTCTCATCCTTAGGAATCCCCTATAGCCTAGCCCCCATGCTCCATTTCTATAGCGTCTAGTCCTGACTTAGTCAGTCCTGCCTCATCTACTGGTCCTCCTTCTGTGGAGGGGACCCATGCATCCCTAGGCTTCTTCTTGAATCAGTCCTGGCCCAGGAATTCTGGAATTGGAGTAACTTTGCCAAAACCTAGATGGCATGACATGGGAGCTGGTCCACTGATAAACTAGGAAGCGGCCTAGTAGCAGCCTTGTACTCCACCTGTGTGATGTACAGTAGATTCTGCTGAACTGTCTTTTTAAATCACTACCAAGGAGGCTAGGGGGTTTCTCTAGACCTAGCATTTGAAGTAGCATTGGCTAAACAGGGATATCTGCTAGCTGAGCCTTGGGGTTCACGGAAGCTCTTCTGAATCCTCCACTTCCCTTTGGACCAGGGTCAGATGGAGATTCTGGGAGTGGGAACGTCATGCTGTGCTCATGGTATATCTAGGTGGCTGGTAAGCGGTCCCTTAAAATACCAGGCTCTGCTCTTTGGTTTTTGTTCCATTCCAGCCCTGATCCTCAAGGCTGTGGACTTAAGCTAACTGAAGATCTAAAGATGACCAGGGGACACAGTTCCTTTAGAAGCATCTGATAGAGAGCCTAGAAAGCTAGGAACATTTTGGAAGGAGTCTGTAGAAGCTGACTGGATTTTCTTCAGGGTCCAGTGGTTCATGAGCTATTTTTAAATTTTTGAGCATTATTGTTTATATCTTCTCAGTTTGCATTCATTGTAAGGATGTGCTCAGATTGTATGTGTGTGTGTGCGCGCACGCGCGCGCACACGCACGTGCACATTTGTGCATGTGTGCATTTGTGCATGTTCGTGTTGTGGGGGTTCTGAGATTGTGGGGAGATGATTGCTGCCTTACTATCTCTTGTAGGCCGCATTTGGAAATGGCCTCTTGAAGAGCTCTGTTCCTCCTGGTCTGTCAGAAGGCTATAAATAACCTCCTGCTGGACCCATGCCATCTACAGAGCTGTGATTTAACCTCCTGATGCTGAGGATGTGCATAAATAGACTTTAGCCTGGGGCTACCCCAACTGTCTTGGCCACTCTGTGCTGTGGCTGCTGTCTTTGTCCTAAAGGAGAGGGTGGTTGGGATATGCAGTGGAGGGAGGTAGTATCCTCCCTCGGGCTGTCCTAAATTGCGGTTTGGTTCTTGTCTCCTTGGAATGTGCTAACACATCTATAGGATGTGTTAGCTGGTGTTCTCAGCACACAATCCCCAAATGGCAACAAAAGACTATTTTCAAAGGGTTAAGGAGGCTAAGAACTTCTCAGCTTTTACTTCCTTTTAAAGAGAAACCTGGTGTATTGTGATGTGATATACCAAGTTTTGGGCACACATTTTAGAGAACCTTATTGTGTTTATTAGATTTCAGAAGGGTTCTTAAGAATCTCCATTTTCTCTGATAACACTGCCAACTCCCTGGGGATGGGTACAGAATTTCCCCCTTAGTAGTAGCAAAGAGCTGTGACTGACTAGTGATGTCTGCCACTGGCCTGGGAGGTCAGGATAGGCCTTAGTTGGAACCCAGCTAGTAATTCTTAAGGCAATCAATAAAGCCATGTTGATCATCTATTTTGGGTCTGGCATTGTGTTGGAGAGTTCATGACGAGGGAATTGGAGGACTTTATCGTGCCACTATATTGGCTGGCTCTGCAGTGAGATCAGGGATCTCCACCCTCAGATGATGGCATTTTTCACTAGGCTTCTCTAGAAACCTCAGTTTTTCTCTGCGACCTCCTAGGTCTACTCTGATGGTACTGGAGAGAGCACCCTTCTTAGAGAAGGTGGGCTTCAGTCTCATTTGGAGGGCTTTCTGGCCTGGATCAAAGAAAAGCTTCACTGCTGAGATTGCCTGAGGAGGGAGGAGTGTGAGCTGCCTCCGTGTGTGTGTGTGTGTGTGTGTGTGTGTGTGTGTGTGTGTGTGTGTGTGTGTGTGTGTGTGTGTGTGTGTTGTGTGTGTGTGTGTGGTGTGTGTGTGTGTGTGTGTTGTGTGTGTGTGTGTGTGTTTGTGTGTGTGTGTGTGTGTGTGTTTGTGTGTGTGTGTGGTGTGTGCGCGTGCACGCGTGTGTCTTCTTTGCCTAGCAACTTTGTTCCCATATGACCCATGTTGGCTCTCATGGAGTCCCTGCTCTTCTTCATTCTGGGTCAGGGGAAGGGCTCTTCCTGGAACTTCCTCTGGCATGTTGACACAAGACAGAACTGTTGAATATTACTTTACAAAAGGCTCTGGGGGACATCCCCTCACAGATGTTCCAGCCTACATACCTAGATTATATGATACGGCCTGCAACTTCCTGCTGTGGCTGCTGGCGGCCTAGCAGCAAGGCTGTGTCCAGGAGCCTTCCCTATCTATCCTACATTCTAGATACTTTGGCCCCACAAAATTCACACCAGCACTGATGAGGAGGTATAGTCCTTGTGTAGTGAAGGTGCCCAATGAGAGAAGTGTTAAGGACCTACCTCATCTCAGGGAGTGGAAGAAGAAGATCCAGTCAGGGAGGTGCTGTTGGTTCAGGGAGCATAAGGATACAAATCCACATGGTCTGTTCACACCAGAGCCTCTCGTATAGAGGTGTGTGTGTGTGTGTGTGTGTGTGTGTGTGTGTGTGTGTGTGTAACTGTAACTGTGTTTTCTTGTGTCTATTCACACAGGGCTAGACAGCGTCGCCTTTAGCTACCCTGGCTTCAAGTTGTTTCCATGGTATCTATGATTTTTTTTCTACTTTCAGTTGGTGTGACCTCCCAGCTTGACGTTTTAGTCATTTTTTGATGCTATCATGGAGTGCTATAGACTTGAAATAAGTTATTTTCTACCAGTTGGGGAGGTTGGAAGTCTGTGATCAGGATACCAGTGTGTTATATTCCCAGGGAGACAGTTTTCATGATTATGTTCTCCTGTAGTGTCTTGTCATGTGTGTGTGTGTGTGTGTGAGAGAGAGAGAGAGAGAGAGAGAGAGAGAGAGAGAGAGGGGGTGGAGGGGGAGAGGAGAAAGAGGAGGAGGAGGAGGAGGAGGAGGAGGAGGAGGAAGAAGAAGAGGAGTAGGAGGAGAGAGATTTTTTCTTCCTCTTAGTGCCTCACCCTCATGACTTCTAATAATCACCCACAAAGGCACCATCTTTAAACTCCACACTGGGCTTTAGTCCATACTGGGGCTTATGGTTTCCACATAAGACTTTTGGGGCATAAATATAAGCTTTCAGATCTAGGGCTTCAACCCACTCCCCATCAAGCTGGTCTCATCCTCACCCCATCCTTTCTTGGAGCTGGCTCCTTGTGTGGATTTTTCTCTTGAGCTTTCTGTATCCCTCAGGTGGCAGCTGTTGTTTTTCTTCTTGATAAGACCTCAGCCTTTTCATATCCTGTGTTCCCACTGTGTCAGTTTACTTATTTAAGGGGTCTGTACTGTGTCCCTACTCTGCTCCAGGCTCTGTGCTAGACATGAGAGGTACCTTGAAGAGTACAGTAGGGATGACCACACCTCCTTGGAACATATAGTCCCACGGAGGAGGCAGTAAGCAGACAGGTAGATCTAGGTTGAGCATCCCGTATCTGGAAATCAAAAATGCCAGATGCTCCAAAAGTGGAACCTTTCTGAATGGTAATGTGACTCTACAAGTAGAACATTCCATACTCGACCTCAGGAGATGGGCTGAAGTCCAAACACAAGCGTGCTAAAAACACTGTCAAAACTGTCTCCAGGCTGTCTGTTTAACATGTATACAAAAGAAAATCAAATCTCCCTTTTGGACTTGGGTTCTAGCCTCATTATGTCTTAGTATCTATATGCAAATATTCTCAGATCTGAATGCTGAACCACTTCTGGTCCCAATCATTTAGATAAGGAATACTCAACCTTAATAGAATAGTCACAGTGAACAGGATATAGAAATAGAGTATTAGAGGGCCTGGGGGGACCTTTATCTGCACAGAGGTCACAAAGACTTAGAGGAGATAACATTTGAACTGAGACCTCAGGCTGCTGAGATAGGTCAATGGGTAGAGCTCTTTCCACTAAGCATGATGATCTGAGTTCTGTCTCTGGTGGAAGGAGAGAACTGACTCTGCAAACTGTCCTTTGGCCTCTACACATATGCCATGGCATGTGTACTCCCAACCACACACACACACAATAAATGTAATACATTAAAAATAAGATGAGTCATGAGGAATGCAGAGCCATAGTGAGACAAACAGAAGAAGAAATGACATTCATGCAGAGGGTGTGTCATGGGCAGAGGCTACAGGAGGAAAGACAGCATTGTCAAAGGAAGGCATGTGGCTGGAGCATAGTGACTCCGGGGCAGGCTTGGGGTGCTGTTGTAAGGTGGCAGGTCTCAGATTGCACGGGGCACATGGGCCCTGGAAAGGAGTTCACACTGATTCTGGGAACAGGTTGGAAGGAGCTTCTGGAGCTGAGCAGAAACATCACTAAAACTGAGTGAGAAGATGACTGATGCCGTGTGGGGAGAGCATGAAGGGCACAAGTGACTTCAGGACACTGAGAGCAAGGTCAGCACTAGGTCAGCAATGTCGGCAGCTCAGACCTGGGCGATGGTTGTGTGGCAGGAGATAAGTGGATAAAGTAGAGTGAGTTTAGAGATTGGAGAAATTCCAGGAAGACTCAAGAGGATATTCACATCCCTTATGATGACCACAGTACTAGGCTCTACTTGCTGGATCTAATGACTTATTTAGTCTGTCCAACAGATTATCTATTGAATTAGTATCTAAAGCAATTAGTAAAACTTCATTCCCATCCTATTTTATAGATCAGGCTGCCCAGTTGTAGCATCCTATCTGTAACTCCCCCTAGCAAATGCGTTCTTTGTCTTTCTCTCAGTGAATTATGAGAGGACTTTCTCCGTGTGCGAAATACTCTTCATTTTGCTTGAGAAAGGGATGTAATTAATGAACTTACATGCATTCCCCCACCCCGGGCTTCTGCTGATCTAGTATAAACTCCCACTCAGTTGATGTCAACAAAGCACACTCAGCAAAGGTAATGCCCACAGCTCCTACTCAGACTGAGTGGCATGGAGCTACTTTTTCAGATGGACAGCATCTGGGGTTGAAGGAAGATCAGGAATTCTTTTTGGGACATGGTTAGTGTTTTGATGCTTCCAGTCATCTCTGGGTCTTGGCTGGGGTGGTAAATTCTGGGGCTCATTAGCAGGGTGGTGGTATTTTATTTTATTTTATTTTTTGGTTTTTCGAGACAGGGTTTCTCTGTGTAGCTTTGGAGCCTATCCTGGCACTCACTCTGGAGAAGGGGATGGTAAGTTACTCTTATGGAGAGTCCAGTGAGAGAAGAGGCACTGAGGATGTGCCTCTCCTGTTAGGCACCTGATGAATGTTTGTCACTAGTCTTATGAGGTCCAAGGTTCAGAAGAGCATGTTCTTGCAAAAAAGAAGTAGACAGCTGTGGTGGATGGTGCTGAGATGCTCTCAGGGTGTGGATACCCAGAGAATTGCTGTGTTTGGGAATGCAAAAGGCTGTGGTGATGTTTTCATAACAGTTTTGGTAAGCTGGCGATTCCAGAAACCTGCTTTAGTGCTAAAGAAAGTCAGATCACTTGGTCACATTTGCTGGCATAGATGGTGGAGGGATGGCAAAAGCAGAAGGATGGCTATGGGTATCCAGCGTTGGATTGGATCTGGGAAGTGTGGTGTGCTTTTCAACCACAGGTAATCCCAGGTTCTCCACCTTGGCAGTCTGTAATCCAAGGACTATGGCCAGAGTGGCTTAGTCAGAGTCAATCTGTAATCTTGCTGAGCCTCATCCTTGGGATAGATGTAGGGCCTTTTAGCTTTACAATGGCACAAAAGGTGATATACATTCACTAGAAAATATCCTTGAATTTTAAACCTGGGTTTGATCATGATCTCTGATGATGCCATCTTGTGGCTACTGAGCCAGAGTCCCAGTCATCCCTGGGACCACAGTGATAGACAATTCACTGATGCTCTGAAGTGTGTTTCACCAACAAGCCACTTTATTATAAAATAGACTTTATGCTGGGTGATTCCGCCCAGCTGAATGGTCATGTAAGTTCTCTGATCACATTTAAGGTAAGCTGGCTTAAGCTATGATGATTTGAAATACAGTCTTGACTTCTGATATTTCCACCCTATGATGGGCTTATGGGGATATAACTGCTATTTAAGTTGAAAAGCATGTGTGTTGCAATTCAGACTGCAGCATGACCCCCACCTGGGTTCTGAAGGTCCTTGATATGGTCATCACCAACTTTGACTCACCTGTTCCAGGCCTGAGTCCTTCAACTTTGGAAGACATTTGTCTCTGGGTCACTGTTCTGAGAGCAGCCTAAGAGACAGTCTCTACTTTTCAGCTTTTCCAGTCTTCTTCAAGGAGGCATTTAGTGTTTCATTGAAGGGGTTTGATGGGTGTTCTGGGGCTCCTATGATGAGGTTTTCTCCAAGCTGTTCCAAGCATGGTATGTGGCTTTCTTGTGCCCACCATCAGGAGGGCTTTGCCTTTCTGTGTAGTGGAGGTGAGGTAGCCTTCACCTCCTGAGTATCCTGAGCTCCGCTGACCTTGAGCCACATGCTGGCTTTAAGGTCTCTTGTCAGTTTGTTGTGGGATATTTGTATGTGTGAAGATGTATTGTTGTGATTGGTTTAATAAAAAGCTGAAAGGCCAATAGCTAGTCAGGAGAGGATAGGTGGGACTTCCGGGCAGAGAGGAACTCAGGGTTAGAATCTGACGCAGCAAGAGACACCAGTGAAACATGGAGGGAGTGAGACAAACAAAATGAAGAAGAGGTTTAAAAGACACATGCAGAACATAGATTAATAGAAACAGGTTAATTTAAGTTGTAAGAGCTATTTGGGAGCAAGCCTAAGCTAAAGGCCAAGCTTTCATAATGAATAATGTCTCTAGATCATTATTTGGGGGTCTGGCAGCTGAAAAAAATCACTTTCCAATTGTCATACTGCAGTCCCCGATAGAGATGAGAGAATGACTTATTTTGGCTCATGGTTTTAGGCAGTCCTAGCACATCATTGTGAGGATGGCAAGATGGACTCATTCACGACAGTGGAAATGTGTGAGGGACGCTGTTTACCACATGGTAAACCGAGAAGCAGTGTGTGGCAGGAACCAGAGAATAACACCCTCAAAGGCCTCGAGTGATCCAGAACTTCCCAAGATAACACTAGTAGTTGGTGAAAACACTTTAAAAAAATGTGAGTTTATGGAAGTAATTTTAGATTAAACCATGACAGGGCCCTTTAGGGGGTGCCTTGCAAAACTCAGAGGCTTTTAGCCAGTAGTGCTACTCTGGAAGGTTCTCTGGTTTGGGTGAACACCTTAGGCTGCTAATGACATTCACCTGTCTACTGATGAATGGGGACAATGAATTACACACACACACACACACACACACACACACACCAGCAAACGTTTGCTGCTCATATAGAGAACTTTGCAGTATCTGCTTCTATCCTGCCTGGCTCATGTCTTTCTGAGCTAATAAGTCCCAAGTCGTCCTTTCTGTCCTTGGGGGCTAGACTTGGCACCAAGATGTGCCTAAGAAAAGAATCAGAGAGCTATGTCACGAGTGGGTTAGACAGTCCTGGGATTTGATCATGAACTGCATGAGTGAGTAGACATACGTTGATTGCAGAGCCCCTGTCTGCAAGGATAGTAGCTTAGAAAGATAGAGATGGGGATGTCTCTCTGGGTTTCTAACGGCACTGCTGCCTAGCTACAGGTCGAAGGCTAGCCCTCACAGCTGACAGGGTCACTAGAGAAGCCCCCTTGGAGGTGATTTTTCTGCTTAGTTTGAAGAAATAGATTTGTATGGTGAGGTGACCCTTCTGTTTCTTGCACAGGGACTGTATCAAAGAGGCCTGATGTAGACGGGGCAAAATAACCAGTTTATCTGGCCCTTCTCTACTTTGCTAGCAAGTTTGATTTTCTCTGGAAGAAAATGAGGAGCCAAGAAGTAGTTGAGCAGGAGGATAACATGACCCAAACTGCCATTTAAGGAAGATGCTGCTATGCACAGGAATTGGCAGGAGGCTGGAGGTGAGGGGTCTAATAGGAGACCTTACTGTGCTGAGCCTGAAATAAGGGCACGGCAGGTGGTGAGCAAAGAGGAGCTGGTCATAGGATGACATAGGGTCCTTTGGGGGTTAATTCCTAAGGACTTATTGGAAGCAGACAGTGAAGGGGAGTCCAGCAGGCTATCAAGGTCCTTAGGGTGGCAGTTGACTGGTTGGTGAAGCCATCACCTTGAGAAGGGAGGAGGAGAGAAAGGAATTTGCTAGGAGAAGGGGGAAGGATGTTTGGGTTTCAGAGCTATTGTTTGAAAACCTTTGAATGTTCAAGTGTCAATGTCAAATACAAAAGGTATTTGTTATCTGGGAGTTGAACAGAGAGGCAAGGGCTTGGATAGAGATGATGGGATTAAGGGAAATAACTCATGAAAAGCTGTAAGCAGCAGCCTGGTGCATGGGCACGTAGAAAACATGAGCTCCTTCAAAGAGCTCTAAGCTCATTTGGGGAGACAGGGCTTGCCCCTGTGAACTAGCAGCCATGAAGAGGAGGCCTGGTTTAATTAAGAGTTGTGAGGATTAAACTGTGAGCTGCAGGCAAGCCCTGGAGAGGCAGGGAGGGCGGTGAGGAGAGTGGTCCAGTAGCAGGGCCAGGAAGGAGGGAGGGTGCCTTAGGGCAGAGGCTTCAGGGGAAAGAGGCTTAGGAGGAAGAGGGCATGGCTAACTGGTGTGTTTGTGTGTGTGTGTGTGTGTGTGTGTGTGTGTGTGTGTGTGTGTGTGTGTGTACTCTCCTACTTAGAGCAGAAAGGGGTTTAGGAAGAAGAAAAGCATGGCTAGCCAGGGTGTTGTTGTTATTGTTGTTGTTGGTGGTGGTGGTGGTTGTGTGTGTGTGTGTGTGTGTGTGTGTGTGTGTGTGTGTGTGTGTGTGTACTCTGCTCAGAGCAGAAAGGGGCTTAGGAAGAAGGGTATGGCTAGCTGGTGTGGTGTGTGTGTGTTGTATGTGTGTATGTGTGTGTGTGTGTGTGTATGTATGTATGTATGTATGTATGTATGTATGTATGTATGCATGCTCTGCTCAGATCAGAAAGGGCCAACTGAATGAGGAGAGCTTGTGTGTGGAAGGGAGGGAAAGTTTGAGGCTAGGGCTTTAAGATGACCTAGGGATGCAGAACAGATGAGAGTTCCCCTTCCCCAAATGCCATTCACCTGTCAGATCCCACTTTGAGCTGGTTAAAGATTCTCTCAACTTGTTGCCTGATAGGACAAGGTGGAGCAGGCCCTAGTATAGCTTAGGAGTTATACTAAATCCTAATTAATGAATTTGGCCCTCTGTGTTTACATCTAAATTCCATGTCCATGAATTTAGTCACTCAAAGATGAAAAATATATATGTATATAACCCCCCTCAGCATAACAATAACAAATAACACAGTATAATAACTATATGGCATATAACATTATATTAAGTATTATAAGTAACTCCACAATGATTTATAGTATATAGGAAGATTATATAGATTAAGTGCAGAATCTATACCATTTTACATAAAGGACTTGAGTGTTTTTTTGATATCCTTGGATGTCCTAGAGCCAATTCCCTGGGGATGCTGAGGGACACCTGTGCTGTCTAGCTCATAGTTGATGTGGTGACACCAGGAAATTAGAACAAGTAACTTTTTTGGGTGTTCAGTCCCTGTTCTCAGAAGTGAAGGAAAAGAAGCAGAGGCCCCTCTCAGCTTTGGATGAATGTGGGGACAGAGACATGTTTTAGTCTCTAATAAGGCAGTCTGTGATACCCCAATCTTCTGTCTTGACAAGAAGCTGACTGTGTGTCCCAGGCAAGGAGCTGACTATGTGTTCCAGGATGATGCCTGCATCTCCTCTTTTACCTGAGTTAGTTTTAACTTTTATAAAAGCACTATGGATTCATTGTAAGAAATAACTGAAAGCTGGTGTGGTGGCTCATGCCTGGAATCCCAGCACTTATTAGGCGGAGGCAGGAGGATCATGAATTCCAGGCCAGCCACTGTGGACTAGGACTATCTAGAGACCTTGTCTTAAAACCAAAATAACACAACAATGACAACAACAACAACAACAACGTGAAGGATCATTCAGGCAAAACACAAATATAAATTATCCTAATACAAATTTCCTGAAATAAACTTTGGATGGCACTATGGGGGAACGTACACTGTCAGACTTTGTTTTTACAGGATGTTCATGTATTTTAAGAAAAGCATGTCATGTTTGCTGTTCTGCAAGCTATTTTGTGCTCTCTGAATATGTGGTCCACATTTTCCCATGTCAGTGCAGTCTGCTGGTTTTCTCGGGTGAGCTATGTCTCCATGGATGACTTGCACAGCTGGTCTGTTCACTTGTTAGCATCTAAAGGATGTGAATCTGGGTTAGACAGTAAAGGACAGCCATATTCTAGGCCCTCTGTGGAGAGGGGATACTCAGAACATCCTCAGAGAATTCTTGGGACTGGTGTGCAACTTTCCCTAGGTGAAGGGGAACCATGAGCTGAAGTGGCTGCCACTGTCTTTACAGCAGGCAGGAGGCTTTCCCGTTTGTTGCCTGGACTGCTCTCTGCTTGGTGGTCATTATAGAGTAGAATTTGCTTCTCTTTAATTACAGCAGTGCTAGGCCAGAACTAGTCTGAGCAGGTGGGTTTTAGAAAGATACAGAGGCCTTCTTAGCCATCATCCTGAGACAAATGATGCCCCAAAGCAGAAGAGTTGAGGAATAGATCTGTGTGTTGATGTCATTAAATCACAAACTAGAAGGCTGTGTCAGGAAGGGGCCAGTGAGAGGCACAGTAAGAGAGAAAGCATGTTGGCCACGTTGGGCCTCTGAGGTCTGAGGTGAACACTTTTCCTGACACTGTTTCCTTAAGGATTGTGCTTTTCCGGGGGGAGTTTTATTTATTTTTAAAATTATTTTTATTGTTTTATTGTCACTATTTTGCATTTTAAATGTCTCACTTTGCAACCAAAGCTAGCCTGGAACATACTGTGTAGTCTAGGCTGAACTTGAACTCATGGCAATGCTTCTGCTTCAGCTTTCCATTTCCACTGAGATTATGGTATGAGGTCCCTGTAGCCTTCATCACCCATAGAGGGGGAGTTTTAAATGAGTGAGCAAGGATGATTGTCTGCTTTTAGATTGCTCTTCCACAGTTTTTTTCAGGGGCAATATGAAGTCCCTAAGATGCCAACAAGTATTTGTCACCAAGTGTGACAAACCCTGAGCTTGGAAGACTGCAGGCAACAGTCATAGTTATTAAGCTGTGGCTTCCCCCACCATGGAAAGAGACCTAGAGCCCTGCTTGGAGGGAGGAGTAAGCTGCTATCTCCTAGCAGTGGGCAGGTGGGAAGCAAGCTAGTGCAAGGTAACAAGTCTGGAATACCTGCCTCTTCCTACCAGGGCCCCCTGGAGAGAGCTCTTTTGTCCATGTGCCCTACTGCTAGAATTCTGCTTTCATATTCTGCTTTCAGTTGGGCTTGTTTCTCTAAGATGATGTGTGTGCATGTGTAAAACCCAGACAGGACCAGTTAGAACATCTGCAGTGGGTGGGGTGGGGAGCCATGGCCTTTACTTCCCCGATGTTTGTCCCTGGACAACTTCACCCACTAGCATCAGTCACTTCTGCATGGTCATTGGAAGATAAACGGCTTGGTGGAGAGTTTGGTGCAGTGGTGTCTAACATAGGCTTAAGGGAAGGTAATGGTAGAGCCTTGGTGTTTGTCTTTAGTATGCCTTAGTCTTATTTTTGCCAGGGCAAGGTATATGGTGTAAGAGAGAGTGACAGCTCTGGTGCTGGAGAGGCCATGCTGTTCCTGAGACTGTGGCTGATGAAGCCCCAAAGATACATGACTGTTCTCTGTGCAGGTAGAGGAGATGGAGAAGACCATCCCAATATAATATTATTTTATAGATGAAGATGCTGATGTCTGGGAATACAAAGTTATTTGCTCAAAGTCATAGGACGGAGAAGCCTAACGACCAGGATGAGAGTCTTGCCTCTCTGGACAGTGTTCTGTTCTTTTGAGGAAGCTTGATATTGCAGAAGGTGAACCCAATGGAGTCAAAGCTCTAGGCACCCCCAGCCTTGGGAGATATGACATCCATGAGTCTTCCCTTATTTAAAGAAAAAGCGACGGATTTAGAACAGAATGTGCACTTTGAAGGTTGACAGAAGAGGAAGCAGGAGTTCAAAGGCAGCTTGAGCTGTATGGTGACACTTTGTCTAAAAAAAATGTAAAGCAAAAACAACAAAATGGACGTAAGTGAGTCTGTCCTGTTCATCATATGAGGTTGTAAGAACTGGGGGCGGTGAAGGAACAGCTGAGCTTGCCTGGTCTGAAGTGTTTTAGATAAATTGTCTTTAGTATTTGCATATATATGTGTATATATTGGAGGTGAAATCCAAGTCTGTTTATTTAGTTGGGGATTTGCTTATAGTTTCAGAGGGTTATTAGTTCGTTATCATCATAGCAGGGAGCATGGCAGCAGGCAGGCAAGGCACGGTGCTAGAGAAGTAGCTGAGAGCTCACATCTGATGCACAGGTTGTACACACACACACACACACACACACACACAGAGAGAGAGAGAGAGAGAGAGAGAGAGAGAGAGAGAGAGAGAGAGAGAGAGAGAGAGAGGAGAGAGGAGGGGAGAGAGAGGAGGGGACAGAGACACAGATAGGAAGACAGATACAGACATAGACACAGAAACACAGAGATACTGGGCCTTTTTAAAACCTCAAAGCCCATCCCCAGTGATACACCTCCTCCAACAAGGCCATATCTTCTAATCCTTCCTAAAAAGTTCCACTAACTGGAGACCAGGCACTTAAATATATGATCCTAGGGGGCTATTCTCATTCAAACCACTGCATTTGTAAACATGACCTTCATTTATGTTTCACATCCCTTATGTACACAGACTGAAAGAAATTGTATGTGGACTTTTCAATAACTTTTGCAGGAGGTAAACCTTCCCAGCAGCCCCTTTCTACTTCTTGGATTATATTGATATTTAAATGTTTCAGAATTTGGAATATTTCAGATTTCAGAATTTTGGATTAGATATTTGGAATACTATATAATGTTTATTTTTTCTTTAATTAAAAAGTGTGTGTGTGTGTGTGTGTGTGTGTGTGTGTGTGTGTGTGTGTGTGTGTAATGCCAGGTAGTTGGGTATTCTTTATTACTCTCTTCCTTATTTTCTGAGGCAGTGTCTCTTTCCTGGAGCTCACCATTTTTGGCTCTACTTGTTAGCCGTTGAGCTGACTCCCTTAAATCTATCTGTCTCTACGCCATCCCCTAGTGGTGGGGTTTCAGGTATGTGCTGCTACAAATACCATTTATTTTTATTTTTATTTATTTGTTTTTTGCCATTTATTTATTTATTTGATTTTTGGAGACAGGTTTTCTCTGTGTAGCTCTGTCTGTCCTGGAACTCACTGTGTAGACTGGGCTGGCCTTGAACTAACAGAGATCTGCCTGCCTCTGTCCCCCCCACCCCCTAAGTACTGAGATTAAAGGCATGTGCCACCACCTGGATTATTTTTATTTTTTAAAAGGTGGCAGCACCTCATTTACTTTAAACATTACATCATTTCCCCCTTTACCCTTCCTTCCCCAAATCCCTTATATATACCCTTCTTGCTCCCTTTCAAAATCATGGCCTCTTTGTCTTTAATGCATACATGCACATAAATATATAAATACTACCTACTTAGTCCAATAATGTTACTTGTATGTAACATTATGATTTTTGGTTTCAGCTCCGACCCCTTGGTGGCTCACCCCTGAGGAAGATTGTTTTCCCACTCAACATTGCCCGGTTGCCTATGTTTCTTTGTGTAGAGGTGATGGTCCATGGTTTTCCCTTTTCCATGTTAGTGTGTCTGTTGATGTTGTCATTGTGCAGTTTTTGCGTAGGCAGCCACATTGCTGAGGCATTGTGAATGTAGCTTCCTTGTCATTTTTAGGAGACACATTCCCACTGCAGATTTCTTGGTCTGGCCTTTAAAAACTTTCTGCCCCGTCTTCCACTATGTTCCCTGAACCTTAGATATTGATGATGTGTTGTAGGTATATTAACTGGGGCCATGTACCGTACAGTCATTTGTTTTCTGCTTTTTTCTTTTGTTTTTGTTTTTCAAGTCAGGGTTTTCCTGTCTAGCTCTGACCATCCTGGAACTTGATTTGTAGACCAGGCTGGCCTTAAACCCAGAGATCCACCTGCCTCTGCCTCCCAAATGCTGGGATTAAAGGTGTGTGTCACCACCACTGGGCATGTCTTGCTTTTTAAAACCAGTTGTGGTTTTCTGTTATGATCTCCTTCTATTGCAAAGAGATGTTTCTTTGATGAGTGGTGAGAGCTACACTTATTTCTGGGTATAAGGATATGTTTTAGAATGCAGTTACTAATTATAACTGCTGGTTTAGTATAGTGGCTGTGGTAGGTTATTCTCTAAGATCCATGGCCTCACTAGCCCCAGTTAGTTGACTATGTTTCAAGTACCAGCCATGATTTCCTTCCTATTGAGTGAACCTTAAGTCCAATTACAAAGCTATTGGTTATGAGCATCACTATTGAACCCTTAGAGGTATCATGTCTTGCTGGTCATCATGTGGTTCATAGGTGTTACAGCTGGGTAGGACTTAACAGTTTCTCCCCTCCCTTGGAACTTGTGTAGCATGTTGCAGATTATAGCACTCCTTCCATTTTACCCATTTCCCATTTCAAATCTCCTGTATGTATTCTGCTATCCTGCTCTCCAGTGCCCCTGCCCCATGGTCCCCTTTTACCTTCCTGTTTGTATGATTACTTAGCATTCTTGCCTACCACATGTGTGCTGTGGATCCAAAATCAGGTTCTCATGCTTGTACAATAGGCACTTTTACTAACTGAGCCGTCTCCTCAGTTCATAGAATGCTGCAGAGTTTTAAAATGTAATGTGTCTAGCCCTACTGCTGGCCTACAGATCCAGCTCTGTCTCAGAGGGAGGGGAGGGAGGGCAGCGGGTTTGATAGAAGTGGGCAGAGCAGAAATGCAAGGAAGGCTTGGCGTTTGAATACCCACAGAGATCTGGAGGTGGCATTTGGCTTCTAGCTGTGGGCAGAAGGTTGAAGACTAGTTGGACCTCAGGTCAGCCTGAGCCTGGCAAAGGGGAACTGGTTCTCTGATCTCTAGCCAAGTCTGACAGACTTTCCTAAGTCCCCACAATACTGCCAGAAGCCAGCCAGCCCACGGGGTGCTGAAGGCTGGGTGGGGGAGACCTGGGAATCTCAAGGGACCCATGGGGGGGGTGTCCCTAGCAGTCTGTCTCCTTCCTTTCTCCATGAGGGTTCAGGCTTGCTTTAGTCTCCACCTATTCCTCTCCCCTTTGGCTCAAGCTCCAGAGGTCAGTGGCAGACAGGAGGGGGGTAAAACAAAATGATGATGACTTTGATTTTTTTCCCTTCTTGTGTCAGAGCCTGGGGAGGGTGGTTGTTTTGCTTCCTGGACCTCAGTGGCGAATTCTCTGCCAGACAATCATCGCGGCGCTTTCATTGCTTTCTGATGCTCCTCTAACTGCGCAGGGTCGGCTATTAAATGGTCATCAAACCTCAGCCTCTATCCCATCAATAGTCATAAAGTTGGGGAGATAAAAGCCATCAGTTTTCCATTATAGCTGAAAGCAATACTGTGGATGGCTATTTTCTGAATGCTGCAGATAGATGTATTTTAACTAGAGCACAGTTTGCAGTGGGCCCAGCTCAGCTGTGGGCCGTGCTGGACCTGGGATAACCTGCCAGGTGCAGAAAATACAGGCGTGGCTGGGCTGTTTCTTCATCAGTCCCCTCTTCTGGGATATTCAGACTGGCAGAGCATCAGGTTTGGGATGTTGGGCGGATGCTCCAGTGGTGGCCCTATGTACTCTCCCACTCTCCGTGTTAATGAGATATAGTGGGTAGATGTGGAAAGTCGTGATAATGCCCAACCTGATGGAAAACAGCCTCTTCCTGTAAGATCCCGGGCTTCAGAGAGGCCAGAGGAGAGAGTATGCTGCAGCACCTGCTTACTTGTAGGGAGCCTGGTGGAGCAGGCATAACCTACAGGCTCCTGGGATGGGGGCACCATTGCTCCTGCAGGATACATGGTGTCTATGGTATCTCAGACAAGCAAGTCATCTGGAAATGGATTTTACAATCACATAGTCTGGCAGTGAGCAAGCATCGGCCATGTTTATAGAATGAATTGCACTACCCACTGCTTCCCCTATTTCTCCAATCCAGGGCCTTCAATGCAAGAGTTCCAGAAGATTCTGGGCTCTAGTAACCCTGGCCTTCATGCTGTCATTTTTCCTTGAATATGTAATTTCACTTTTCCTGTCTCTAAGCTCTTGCAGGGGCAGGACCCTTATCTGGACGTGCTGTTGGCTCAACGGGAAGTGCTTAAACATACCAGATGTACTTTGTTGCCTCCCCCACCCCCACTTTGCCGCACCTCAGTCTTTTCCAGGAAGTTGCCTTTCTCCATTTCCTGCCCTGGTGTGGTGATGTGCTTCAGTCCCATCAGTGCTATCCTTAGAGACATATGGACTTCTCTTTACAATGCTCTGGGGTCAGCTCATGTTTCCTGGTGTTTGTGTCTCTGCTGTAGTGGGCTCACTCTTCTGCCTGGCTGTAGGGATGCATTCCCCATGGGCTGAAGCTTTGGGTCTGGAGCCTTCAAGAATCTCCCAGATGGAGGCCATACCAGTCTGGGCTTCTGCCCCTCCTGCCAACCTCATGGGGCTGGGGGTTTCTCCTGTGGACCTGTCAGTATTTGGTAAATACTCTGCTCTAGGTGGATTCATATGTATCCTGCTTGTGACATCTACTGGCATCAAATTTGCTTAGGGACAGCCCCTTTCTCCTCTTCCTACATGGTTTCCTCAGGACCGAAGTCTCCCTGTGCTGTAGCATCCTTTATCTGTATGCTAGGGCAGTTGGACTCAGGATAGTACAACATTGATGACCAGTCCACTTAGCAAGCTCCAGTATCTCTAGGCTTTTGAAAATGATGTTTGTTTTAGCATGAGGGACACCCAGGACTTCTAGTCTCAAAATCTTACCTGTCTCCTGGAATGGCTATGTGGCAGGTGGGAAGAAAGGGAAACTCTTGTTTTTCCACATTCTTTCATATGCTGTACCCTTAGGAAGGGAAGAGTCAACTGTTTCCACCATGTTGTCCACTCACATGTGACTTTCCTCGTAGTGACACTGTGAGCTCTGGACTTGGTGACATAGTGGCCTGCTCATTAACCCCAGCATCTAGCACATGGTCTGGGGTGGAGGGTGGCAACACCTATGGAGTCCTCCTCCTCTTCCCCCTTCTCTAGACCAGGCTGGCTTCGAACTCACAGAGATCCACTTGCCTCTGCCTCCCGAGTGCTGGGATTAAAGGCATGTGCCACCAACAACTGGCTATCTATGGAGTTCTTGAGTGCCCTGTCTCTTAAGTGAGAGATTGTAGTAGGTGCCCTAACCCTTTTCCTGATGACACAGGATCAGCCTGGGTGACAGGTAAAGTGTGTGGATGGTGAGCAGTATTTCAGGTGCATCTGACATCTATAGAATTTTCCCCCATATCCCTAGAGCTGGAGCTCCTGGGCCACTGGCATTTTTCTGTTGATTTCTGTCCTCTCTGTGTTTGCTGCCATTTTTCCTGAAGGTTCTGTCACCTCCCTCTGTTGCCTTTTCCCTTTGTACATTTCCCAAGGAACAGAGAACCAGATAACTGAGAGTGTGGGAATTACATATTCTCTGGGGGCCTGAGGATATAAGTGGAGAGAGAACCAATTTTCTTAGGAGCAAAAGATCTCTTTTAGTGGACAAACTTCATCTTGCCTATCTAGGCGACTTCCTTATTCTTGGAAGTCTGCCAGATGAGTGACCTACAAATGTGCTGTTCCGGTAGAGCCCTTTTAGATTAAAAAGCATATTTTAATATGACTTTGGAAAAGGGACTAGAGGTGCTCCCTGAAAGGCTTGTGGAAGAGAAGCAGACTTGGCCCTGGAGACGGATCAAGTTAGTAGACCCCTTAGATCCCTCCAGATCTCTGTAGAACGACATTGTCCTCGTATCCCATGATGATCAGTACGGGCATAATTTACTCTGTCCTTTCCTTACCCTCTGTGGGCCCAGAAGTCAGAGTGAGGATGTTTTTTGTCTCATTGTGTGGAGTAGTGACATCAGCATATATCACTGATTGTAAGAATAGGGTTGCTTTGCCAAATGATGCCTGGGCTGTTGGTGGTGGTATCAGTAACAACCATTCTACCCAAGGGCACCATGGGGCCAGGTAGCGATGCTGCATCATGATGGGAGAATACCAGGCTGAGTGAGGGCTAGAGGCGCTCTGTAAGGGAAGAGCCCGGGCCAGCACTACTGGGTCCTGCCTCAGCCTAAGCTTGTCCATCTCAAGCATTAGAATTTTTTATTAACTTTATTATAAAAAATTTCCAAAAACATCACACACCAAAATTAATCAGACCCAAAGTATATGCAACTCAATGAACCTCTGAACAGTTAGAATGGGCATTTTGAAAGGAAGCTGTGGAGGGTCATGTTAAATTTTATAGTTTCAGTATTGAATATATTTTATGCATCCATCCACCGCCCAAAAGAAAAAAAAGTAACAGATCAGAACAAGAAAAACAGCTTATATCCTCTTATAACTCATGTCCATTACCTCCATTTGTCCTTTCCCCTTTTCCTTGTTTTTCACCTTTTTTGGTCTGTTTTCTTCATGTTATGTTACACCTACATGTACATTTGTTTAAAATATATACTTGTATTATTGGCTAGATTCTGCAATGAGAGAGAACATGCAGTTTTTTCCTTTCTGAGACTGTATGACCTCGCAGCATTGTACATTCTTAGCCCATCCATTTACTTGTGATTTTTTAAAACCTCATTTTTTTTAGAGGTGGGTATTATTCTGTTTTCCAAATTTTCACTCTCCATCCATCTGTTGATAGACACCTAAGTTGAACGTCTTGGGAATGAATGCACAGAACCTCTTGGCCCTTTGTTTAACAATGAAGAGTTGGAATCAGCTAATACCTTCCCAGATTCTGTGCCTCCTGAATAAAGACTTACCTCATTTCTGGAATTTGGGAACTTGTTCTGTCTCACCTCTGTGAATAAATACCTGATCAAAAGCAACTTATGGAAAGAAGGTTGATTTTGGCTCATGGTTCAAAAAATTAGTGCTCACCATAGTGGGGAAAGCATGGTGGATTCCATGGAATTCCTCAGATCCTGATGGATCAGGAAGGAGAGTCAAGAGAATGTGGGTGTTCAGTTGACTTTCTCCTCCCACGCCTGTTAAGTCAGTCTGGAATCATGAGTCGATGCCACCTACTATCTACTTTCAGGTTGGGTCCTTTTTTCCTCAGTTAAATCCAGAGGAGTATCTCTGTAGTGGCTGTTTTGTGTGTCTGTTTTGTGTGTCTGCTTGACAAAAGCTAAAGTCATCAGAGAGGAAATGCCTCCATGAGATAGATACAGCTGTAAGGCAGCTATTAGTGATCAATGGGGAGGACCCAGCCCATTGTGGGTGGTGCCATCCTTGGGCTCATGGTCCTGAGTTCTATAAGAAAACAGGCTAAGCAAGTCATGAGGAGCAAGCCAGTAAGCAGTTCCCCTCCATGGCCTCAGCATCAGCTCCTGCCTCCAGGTTCCTGCCCTGTTTGAGTTTTTGTCCTGACTTCCTTCAGTGATGGACTATGATGTGGAAGTATAAGCCGAATAAACCCTTTCCTCTCCAACTTGCTTTTTGATCATGGTGTTTTATCACAGCAATAGAAACCCTAACTAAGATAGTCCCCTAAGTGATTCTCAATCAAGTCAAGTGGGCAATGAAGACTGATGGCTAATTATCACAGGATCTGAGGAGAATCACGAGTTTAGGACTTAGGAAATAAAATGTATTATCTTTTTCTACCTGGAAAGGTGGAAAAGTAAGGACTTCTGCGTGCTCTGTGATTCTGGAAGTTTGTATAGGGCAGTGTGTGTTTGTGAGAATTGTGCATCTGTGTCACTAAGGGAGATGAGGACTCGGGGACAGTGCTTCAGGGGACAGACTTCTTTCTTAGCTCGGATGCAGGCTCTTGCACTTGCTCTTGCTCTTGCTCACTCAAGTGCAGGGAAGAACTGAGAAGGAGACCTTGGGTTGTCTACTTCCCTTCTGGACATAGCTTCCTCATATCTGGGGTAAGGGACTGGGCTAACTGGTTCCATATGTCCCTTTTTAGGCTGTGAACCTCAGGAAACCCATGTATAACCCTTCTTTCTTGTGGCCGGGGAGCATCTGCAGTTTCTCCTGCTCTTTGGACTTTCTTGGATAGCTTAGCATGACAGGTATTTCTAGGGCGTCCTGGATTCCCTATCTCTGAGTTAATTTGATTTCCCCTTATCTAACAGCAAGTACTGGGGCCACCTTCCGTGTAAGCCCAGAAACATGGGATCTGGAAGGTTAGGGAGTGATGTGGCCCTAAGGATTTTGGGCTGGACTATGACATAGAGGTTTTCTGGTGGCTCCACCTATGTTCATGAAGCCCACTGTGACCGCATTTTCCCTGAGTGAGCCAGAGTGTGGGGTTCCTGAAAGAGGTTATCAGTCAAGCATGTCTGCAGACTTGCCAGGGTGTCTTTCCAAAGTGTCTATGAATTATAGGTGCCACCTGTAAGGAAATGGCCACATCTTTAATAATCACAGTCATATGCTGCTTACAGTCATATGCTGCTTAATGGTGGGGATACACCTGAAAACTGTGTCACTAGGCAATTTTGTTGTCATGTGAACATCTTAGAGCACATTCATGCAAACAAAGATGCTGTGATGTCACTTGTGGGATCCGGTTGCTCTCCAGTGTTGACTCAAACTTTATTGTGCAGTGCATCTCTCTACTGAAGCCTTGATCCTCTGTGGTTGTAGAGAGAGAAAATCTGCAAGGACGCAGAAAGGCAGTGGCCTCCTCCTAGACCCCAGTTTCATCTTCTAGATTCTTTTCTCAAGATTGCTTACAGATGATGAGGGCAACTCCCCATGAACCTGAAGTGGAGGGGCAGCCCTCACAGCCTGTAACATGGAGGCGTCTTTGAAGGGGTGACTGCCCAAAATGCCCCATGGAGTCGCCAGAATAGGCTGAGAGGCTTATTATTGCTGCATCAAGGCTCAGGAAGATGAAGATGAAGTGATAAGCAGAGTGTGGCTGCCGTGTCCTGAGCTGGCCCTCCTGCCACAAGGCTCAGTCTGTTCCCTGGCACTGGCAGATCTACACTGGGTCTTGATCTGCTCCAAGTGGTGGTTATTGTGGGACATATTCCAACTGACTGCTGAGCATCCTCAAGGTACATAGTTATAAGGTGGAGCAGAAATCAGAGCAGACACAAACTCCTCCTTATTTTCACTGTCTCTCCAAGCAAAATCCATGGCCTCTGAGATCAGTCAGCTCTGGTGCTTAATAAAACTCTGATTCCGATTTCTCCTCAAACCTGTGGAAACAAAATTTCTGGGTATGGAGCTTAGGAATCCATTTTCTGGTCACTTTTCTTTTTTTTAGAGAGGGCTGAGAACCATTATAGGTTCCCTAGATTGTTCTTGGAGTTAGTGCTATACCCAGCATGGGAAGGAAGCTCCCAGGTCAGGAAATTCAGCAAACTCATTCACTTATCCTGATCTGTCTGTGATTAACCCCACCATGTCTTTCTGAATTCTCTAGAAGTCTGCCCACGGTAGATCAAGTGTGTCTGGATTTACCCACCATGAACCTGTATGCACCATCCAGACTTGTTTTATATCATCCAGTTGGCATTTTTTCCTTTCTGTTCAAATAACCTCATTAGCATATTCCTGGGAAAATAATCAAAATATTTTCTGTGAGTCCAGACAGACTTTGGAAATGGAATGTCATTGCAGATTAACTGTATTGTTATCAGAGCAGATGGGTTGGCCCAAGCCTCAAAGATTGGGCAAGGCCCAGTGTGGAGGCTGCAGGCTGTGGCCAGGGAGGCAGTAGCAACACCTGCCTTTCTTCCCTGGCTGATCATTACCCTTGTCCTGTGGGGACCAAGCACTCCTAACCTTGGGGACGTAGGATCCACATGCAGGAACATGAGAAGTCGACATGGCTCCTCTTTGCCCTGTCTCTTTGGGAGTTGTGAAGGGAGCCCAGAGTCTGCCCTGGAAGACTCAGAGAAGTTAGGGATCAGAATAGAATTCCCTTCCCAGGATATTGCCTAGGACCTTTACAGTGGACCTCATCTTTGTCTCCAGGGCAGCTGCTTAGCATTCTCAAGGAAAGGGGAGCCAAGGCAAGTCCTTTCCAGTTATCATGGGGACCAGGGTCCAGGACCAGGTGGGCAGTAGAGACTGGGACCCTTGGAGAGCTGAAACACTGGTAGAGGCTGCTCACACAGAAGGCTGAACTTAGATCTGCTTCAAGCTGGGATGGGAGAAGTATGTCAAAGGTAGTTAGGATTAGGAGAGGTTCCATGAAGACAGCAGGTTGGGTAGCCTTTACCTAAATTCATGTCTACCTAGAACTTGAGAACCTGGTCTTATCTGGAAATAGCATTTTTAGAAAGAATCTATTAGGGTAAAGGCATACAGTAGTAGAATGTTAGGCCCATACTATAGTAGAATGAGCCCCCGATCAATGGTTGGTGTCCTTGTGGGGGAAGGGAGGATACAGAGACATAGGAGAAAAGGCTGTGTGCCAGCATGTTCTTGACACTAAAAGCCAAGGAGTGCTGTACCCTTAGCAACTGGAGGAGATGAGAAGGTTCCACCATGGAACCATCAAAGGGAGCCTGGCCCTCAAAAAAAAAAAAAACTTGGGTATCTTGTCTCCCAAGGTAACAGAGGACAAGGAACTGTCATTTCAAGCTACACAGTTTGTGGTAATTACCCAGGTTTGTTCCAGGAAGTTACTACAGCGAGGCAGGGACTCCCTCTTCTTCCTGGGAGTCACCAGCCAGAGAATAATGGTCATGTTACTATGTGTTCCTTCCCACAAGGGTGATGGAACCTGGCAATGAATAAGATTCTGAGGGGCCCATGGAAGGGGTGTAGACGGGCAGGTGATGCTGAAGAGCTGAGGAAGGCTTTCCTGGGAAGGGGGTGCTAGAGAAGAGGGATTCCTAGCATGGTATCCTAGGCGAGAGGAAATGAGATTTTTGTGGGCAGAGACCTAGAGCAGGTGGGCTGGTTCTGTGTGGGGCCAAGCTGTGGAGCCCAGATGTGACTCAAGGGAAGGGCTATAGCGTTCAAGGTCAGGCAGCTGTGTCTCTGACTTTGTGGCTATCATCAGCTCCATCCTGGTGTCTCAGTGGGACTCCATTGCCACCAGTTTGTCCCTTCTCCAAAGGCAATGCTCAATGTATGTCAAGTGGCGTCCAGCCCTGCCCATCCCTCAGAAGGAGCCAGTAGCCATGGTCCCCACTCTGCTCATAGACCTGGGTTCCAGTCCAGCACCAGCACTTTCCAATGGAGCAGTGAGGTGGCATCTGTGAGTATCACCTTCCTTCCCCATCAACTGGGGCATTTTGCACCGCCTGTCTATCTCAGGGTGTTTTGCTAGGATTAGACATATTAATGCTTTTAGAAGTGCTCAGTTGACACATAGTAAACACTCAAATTTGGTCGCTGTGGTTATTTATTAGCAGTTTGGTAGGTTTCTCAGCACATGCAAAGGCAGGGCTAAAAGGAAATAATTATAGAAAACATAAATAACATAAAAATACCAGTTTGCAAAGTACAGGTTTTAGTTCAAGTACCTGGGCTGGCTCAGCCTGGGATTAGGCACTGGGCTTGCTTGGAGGACTTCCACTCTGGCCTCCTTGCCCTCTTGGAGCCACTCAGCCTGCTGTTCAATCTCTCTCATTACAGCAGCCCATTGGAGCTGGATTTTGGGAGGAAACTCTAGCATCTTCTTTGATGTAGGGGGATATGGATTTCTGTCTCTTTGAGATCTTCAGACTGGCTGGATTTGCTAGTGGACTTGCATCTGGGAAGCAGCCTCTGCTCTGCTCTCTTTTGGAGTACAGTCAGTCAGGAATGATGGATTTAAAACGGTTTGTGATATGACAGTGGGGGTGGTTATACTTTCCATTGTCAATCTATTGAGAAATAGAGTCACCCAGGAGATAGGCCTCTGGGCATGCCTGATGGGGGATTGTAGGGGAAGCTGTAGCCACACCTACTTAGGGGCTGGCTACAGGGGATTATCTTGATTAAGATAATTGAGGCAGGAAGACTCATTGTGAGTGTCACTGTTTCCTGGGATTTGATCTTGGGTTGTGTAAAAGGAGGAAGTGAGTTGAGGACAGCATTATTACCATGCATCCTGCCCTTCACCCATGTGTTTTATGACTGTGGATGCAACACTGACCAGCTGCTTCAAGCTCCTGAAGCCATAACTTTCCCACCAAGATGGATTGTACCCTGAAATTATGAGCCAAAATAAACTGTACCGACTGAGTTCCCCCGCCATGTTATGTCTCCCAAATAACACACAGAGTCTTACCTTAGTTACAATACTGTTGGCCATTGACTAGGATTTCTCATTTTCTATCTCAGTCTTAATTATCAACCATAACTAGTAATCTATATATTTTATAAAGACTTATTGAGGACACCGGCCGTATGCATCCTCTCTCCCTGGCGATCACATGGCAACTCCATCCTTACTACATTTCCCTGAATCCTCCTCGACTCCTAGCCACACCTATCTTGCTTTCCTACTGGCCAACAGTGCTTTATTTATTAACCAATAAGACAGACATAGACACAGAAGGACTTCCCCCATCAATAAATTATTTCTTAAGTTGCTTTGTTGGGGGTATCTTACGTCAGCAGCAGAAAAGTAACTAATACCGACTTAATGGGAGCAAATGTTAACTTAGAGAATCAGTGGCTTAGGGTTATGCTTGGGCTATGCAGCTCCATCATAGTAGTTGAAACATGGAATGTATCCTACAGAGCTCTCTCTCTCTCTCTCTCTCTCTCTCTCTCTCTCTCTCTCTCTCTCTCTCTCTCTGTGTGTGTGTGTGTGTGTGTGTCTGTCTGTCTCTCTCTTTCTCTCTCTCGGATGCTATTATGCAGTAACCACCCGTATTAGAGTCATAGTTAAGGGTGTGTGCTGAGAAAGGGTAACCTGAATTAGAAACTCCTAAATATCCCAGACGTGATTATTCTTGACTTCATTTAAGTTCAGAGAAACGTATCTACCAGACGTTTGAAGAATAGCCCTCCTGTCAGCCATGTGGCTGGCTTCCTTTCTCACTGCTGTAGATTTTGCATATCAGAACTCATTGCCCTCCAGCCCAGAGTGATGATCAGTCAATTCTATTCTTGCTTTCCTACATGACCACTTCCAGAAATATCTTTATGAAGTGCAGGTGTCCTATTTGGACATATACAGAAGGCTTAGTCTGGAGCAGCAAAAAGGAAGTCTTGTAGAGGAAGGGTCAGGCTCACTCCCTGTGCTGGAGGCAGAATTATTATTCCAAGGGGCCTGAGGTCAGAGGTCAGAGGTCATCATCCCTGCACCTACCCCTCACCCATGTGATGCTGTGGATGTAATCCATTTGTGTGGGCCACCTCCTTATTTCCCCAGGTCTGCGTTGCAATTTTTGGCTTTCTCTCCATCTGTTCCACATATCTGTGTTTCTTCTGTCTTGTTTGGCTTATTCTGCTGAGGCTGTTTGTTGGGTCAGCCCCCACCTTCTTGCTCCTGCCAGGGACTTCACCCTGGCTCACACACTAGGATGCCATTTCAGAAGTGGGATTAAGGATTGCACTGTTTTACAGAAAGTGCCAAGGCTTGGAAGAACACTAAGGGAGCAGTCTTAGGACATAACTTCTGAGTCAAAGTTGCTGTTGGGACCTAAGACTTTTCAAGTTGGTCCAGGGATTCCCTACTTCTTAACTGCCTTATAGAAAATGAAAGGCTGATGGTGGGCACTCAGGGGCTTCCTTCTTCCCTATGTTGGAGCCTAGCCATCCTGGGAACACTTCTGCATCCCTAAACTCTCTCTATGGCATCTCTTGATTCTCTTTTAAGGACCCACTCATCCATACTTTCCCATTGACTGATTAATTTTCAATTCTCTCCAGTGCCTTTGGCTTTGTTGGTCTGTTATCTCTCCTTGGGACCCCACCCTACCCCCTGTCAGTTTTCACCCAGGATTTTCTTTCATTTGTGCCTTATATTCTTGTGTCCTGCATCCATTCCTGGAACCTTAGCCATGGCAGGGTCTTATGGGGCATGTGTGAAGGACCTCAGTAGACATGAGAAGTTTGCATGGTACTTGAATCTAAAGGCATTAAGATCAATGCATGCAAATATTTAATAGGCTAAGGAATTGCCTCCTTGCTTCATCTTGCATGGCATTTTGCCATTATGTTACATAGCTGTCAACATCTTTCTTCTGTCCTACAGTTGAAGTCTCTTTGGCTGAAGCTAGACATTTTAGTTCAAATCTTCAAAAGCTCCAGAGACCTGATGCTTAGTTCTGCATAGTAGAAATTTCTAGAGGACAAAGGTTATAAGTTTGAATGTGAAATGTCCCTCAAATGCGTTTGAATAGTTGGTTTCCAACCAGTGGCATAGTTCTGAGAGGCTTATGTATATAGTGTCCTTATGGACTCAGGATCAAAGGGGGGTGGACTGTGAGGTTTATAGGTCTGCCCTGATTCTGGTCTAATTCTCTACCTCCTGTTTGGCAACATATGGGCAAGCCATGCCACAAATTTTTGATGCCATGAACTGACATTCTAGCCACCATGCTATCCCTGACATGATTGACTATATCTCCTGAACTGTGAGCCAGATAAATCCTTCCTCCCTTGAAATGATACTGTCAAGAATTCATCACAGTGACAAGAAAGCTAACATAGCTAACATAGCTTAATCTAGTGGGTCTCAGTGGCTCTTTGCTTTCCTGGCCTGAGTAGTCTGCTGTGTCCCCTCTGATGGTGAGTTCCCCATCAGTTGCCAGACTCTCTGTAGTTCCATGTAGTCATCACTATGTGCACAGCCCAGGATGTTCCTGGGCCAACCTGGAGCCCAACCCTGTGACATCAGAGGGAGATCTATAGTAGAGCCAAAGGGTAGGTATAGAGAGAACACTTGAGATGCAGGACTTAGGGAGAAGGTTCCTCATTGGTGTGTGGTGGGGTTGGGTGGGTGAGGGGTGGTGGGGATGAAGACTTTTAATCTAAGGATAAGTGACCTTGTATGCATTGTATGCATATATAAGGATAGCAGAGCCTGAGTACATGCATGTGTTGTGTGTAAACACATGCTTGAGTGTATGTTTGTGTGTTTGTGTTGTGTTGTGTGTGTGTGTGTGTGGCAGGTAGAGAGAGAGAGAGAGAGAGAGAGAGAGAGAGAGAGAGAGAGAGGAGAGAGAGGAGAGGAGAGCACGCACACTTGTATGCAGGTAAGCTGAAGGGCCCTTACTCCATCCTGAATGCAACAATCTGTGGGCCTGACCTTATGCTGACAGGTTGCCCCCTAGTTTATAGATTTTATTTTTGTTCCAAATCCCCCTTTTGGTAAAACACTAACCTCAGCGAAGGAGAAAGAAGGAAGAAAAAGGGAAAAAGAGCTGAGTTCAGCAGCTACAGCTTGCTGTATTTTTCTTCTTGCATCAGCAAGTTGGGACCACAAATAATCTGGTCTTCTATGCTCCAGTGCTGCTGCTTAAGATTTTGCCCTCCCAAAGGGCAGCATTCTCCCTGGATCCAGTGACACCCCTTTCCTCAGGATCCTGGCTTAGGCACCCAGGAGTGGGTGGACAGGGTAGGGGTCCAAGGCAGAAAAGCAGTACAAAGAGGAGAAAGTACTAGCCGACAAAGGGGTTGGTAATTAATTTCTAAATGGTTTCTGGAATCAGCTAAACATTTCCTTTTAACCAGTTTCTCCAGCCTCACACCCTTTGTTAGTTCAGAAAAAATGTCATTTATAATGGATGTTGCCTTGATAAATTGCTCCTGAGAAGCACAGCTTTCTCATTAGTCTATATAATGAGAAGGACGCCTAGTGGTGGCATGGTTGCCCGGATATTTGCCTGATTGGAAAATATTTGTTTATGCAGTTCATTTTAAAAGGCTTGACTGGAAGCCCAGGAGGAGGGGGCTTAAAGGAACAAGGGTCCTTGCACTTTCTCAGAGACATCTCCAGCTGTACCTGTGCTTGCTTGCTTCTTGGTGGCTCGATGCTGCATCACACAGGCTTCTTCTAATGCTCTGTCCTCTTCTTTCTCCAGCTCTTGCACAGGGAACTTGTCTGTCCAGCCAGGAGAAGATGAGTACTGAACTGCATGTTATCTTTTTATTTCTCCTAGAAGGGATGTGTGAAAAGTGTGTACACAGTACATTTTACTTTGCAGAAATACTTTAGTAGATATTGTCGTGTTTTGTCCTCTTCTGGACATATGTGTCACAGCCACTGGGACACTAAGCGGTGCAACAATGCTTTGAGGGTTTGTGGACTGTAAGTGCAGGTGTTTGACCCTGATACTCTGCTCCATCACCGGTGCCTTTTCTCTTCTGCTTGTTGGAGAATGGATACTTTAACTGGCCTTTTCCCCCATAGGGATACATTGGCTTCTGTTCTGTAGGTCCCCGGGGAACTTCTTCATGTTAAGAGTGGGGCTTAAGTATGTGTGTTAATTCTCGTAGGCCACTGGGGTCTCCTTAAGTGGATGGCTATTACCAGACATGGCGGAGAGACATTTCTAAGTCCTAACAACCACCAGGCAGGATTGCAGGAAGGTGAAAAGACAGACTCAGTGCAGGGAGTGTTTTGGGCCTAAGCTGTCTTAGTGCCCAAGGAAATGCAGCATTGACACACTTTGTTATGCTGAAAGCTGGGGATCTGCCTGTGATTTTATTTCTCAAGGGAAGCGGAGTTCTCAGATTTCTTGCTGCCTAGAGGGAAGACTCTATTCTTTCAAGAGTAGTCTCCAGTAATCCATCTACTTACCCACCTACTCACTGGCCCACCATCTATTCACTGACATCTATATAACCACCCACCTATCTTCCTGTCTACCCATCTATCTATTCATTCCTTCATCTAGACTCCATCCAATGGCTGATGAGTCACTGTTGTGTTTCGGGTATACCTTTGGGCACTGAAGATCAAACATGGTTGAGACGGGTTCTCTTCTGAAGAATCCACTGTTTAAGTGAAACATGAAAAATGAACTACTATTTGTGAATTGGAGGCAGGAGGATCAGGAGTTTGAGGCCAGCCTTGGGCACATAGGAAAAAATGTAAATTATAGTAGATGACTGGAGTTTATGGAACAGATTTAGAAATACATAAAGGTATTCAGGCTTTCTGGAAGAGATGGTATGTGACCCGAATTTAGAATTTTTGGAACTGCAGAGATCTTTAAGGAGGACGTGGCTGGAGGAAGATATTTTTGGCAAGTGGAATGTTAAAGAAGATTTATGAAACAAGGTTGGGAAATGTGCAATTTATGTTGTTACAATGGCTTTGGGGTGGGAAAAAGGAGGGGGAGTTGAGGAAAAATGAGGTGATAGAGGTTACTCCAGTTATGGTTCGGGGTCAGGGTGGTACATGGTGGGCCACTGAATTGCAGGGGTTTCTACTTCATGGGGATACTCACAAAATCTGGGGCTAACATGCTAAGCATTAGCCCCAGGTACTTTATGAAATCTCTGTTATTCTTCTTAGAACCCACTAGCATCCTTTCATGGATGTAGATGTTTAGTCAAAGGAGTACGAGGTCAGTAACCAGTACCTTTTGTGACTGAGTGGGGGTGAACCAAGGTGACGTGGTTTCAAGCAGCTCTTAGCTATTGTGTCATTCTGCCTTTCTGGTTGATCTAAGTTGAGGTGAAGTAAGCACCTCTGGGTTTTCCTTCCCATGTTAAGTTTGATGTAGGAACATGCTTGACTCTTTGCACCTTGAAGGCAATATGCTGTGGAGTGATAGGGTTTGTATGGGATGCAAAGATTGAGAAAGAAGGGAGGGTAAATGCTGGGAATAACAAGGCAGACAAAGGCTGTGTGACTTTGAGTAGGAGGCCCTCAGAGTCAGAAATGGGAAGAATAAAAGCTGGAATTGCTATGCGAAGAAGAGAGGCATTAGTTGGGTGAGATTCAGCTCTTAGGGCAAATTGCCAACCTAGGAAGACCATTTGAAAGGTCAACCACATGGGATCACCTGCTACCCCCAACTAAAGAGAGATGGACTTGAAATGCATTGCTCTGAAGCTGGAGGGAGGCAGGGGTGGGGAGAGAAAAAGGAAGAAACGTAACCTCACACCACCAGCACGAACCAGATCAGCATTCAGAGAAAGTTGAAAGAAATCTTTCAGCTGGCTGGCTACCTAGCTCAAGGCTAACCACACTCTTAACACAATAATAAGTCAATCCTCACTGAATAATTAAATAGAGAGCCTTCATAAGTATTGACTTAATGTGACAGCAAGTCTATAGTGACTTGGGGTTTGCTTATGTAAACACAATCTCCTGTTCGGCTTACTTAGCAGTTCAATGAAATAGAACAGTCCTTCAATTAAAATCAAATGATGCATACATTTAATTCCTTTCTCCTCTTACCCAGTAATAATAGGTTTGGAACACAGGTGAAGGGATGGGAAAGAAGTGGAAAAACAAGGATATGTTTTTGAAGGACACAAAGGAGTGTGTCCAATGATAGTCTCTTGGAGAAAGAAGTGGCCTGACTGCTTACCTGGGCAATCCCATGCAGGGATCCAGGTGGGCTTGGGGTGGCCTTTGCTCACCTAGGCCCTATTGACCCTTTCCAAGAGAAGGTGTGAGTCCTTCACCAGGGTCAGCACACGGGTCTTCTGGTGGTGGACTAGATCTGATCGAGTGCTTCTCATCAGCTGGGGTCCAGAGGCTGTAACCATAGCCTCTTCAAGGCCATTATTTCCCACGGACACCTTCTTGGCTCACCTGGAGGAGAGATGAATGAATGAGAATGGAGGAAGGGGAGGCTCCCAGTCATTTTCTGGCCTGACCCCAGAAGAGAACTATGTATGTCTCTGTGGCTTCAGAATGCTGTAGTTTGGAAGTGAGGGGCTGAGAAGAGAGAGAGAGCTATAGACAGCACAGCAGGGAAAAACCTCCTGGTTTTGGAGTTTTCATATGAACTCGTCTCCTAACCTGGTATACTGTTATTTAGTGAATTAATATTATCTTTCTAGACATCCATTTCCTTATCCATAAAACGGCAGTGAGGATGTTGATTTTGGAGCACTGTTGTCAGGGTACTATATGGAGAGGTTAGTGATGTATGTTACCTATTGGTCAGGGTTATTGTGACTGGTGTGGAGGAACAGAGCTCTTGCCCAGGTTGGTGACATCCATCACGTTCCATCCCCATACTAGCAAACCGTGGCAGGGTACCCACTGTGCCAGACACTGTCCGGACATTGGCATACCCTCATCAGACAGCCCATTGAATTCTCCTAAGGCCCACATGAACTAAGTGTCATTGCTACGTCATCCATTTAGCAGGTGAGGAAAACAAGGCCTCCTTGAATGACATGAATAGGTCATTCAGATGGAGCTGAGCCAAGGTTCAAATCCCATTGGTGGTCATGTCAGAGACTGGGTGCCATGACTGGATCCTTCACAGAAGATCTCAAGGAGAAGAAGGTTCCTGGGCAGCTCCATGCTCAGAAGGTTTGGGTCAGCACCAAGACTCTTTCTAACATGAACTGGGGCTGCCTGAGAGTCTAGAGCTGGCCCTCTTGAGACTGGGGCTTCTCTCTGACTCTTTGTCCCAGGATAGAATGGGTTGAATTTGCTGATACTCTCAAAGCTGAGAACATTTTCTCTAACAGAAGGCCTGGAAAAATTATTGTTTATAATAAGCCAGGATTCCCAAGGCTTTGTTCAATTAAACTTCAAGAAATAATTACAACTTCCAAGAAAGTTTATTGAAAGAGAACACAATGAACAGTGTCTTTTGAAATTTCCTCAGTCCTCAGCTTAACATTGTCTCTGTTTGTAACCAGGGGGCATAAACCATGCTGGCTGCTGCCTTTTAATCTCTGAACGTGATTCTGTATTTAAAATTTTAGATGCAGACATAACCCACATCCTTGTCCTTTTTGATAGTGATGTATCTTTCTGCAGTGTTGGGGACTTTCCAAGTGGTTCTTCCCTGACTAAGCTTGTCAGAAAGTCTCTGGTCCACACTGCCTTCTTGCAGAAGCCAGCTCAGTGTCTACCTCCAAAAGTGTTCTTATTGAAGTGCTCCTGGCATCCTCCTCTTTTGAATGGATTACTGACCTCTGGGGATTTGATTCTTGGCCTGTGGTAATTTTGTTTTCCATTCTGGGCATAGAACCCAAGACCTTGCCCATTCTAGACATGTGTTCTACCACTGAGCTGTATCCCCATGTGAACATCTTTTACTTAATACATTTGTTCTTTAATGATTTAATACACATATTTTGCATCCTGGTTATTCTCCCTATCCTCACACCTTCTCTTATTTACCTCTGATCTTAGCCAGTCTCCCTTCTCTACAAATCTACTTTCCATATTCATGACTTTTCGTTTTATTTTACATATAGTAGAGTTTAGCCAGGGCTGTCTGTGCCAATATGGGCTTAGAACTAACTATCCATCAAAGCCTGGTGGGCTCATCAAGGGGTTTATAGATCTCCTCTCCCAGAATCTGTTAATTACCAATAGCTGAGCAGTAAGTGGAAAAGCCCAGTGAGTTCCTTTCCCATCCAGAGTTGACTTTTGGGTGGGCCCAACTTGTGCATGCCCAGGGCTAATAGGTGCAGCTACTATGGGTTTATGGTTGCTATGTCATTCTTAGACCATAGAATTTTGCAGACCCTCTTATTGTCTTATGGTTCTTACATGCCTCTCCCCACCCCAATGTTCCCTCAAGAGAATGATTCATGCTCTAGTTTCATTTTGTGGCTGTGATAAATACTCTGAACCAAAGAAACTTGGGGAGGAAAGCATTTATTTGGCTTCCACTTCCAGGTCACAATCAATCAGTGAATTCATTCAGGTCAGACATTTGAGACAGGAATCATGGAGGAACACTGCTTGCTAGTTTGCTCTCTGGCTCACTCAGCTAGCATTCTTACATAGCCCAGGTTACACAGTGGGTTGGGCTGTTCTAAGTTAATCAGTAATTATTCACTCACAGATAAGGCCACAAGGCCAATCTGATTTTGTCAATCCCTTAACTGAGTCTCCTTTTCAGGTGACTCTAGGCTGTGTCACACTGGCAAGGCTAACTAAAAGAGCATTAAGGATGGCAGATCCCTTAACCATCCTTTATTATCAGCATGTTGTGAAGAAGCCAAGGACCTCTGCATTCACCTCCATTCATTGCAAAGAAAGGCAAGAGTATCCTTTGACTGTGGGCAAAACATATACATTTAGAAGGTGATTTGATGCTATGTCCGTCTAGCCAAGCAGCAGTAGATTCTTCTCTGGGGCCCAAGGGCTCTTTCTTCATGGTTTTTGAACAGTTTTCAGTATTTGTATGAATTCATGTTTATTGATTTAGGGATGCTGAACTATCCCTGCATTACTGGAATGAAGCCAACTCAGTCACAATAGGTTATCTTTTTCAAGGTGATCTGGAATTCTGTTTGTAAGTATTGAGAGCTTTTGCAACTGTGTTTATCATGGAGATTGTTGTATACTTTTTTGTTTATTATGTCTTCATCTGGTTTTTGTATTAGGGTAGTATTAGCTTTATAAAAAAGACTTTGGAATAATTTCCCCCTTTTCTATTTTTTGGAATAATTTGAATAGCATTGGTTGTAGTTCCTTTTCAGATGTCTGGTGGAAATGTGCAGCGAATTCAGTTTGCAAGCATTTTACTGATGGTTATTGTATCTGTGTCAAGCCAGGAGAAATCCTGGAGGCTTCCTGGTTTGGAGGCTATATGTCACTGCTTCTGTCTTATATGTCTGTTTAAATTCTTCATTTCATCTTGGTATAATTTTGATAGATCATATGCATCTAGAAATTCCTTCATTTCTTTTATATTTTCCATTTTAGTGGAATATGTATTTTAAGATGCCTTATGATATTCTGTGTTTCATTGGTATGTTATACTCTGTCTTCATCTCAATTTTATTAATTTAGGTGCTCATTTTTCCTTCTATTAATTTAGGTGTTCTTTTTTTCCTTTAGTTAATTTGACTAACAGCTTGTCAGTCTTGTTTATCTTTCCAAAGAGTCAGTTCTTTATTTCATTCATTCTTTATACTATTTGTATAATTTCTATTTCATTATTTTTTAGCTCTGATCTTAATTTTATTTTCACCTGTTTGCTACCTTTGGATTTGTTTACTCTTGTTTTTCCAAGGCCTTGCAGTACATCAGTAGGTGTATTTATTTGAAATTATTTAGCAGTTTTGATATAGGCACTTAGCACTATGAACTTCCTTTTTAGGGTGGCCTTCATTATGTCCCACAGGTTAGTATGTTGTAGTTTCATTTTCATTCAATTTTGCATTTATTTCCTTCTTGCTTTCCTTTTTAAATTTTTTTATTTAAATTAAAAACAGTCTTATTTAACATACAAATCCCAGTTCCCTCTCCCTCCAGTCCTCCCATGTCCCCCCACAGACCCCCCATCCTACGCCCCCATCCACTCCCCAGGGAGGGTGAGGCCTTCCATGAGGGATCATCAAAGTCTGACACATCATTTGGGGCAGGGCCTAGGCCCTCCCCCGTGTATCTAGGCTGAGAGAGTATTTGTCCATGGGGAATGGACTCCCAAAGCCCGTTTGTGCCCTAGGGATAAAGACTGGTTTCACTGCCAGAGGCCCCATAGACTGCCCACTGACACCCACATTCAGGGGGCCTGGTTTGGTCCTATGCTGGTTTCCCAGATATCAGTCTGTGGTCCATGAGCTCCCCCTGGTTCAGGTTAGCTGTTTCTGTGGGTTTCTCCAGCCTGGTAATGGTCCCTTTGCTCATCACTTCTTCCTCTCTACAACTGGATTCCAGAAGTTTGGCTCAGTGCTTGGCTATGAATCTCTGTTCAACTTACTTTGCTTTTTCAGTGACCCGGTTATCATTTAATTGGGTGTTGTTTGGTCTCCATGAGTCTATGCACTTGGTGCAGTTTTCTTGCTCTTGATATCTAGATTTATCCATTGTGGTCAGTCAGAATGTAGGAAGTTATTTCCATTTTCTTATATTCGTTAATGCTTACTTTGTGCCCTGAATTGCAGTCTGCTTTAGAGACCATTCTTTGTGCTACTGAGCAGAATGTGTATTCCTTACTGTTTTGGTGGAATGTCTTGTAGATGTCTATTAGGACCATTTGATTATGGTGCCATTTAATTCCAGTGTTTATCTAAATTTTGTTTAGATGACCTGTCTATAGGTGAAATTGGGGTATGCAAGTCCCTACAATTACTGTGTTGGGGTTAATTTGTTGCTTTACATCTGGTAGCACTTGTTTTATAAAATTAGGTGCGTTTGTGTTTGGTTTATATATTCTTAGAATTGATATCTCCTAATGGATTGATTATTACCTTGATGAGTATGAAGTGGCTTTCTTTATTCCCTCTTACCAGTTTTGGTTTGAAGTCTATTTTCTAAGGTATCAGAATAGCTATTCTTGCTTGTCTCCTAGTTCCATTTGCTTATAGTGCTCTTTTCCATCTAATAACTTTATTCCAAGGTGATGATTCCCTTGATGGTAAAGTATGCTTCTTGGAAGCAGCAAAAAGATTGGTCTTGTTTTTTAATTCAGTTTGATAGTCTCAATTTTTTTAATTGGGAAGTTGAGACTATTAGTATTCAGTTATTACTGAAAGGTATATGTTAATTTCTGTAGTTTTGATGACTTTGTGATGTTTTCTTAGTTTCTATGATGAATTACCCTGGTATTGTATATTTTTCTCTATAGTCTCTTGGATGTATTTATCTTCCTCTTCAGTCCCAAGTGTTGTTCCTAGCATCCTCTGTAGAGTTGGCTTAATGGTCATAAATTCCTTTAGTTTGTTTTTATCATGGAAAGTTTTTATTTCCCCTTTCCTTATAAAAGATAGCCTTCCTGAGTTTAATATTCTCAGTTGGCAGTTATGATCTTTCAGAACTTGGAATATATCTTTCCTAGATTTTAGGGCTTTAAAAGTTTCTATGAGTAATCAAGTGTTATTCAAATGGGCTTGCCTTTGTATGTGACTTAACATTTCTCTCTTGGAGCTTTCAATGCCCTTTCTTTATTCATTTTTTTTTATATTTTAATCATCACATGTGGTGAACAAATATTATTTTCCAATCCTGCTTGTTTGGTGTTCTTTGGGTCTCTTATACCCATAAGGACATATTTTTCTCCAGATTTGGAAATTTTTATTTTATGATTTTATTGAAAATATTTTCTATGACTTTAACACGGAATAATTCACCTTCTATGCCTATAATTAATATATTTGATCTTTTTTGTTAACTCACAGACCCTGCACAGTTTGTTTGTGCATTAAAATTTTATTTTTCCATTTTTTTTGGTTGAATGTTCCAGTTCCTCTAATTTGTCTTTTAAGTCCAAATATTCCATCTTCCACATTTATTTGGTGAAACTATCCACTGAACTTTTTATTGGACTAGTGGAGAATTCCATTTCCAGCTTTACTTCAGGTTAGATTTTCTTCTTTGGTATTTCTACTTCTTCATTGAATTATATTTTCATATCCTGAATGGGCTTCCTTATTTCATTCAGCTGTTTGTGTTTACTTGGCTACATTCAGTTTATTACTGTTCGGAGTTCATTCAAGTATTTGTGCTCTCTATTTAAACTCTCATTTATAATTGTTCCTTTGAAGTCTGTGTCTTGAATTTCTTCTTGGAGACCATGACTATGGGACGGGTGTTTTCTTTTTCTTTACCCTTCTCTCTTTCCTCCCTCTCCTCCTTCTTTTTGTTGGATTGCTTACATTTGCTTTTCTGATAAGACCTGGACATCTGGAGTTAGATTGTTCAATGTGTCTGGCTAAGTGTTTTATGCCCACAAAGCTGGAGCCTGGAGGTAAGCAGAGGTTTGGACAACTTAGAGAAGACTAGGAGAGAAGAGGCAGATAAGGGTGTGTGTGTGCTTTCCTGGGGGTTGCTCATAGCTGGACAGTTGGGGGAGTACTTCCTGTCTGGATCTGTGCCAGGCTAGGCCAGTTTGCATTGGTTCAGTTGCAGAGGACTCTAAGCAGGGTTGGGGACTGTACACTGTCGCTGAGGATAATAGCTGTATGGTTGTGGAGGTGGGAGCTGTAGGCTGGGTTCCTGCTGGGATGTGTCTTCTGTGGTCGTGATGCTGGAGCAGGCTTCTTGGATGGGGGAGGGGTGAAGTTGCCTTAGATCAGCTTTACTTTGGCTGGAGAGTGCTCCTTAGGCAGGGGAAAGGTTACAGATGCCTGGGGTGGAGGTGTTGCTAGTCTGGGTCCAGGCCAGCTTGGGCTGTATGTGGTAGTTTGTCAGGAGCTCACTCATAGGACAGGTTTTAAAAAATAACTCATTAATATTACTATTTTTGATGTGTGTCTGTTTGGGGTGTGGCTAGAGTGTGTGCACATGTGTAAATGTGGAAGCCAGAGGATGAGATGAGGTATCATCCTCAGGGACCCTGTTCCCTTCATCTGAGACAGTGTCTCTCATCTCTATTGGCCTTGGCTGGCTGGTGAGCCTTAGGAATCCTCCTGTCCCTGAGCCCAGCCCTAGAATCACAAGCACATGCCACCGGTGCCTAGTATTTTACGTGGGCACTGGGGATTGGAAGCAGGTCCTACCACTTGGGAGGCAAGCACTTTACTCAATGAGCTGTCTTCCTAGATTTCTGTTTAACCTTTTCATGGTGTGCTTTTTCTTGATTGCTTCGAGCATGGCCAGAGAAAGCCTTACAGTAGCAGAGAGTGAAACTAAGTAGTAGTCAGTGATTAAAAAAATCAATTAACTAACAGAGACATAGCTAGGTTAAAAATAAAGTAATTGATTGGCTTACAAAATAAATATAGAAGTAATGGATGTGTATCCTAGGAAGCAAGGGAGAAAGTCTCTCTCTCCCTTCCTTCCCCCTCCCCTCCCTTCTCCCCTACCTCCCTTCCTTGCTCTCTATCCCCTCTCTTCTTTTTTCTTTTCTTTATTCAAATTGCTATGTAAATGTTCTTAATGTGACCCCAAGGCTACAACTGTGGAACCTGGTATGTTTGTGCTAAAGTCTAGAAACCAGAAAGCAAATAATGTTCTTTCTTGCTTAATAAGGGGCCCTCTTTGGACCATAATGGCCAAGAGAAAGGGGTTTTACAGTTGATCCAGTCTGGGCCTGGTGTTCACCTGGTCCCAGAAGGTGGTGTCCATATAGTCTATCCTGGGTCATTTACTCTTCTTGGGAGCACTTTACCCTTCCATGAAATGTTCAAGTGTCCTAGTCATAGACACGAAGCAGTACTGGTGATTGGCAGGCCCCTGACCATGGTCTACAACTATAGATTGCCATTCATTAACTTCCATTCTAGCTACATAGTAGGTACAACTTGGTGGATGGGAACTTTGGAAAGTCAAAAGAACTGCAAAACAGAAGCCATGCTTTGGCCAGCATTGGAGGATTCTGGGCTTTTGGGGGAGAAATTCACCTTCTGTGTCAGTTTCTTTGTGATACTGTGACAGAATGCCCGACAGATATTTTATGAAAAGAAAGCTTCATTTTCACTAATGATTTTTGAGAGATGCAGTCTGTCTGTCATGGCAGGGAGGGTGTGGCAGAATTCATGACGGTGGCAGCATGTGGTAGAGGACTGTCACAAAATTGGTGCACAGGAAGCAGAGAGTGGCCAGAATTAAGGACCAGGCTAAAATCTTCAAAGTCCCCACCTCTAGCTGTCTGCTAGTCCCACCTCCTAGGGCTCCGTAGTCCCCTTAGAAGCAGCAGTAGCTGTGGAACACACACACACACACACACACACACACACACAAAACATTGGCCTTTGGTGACACTTCAGACTCAAAATGTAGCACTCCTTAGCAGACTTGGAAAGGTGTTACGGCCTGGGCCAAGACAGAATGTCACTAATAAAACACAAATCCGTGTCCTTTCTTTTGGATAACACCACACACAAAGCAGTTAGAAGGGCATGTCCATATAACTGTGAAGTGTGTGTGTGTGTGTGTGTGTGTGTGTGCATGTGTGTGTGCATGTGTGTGCTCATGCATATTCTTCATGCAACCAAAAGCCTCCTAGGGTTTTATTTCTTCCACTGGGGTATAAAGTAGGGTTATTTAAAGCTGAGGCCGGAAGGCATGGCATGAAAAGCACCCACAATCTCAAATCCTCAGCCATTCAGGTTGCCACACTTCAGACTGGAGCCTGCCATGCCATCCTCTGGATGATTAGTGTCTGCTGCTACAATGTCAGGTAGGGTGTGTTTAGGGAGGAGGCTAGAGAATTTGCATGTCCAACAATTACTGGCCAATGACAGTGCTGGTAGTCTGTTTCCCACCCTTTGAAGAAGTGCCCCAGCCCTCAATCTGTGTGCATGCATCTATGTGGGTTGCTGTCTGCATACCCAGCTCTGCTCTTTCTCCTTTTGCCAGGGCACCTGGCTAACAGATAAAAATATAGGATGTCCAGCAAAAATTGAATTAGATTCAGAAAATTTTTTTAGTACAAGTATGTCTGAGATGTATAATGATAATAATAATAATTAAAATCCCCACATCTGTCTGAAATTTAAATGAAATGGGCATACAGCTTCTAATATGGCCACCTTGTCATCAAATTAGGGTCAAGTGCCTCTCTCCTGCTGCTTCCCTGTGATTGAATAGGCCACAGCTGTTGATGAAGCTGGCCCAAAGAGGGCTTGTGATTTTGGGGCAATCCTCCTGCTCCCCTGAGCTCAGTGAAGTGGAATTGGTTTGTGAACACTTCAGTTCTCTTGGTGTCTCTGTGCTCCTTTCTCTCTGTTTAAGTGTCTGTCTGTCTTTCCCTCTCATGATTTCTTTACACCATTTCTTTTCGTGGCGGCAGGGGGGGTGTCTTAAAGGCCCCCGTGATGTGTGGCACTGATCCAGCAAAGATCAACTCTTGGCAGCAGTAACAGGATCCAAGAGACCGGAGACATCCCAGGGTCGCAGGGATGAGTGACATTTGCCTAGAGGAGGTAGAGATCACCAGCTGGCACCCCACATATTATGGGTTGGGCTGGAGTGTTCATGTGGTTGGGTTCTCATTGTGTTGGAGTTGTGGAGTTTGTACAGAGCTTGAAGGAAATTGACTCCACGTGGTCTCTTCAGCTGGCGAAGGGAGCCCGCCACTATGGGTCTGTCACAGATTGAGAGGCAGAGAAAAACTCGAGCAATCAAAGGCCTCCTGGAGACTTGGACTTGGCAACCTCCTAAATGGCCCCATTTGTCCCCTTTGCCTGCCAAACTGTCTTGATGCTGAGAGCGGTGAAGATGATAGCAGACGGTCTAGCTGCTTCCCTTCCCTTCTCCTTCCCCTGACCAACTGCTGGTCCAAACCCACATCCTCCCCTTCCCTTCACTCTGAACAGTTTCTTGAGGGCAGGAGGCTGGAGCCATGCAGCACTGAGATGCTGTTTCCTCTGCACATTACCCTGGGGACCTGGCCTTGGGGGCTCTGTGAGTATTTCCTAACTTCCAGGGCCTGTCCCTCCACACTTTGTGCTCTTCATGGAATGGAAAGGGGGAGTGGGTTCAGCCCTTCCTTCCCTTGATGTGTTCACATTACCTACCTCCATATAGGATAAAGTGGTGTGCTTTTCTTCTCTGTGGGTCATGAAAAGCTATTCTTGTTTGCACTTGTCAGTCCCAGGCATAGTGCTGGGGACCAGACATCTGCATAAGAGAAGGCAACAGAAATGATGATTCTTGTTTATGTTGGTGGCTGGCTACTCTGACCGCTCTATTGAAGCTCTGGGCAGACATAACTTTCTATTTGTTAAGTGGGGACACTGAGTATCAGAGACATGGCCAGTGAGCCGCAGGTCACATAATAGAGAAAGGGGTTGAGCACAGCCATGTGACAGATGGCTCTCACAGCAGCTGGACTGGCCTTTTCCTTGCCAACTCAGGAGCCCCTCTAGCCACAACTCTTGAAAAGGTCTGTACTCTCTTACCTTCTGCTCACTGGCTTGCATCCCCACCTCCACTTCTCCCACAGAGCCTGGCTGATCTTTGGTCAGCTAGGGAAAGGTCCTAGATCCCCAAAGGACCACTCTCATACTCTCCCATTTGTGTTTCCACTCCTTTTTCCAGCCTTTGGGCTGGTGACATTTTGACAGGCTCCTTGGACTTCGAGGCCAACTAAAAGACATTCGAAGTTCTCAGTGTCATTTGATCTTGGAGCCAAACTTGTTATAGAAGAGAAGGCTGCTCGAGATGCTGGTGGTGACTGGAGCAGTCCAGGAGGCTCCAACAGCTGCAGGTCTAGCTGGAATCCCCTGCTCAGTTTTGGGTAGATAATGTTATTTTTAAGAAAGTGAGCAGATCGTGACATTACACCAAAGCCCTAGGGAGTTGGGGAGCATACTGCCTTGACCATGTCACTGGGGTTCCCTTCTGGTGTCATATTGACGTGCTTACCATTGCCATCTTGACTCTGTTAGTCACATGCCTGGGGATATGCTCCAACATAGTTGGAACAAGGATGAGGGATATATCTACCATCCCATGTTTAACAGAGCCTTGGAGGATATGAATGAAGAAAGAAATAAAATCCCCACATTAGCAGTGGATGTTGTCATTAGAGTGATTAAGGGCAATATCAGCAAGTCTCTGTGCTGTCGAGTTGCCTGGTCCAGATTTTCTGTGTAGTTGCATATGGAAAAGGGGACAAATCTGTGTGATCATAGGAAAAAACCTCTGTGGAGGAGGGTTGGGTGTGGCTTTGGGGATGCTGGAAGTGGGAGACAGGTTCTACACATGGCCATGTAGAATTGAAATGGATGTATGAATTTCAGTGAGAGGGGGTGTTTGAACAAGTTAAACAGGACAGCTTCATACAGAAGATTTGAACTAGTGTTTGCTCATATTACAGGATTCTGCAGGACCTCCGCTTCTGCCTTTCTTTCATCCTATTGCCCTTGCTTCCTTCTGGAGGAAGATTTGACCAAAGTGGAGTCTTTGAAAATCCTAGTGTTTGCCAGGGATGTATCAAAGTACCAGAGACTAGGCAGCTTAAGACAGAAATAGGCTCTTACAGTTCCAGAAGCCACAAGTCTGAGGGTGATGTGTTGGTGGGACCACACTGTCTCTGTGTTGTCAGAGACTCAGATAAGCAGATAAATGAGGTGACATGGCCAGGACCCTACTCTGCTGGAGGTAATGGTTATTTTAGACATGACAGGGAGGGGGGCCTCCTCTCCAGTCCAGGCTGATGGAAACCTCTGTGTGCAGAGCACTAGGGCAAGAGGGAGAAAGAAAGGGGCCAACGGTGGGCATTGGACTTTGTGTCACACCCAGCTCTGAGGCTGAGGGCAGAGAACAGGCCAGGTCCTGCTCCTGGCTAAGTGTGGCAGAGCTGAGCACAAGTGGCTACAAAGCAATGTCACAGGTACTGACAAGAGTGAGTGATGGCATGCTAGGTCACAAAGAGAAAACTTTAAGAGGTGGGCTCTGCTTGGTGATGTGGGAATATGGGAGAAGAGCAATGTGTTCCAGGGTTTGGACATCCTTCTCCAAGGCTCTGGATGGCAGGAAGTGGTCCTGGATACTGTCAGCACAGCCTTCCCTCCTCTGATAGCAAGAACCAGTTGGAGAGCATCTCCAGTTTGGTCCATTTGTCTCTGAACTTTAGTTTTGCCTTTTTTTTTTTTTTTTGAGACAAATCTCCTGCTATGTTTCAGGCTAACTGGAACTCACTATGTAGCTCAGGTTGGCCTCAAACTTGTGATAACACTCCTCCTGCTTTAGCCCTGAGTGCTGATATTACAGATGCATGGCTGGGGCTTTTCTTTAACTGCACTATGCCTGGCTCTGCTTGTCTCCCTTCACTTTCTATTCCCCCCTTTCCTGGCTTCCTCAGGTTCTAGGATCCACAGTGTGGAGCTTCTATGCCCCAGGCAGTGTGGAGGAGGCTGGAGCAGGCTGCCAGACTAAACTGTTTCCTCCTTGGGTCTTTTCCTGACACCAGGTCCCGCCTGGCAGACTTCCATGCCAACTGTCGAGCCTCCTACCGGACACTCACCAGCTGCCCTGCAGACAACTATCAGGCGTGTCTGGGTTCCTATGCTGGCATGATTGGTAAGCTCTCCTTGTTTTTTCAGTGCACCCCCCCCCCCCGCCCACTAAGGTGAGGATTGCTGCATCCCAGCCCAAGCTGGTGTAAGAGACTCATACACAACCTTGCCTGTGGCAGATTCAGACAGAGCATTCAGGTGAAAACAGAGGGAGGCTACTCCTTTTCAGGAGGGCTGTTTCTTTGTTACAAGGCTTTGGAAATTAAGCTTCAGCCTTCTAGGCACTGCTAATCACTCCCTGTGGACTCTTACATTGGAGTTTTCACCAAGTAGCTATTTCTATTTCACAGGCAAGGAAACTGATGCTTAAGAGAAATAGATCCTTGACCAGACTCACTTATTTGGTATATTCTAGCACTCAGTTCCAACCCAGGATGAGTGCTTTCATCTTTTGGATTCTAGAAGACTCACTCTGCACGAGAGGGAGAAAGCAGGGACCTGAAGGCTGGGCATGAGCTTCTGGGGTCTTTTCTGACTTCCTGATGACACAGAGACTGGTGGTTCGATAGGCCTTTGGCATTTTTGGTCCTGCTGGTTCCATGGTCCCTAGGGGGAATTGTGCTCAGGGTTAGGATTGTAAGTTGAGGTGTCTGTGTTTTGTTTGCCATGGGCGGGCAAACAAAACCTTTGTCCTACTGCGCCTATGCATCTTTTCCTTCGCTTTCTCCCCTGAAGGGTTTGATATGACGCCCAACTATGTGGACTCCAGCCCTACTGGCATCGTTGTGTCTCCCTGGTGCAATTGTCGTGGTAGTGGGAACCAGGAGGAAGAGTGTGAGAAGTTCCTCAGGGATTTCACAGAAAACCCATGCCTCCGTAAGTCTGGGAAACTCTTCTGTTCCTTCTGTTCCCTAGCTTAATACACATCTGTTACCTGGGAGGGACACTAGAGCTGCCCTGGTCATTTTCCTCTCATCGTGTTAGGATGCCCAATGATACCTGTGGGCCTTCTATACCATGTAAGTCTTCTTAGAGAGACCTGAAGTTTTGAACTCTTGGGGATTTCGTACCAGAACTGTCAGTGGGCTGCCTGAACCTACCATCAGAGTCCCCAAGCCTATGGGAAGTCAAGACAGAATGATTTTCATTGGCTGTTCTGACAATATCAGCCAGTTTCCTTTGGAGACTGTCTTCCTATGAGGACCAGTGGCACCCTCTCTATGTAGTAGGTCTTTCCTCTTGGAACTGGTGACTTAAAAAAAAAAGTCATTTAGCTACTGGTCCAAAAGCTGTAGAACGAAGTGGTCACAGTCAAGTTCAGTCTGCTTTTGGTTTTTGCATCCTGACATCTCTTGCTGGTTTTGCCACCCCCATTCTTTCTTTCCCATTTTCCTTCTGTTCATCTGTCTTCCCCCCTTCCCTTCTGCCTGGCACTGGGGATTCAGAGATATATTCCAGTGCCTGTCATTAAAGACCTAGATGGAGGTCAAGTGAAGAGTCATCTGTGATCCCATCACAGATGGAGGTTGTAGGTACAGTTCTCTATGGTGTCAGAGTTCAGATACCCAAGTCCTCCTGGACAAGGGAGAACTCAAGGCTTCGTGAGGACAGCTGGGTAGTAGCCAGTTGAAAAGGTATGGGACTGGCAATAAAGGGGAGAAAACATTGTTGACGGTAGGAAGGTATTCATAGTCTACAATGAGACATGACGGCTTTGGAGGTAGATATTTCTGTAGGCACTTGTTGAGTTTTAAGAATAATTTTGTTCAAGAAGACCAATTAGTTTACCCTACTGGATTAGTGCTAGTTGATGGCATGGGATAAGGAGGTCATCCAGGAAAAACCAGGAATGTGGAGAGGGAGAGTGGCTGAGTCTGGGGTAGGCATCAGTTAGTACCTAAGTTGGCAATGGAGCTGGAAGAGTTTGTGACAAGGAAGTCAAGGATGGGGCCTTCTGTAAGAGAGGTCTCCAGTGCTGATCACTAAGAAGATGTTCCTGCCATCTTGGCCTGGCCAACTGTCTCTAGACTTCATGGCTCCACTCGCCTTTTCCTTTTAGCAATTCTCATCATGTTTAGTTATTTCCATTTTGATTTTTCTGTTCTTTCTAGATTTTCTATTATTTTCCTTACCAATTGGGAGAACATTTTACATCTGAAAGGAGTCTTAGCAAAGTCAAATTCCAGTGTCCTACCATTTGTCTCCAGCTTCTAGGCTCCTTTGGGAGGGCAGTAGTTAGGAAGGAAGTTCACCGGGAATGATGGAAGTGGGCTCTGATTTTGATATTTCTGTCTGTCCTCTCTCCAGGGAATGCCATTCAGGCCTTTGGCAATGGCACAGATGTGAACATGTCTCCCAAAGGCCCCTCATTCCCAGCTACCCAGGCCCCTCGGGTGGAGAAGACTCCTTCATTGCCAGATGATCTCAGTGATAGCACCAGCCTGGGGACCAGTGTCATCACCACCTGCACATCTATCCAGGTGAGGGCTGTGTCTCTGAAGCTTGGAAACTGGAACTTGGGATAGCTCAAGATTTGGGAGTGCACCAGGGTGTCAGATATGATATGGGAAATCACTCAAATGGGATCATTGAAGGAACACTGAAGGATCCTTAAGATTAGGAGCCCAAAGTACCAGGGAGTTGGGAAAGAACATTTTTTCCACCTCTTTGTTCATTTTGGCATTTTCTTTTCAAATATGAAAACACTTGTTACCTAACAGTATTGAATTAGACATACTGGGGCACAAGAGAAATGTAATAGTTACCATACAGCTACTGTCTGCTAATTATCAGTAAGTATGGTAATTCTCATTTCACTGAATTTGCAATGAGGTGACAACATTTTTATTCAACATTCAGGAAACTGATCCAGAGGTCTTAAGTGACATATCCATGATCATGCTGCTAAGAGTTGGTGGCATGAGATTTCAAACCTTCATCTGACTCCAAGACTTATAGTGTTAATTGGATTGTTCATCCACCATCCATCCATCCATCCATCCATCCATCCATCCATCCATCCATCCATCCATCCATCCATCCATGAAATGCGGCATACAGACCCAGTCTATGATGTATCTTAGATGAGCTTTTAGGGAAACATTGTTAAACATAGATTGATGCTATCCTGGGTTGTATAGTGTGCTGGCTAGATTTATGTCAACTTGACACAAACTATAGTCATCTGAGAGGAGGAACCTCAACTGAGAAAAATGCCTTCCTAAGATCAGACTGTGGGTTAGCCTCTGGAGCATTTTCTTAAGTAGCAATTGATGGGGGAAGAGGGCCCAGCCCCTTGTGGGTGGTGCCACCCCTTAGCTGGTGGTCCTGGGTTCTAGAGAAATCAGACCAAGCAAGCCATGGGGAGCAAGCCGGTAAGCAGCACTCCTCTATGGCTTCTGCATCAGTTCCTGTCTCCAGGTTCTTGGTCTGTTTGAGTTCCATCCTGGCTTGCAGTACAATGTGGAAGTGTAAGCCAAATAAACCCTTTCCTCCCCATCTTGCTTTTGGTCATGGTGTTTCATTGTAGCAATAGAAACTCTAACTAAGACATGTAGTCTTTATGGCCTTGAAGGTCAAACAATGATACCCTTCACTGTTGTAGCTTGTTTGCTAAAGAAGTTGATACTAAGCAGGCCAGATGCATACTCACTCACACACATGCACACACACACACACACACACACACACACACACACACACACACACACACAGATACAGGCATAGACAGACAGACACAGAGAGAGAGAGGGGGGGGAGGAGAGGGAGGAGAGAGAGAGGCATAGACATAGACACACACACAAACATGGACACACACACATATACACACATGTATACATAAACATCTAGAACAAAAAATATTTGGAAGAAACTTCAGTCCAGGATGCTGAAATGAGCAGTGTGTGTGTAGAGAGCACAGGAGATGTTTCAGGCAGGAGATCTCAGAGACTGACTGAATACATTGCTGGGGTCTGGAGAACATTATCAGGGTACTGACTGCTACAAGGTTTTGGAGGTGGATGATGGTGGGCTTCTCTGATCAGCAGAACGTAACATTCATAGCACCAGGGTGAGAACTTGAGCCGGTTCCTCCTGGGTGCCAATCAAATCACAGCTCTGTGCTGGTGACCCTCGTGGTTAGGGAAGCCACTGTTCCTTCTGCTCCTTGCTGGGGTCTTCTTATCAATGTCATTTACCTTTAAATGCCTTTGGTTGGAGCCTTTCTGTGGCTTACTTCCTTCATTAAGCCACCGTCCCTAGTTTGGTTGAAGGCATCCATGTCATCTTTGGCTACCTCCTAATTACACTGGGCATGCTTCAACGACTGCCAGGAGAGGTCTTAGGTTCTCATTCCATAGACAGCTGTCAGCTCAATATCATGCTAATGTGACAGTTAGGTTGATTGGAGTTGTGCTGCCTGCTAGATGACCAGGTGCAGGCACAATTTGCCTGTCCCATGCCTTACATGACTCCAGAGGGTCCATTGATCCCAAGCTTCTTGGGGACAGCTCATCTGTGGAGGAGCTACATTATCATAACGTCACTGTGCCTATACCCTCCTTGTGAACCCTTGTGGGCACAGAGAATTTCAGTGCTGTGGTGTGAGCCCTCACCCAAGACTCCTCAGTGCCTAGTAACTCCAAGTCTCATTTTTCTTCTTAGAGAAATTACTTCTCATATTGATTAATCATTTATTACTATATGCAAGCCTGTTTGTGTAGAATGTGTATACACAGGTGCACATGCCACGACACATATGTAGAGGTCAGAGGACATCTTTGTGGCATCAGTTCTCTCCTCCTACACTGTGTGGGTTTCTGGGACTCAAACTCAAAATTTCCAGGTTTGCATAGTAAAAACCTTTACTGGCTATGTCATCTCATTTGTAGCCAGCCCCATACCTAGTTAGGAATAGCTTCCTATTGTTTATGGTTGGGATTGGAAGGAGGTGTTCAGGCTTGAACACCTCTTTCAGATGACTTTAGGGTTTAGTTAAAATAGATAGTTAGGATGTGACATAAGCAGATTGTTGTATCTTCTTATACTTTAAACTGTTAAGTTTTAATCCTCTTTTAGACTAAAAGGGGAATTGTAGGGGAAGCTGTAGCCACACCTACTTAGGGGCTGGCTACAGGTATGCCTGACCACACCCTCACAAGCTTTTGAGGGTATGGTCAGGGGACCTGGGGACTGTGTTTTCACTTTCGGTTTCTCTTTTGGGCTTGCATACAGACTGCTGCCACGCCGGCTGGCTAGGTAGCTCTGTAAGTAAGGCTTTTCCCTATTAAATACCCTTATATTTCTACCTGACTCCGTATTGGCAATTTCCCACTATACCCATTCTTTGGGGTTTAGGTTGGTAAAGCATCCTTGCTTAGCTTATCCCCCTACAACAAGGGCTTTCACAGGCTCCAGTCTGGGGGCTTGTCTCAATCCTGATTTGATTCTAGGGGAGATGACATGAAAGTGCACTGGATACTGAGGAATGCTGTCCAGAGGCGGGATTAGGAAGCTCTGGCGGGTGGGAGACTCCTTAGCAGGTGGTTCCTGCAGGCCTGGCCCCAGGGGTTGTCAGCCTGGCACCCATTGACTAAGTCATTGACCAGGATACCAGGGACAGCCATTCCAGAAGACAAGGAAGAAAGTCAGGTATTTAGGAGAGACCTGCTTATTATTCCCTCTTGGATTCCCGTGTAGAAATACAAGGGGAATGCCTCTGATTCACTGTTCACCATCTTTTTAGGGACCCCCTTTCACCTTTGCCCAGTTTCTCTGTCATGGTTCAGCTGGGGGCTGGCCTGGGGGCTCTGCTCCTTCTTACCCTAAATCCCTCTCCTGTCTATCAACTCTAATTTGTGATATCTATGACTGATGGTCTCTGTGATGGTCCTGAGCTGGGACCCTTGAGAGTTCAGTAACACATAATTATAGAAAGAGTCCCTCAATGCAGGCCAAGTAGGAAGATCAGGTCAGGGTACCAGTGTACCCTGGTATCCAGTGTACTCCAAAATATGGCTCAGAAGTGGCAAGATTATGTTTCCTTCCTTCCTTCCTTCCTTCCTTCCTTCCTTCCTTCCTTCCTTCCTCCCTCCCTCCCTCCCTCCCTCCCTCCCTCCTCTCCCTAAACAAGAGATTGGGGTGTCCCCTCAATTCCCTCCTCTTAATTCTTGTAGGCCTACTTACAGATTTCTCTAGCGACCCCAACACAGGACCTTTACATTTACACAGTCAACAAAAATAGCAGACCTGAAAACACAAAACTGACACAGCACCGAAAAGCAGGCAGGTAGGGTATGGATTCTCTATATATTTTTATAAGGACTTGGGATCCCATGGTGACTCGACTTTACTACATTTCCCAGAATCCTCCTCTCCTAGTCCCACCTATCTTGCTTCCCTGTTGGTCAACAGTGTTTTATTCATTAACCAATAAGAGACACATATACACAGAAGGACTTCCCCCATCAGAAGACTCCTTTAGCATCTCTTTCCCAAACCGAAGGGTCCCAGGGTGGGACCTTGTTTGTAACCTCATGGCCACTTGGTGATTGAGCAGGGCCAGGATCTGGATTTCTGTTTGCCTTGTGCTTCTCCTCTTTTAAGTCTGCTCTGCACAAAAAGCAGATGTGGGCTTGAGAACTCTTGTTCTTATTGAAGACCCACTGGATAGGGATGCAGGAATGTGATATGGCATAGGGAAGCTGTGGATGGAAGTTTTTGTCCCACCCAGTCCCACAGCCGTTCAGTACCAAATAAACACACAGAGGCTTATATTAATTATAAACCATTTGGCTGATGGCTCAGGCTTCTTATTGGCTAGCTCCCTCTTAATTATTAACCCATTTCTATTAATTTGTGTATCTCTACATGGTCTTGGCTTACCAGTGATGTCCAGATCTCTTGTTTCCTCTGCAGCTACATGGCATCTCACTACATGAGACTCACTCTTAGAGTTCTTTCTCCCAGAATTCTCCTAGTCTGGTAGCCCTGCCTATACTTCTTGCCTGACTACATCCTGCCTGTCCATTAGTCAAAACAGCTTTATTCATCAACCAATAAGAGGAACATATTCACAGCATATAGAAAGATATCCCCCATCAGGGAACCCTGAGCTAGTACTTTGTCCAGCATATTTGATTTAGCCTCAGTTGGGTTGTTTCCTAGAAACATGTTTCCTAGAAAAAACCCAACTGTGGCCCCCTTTCTGTGGCTCTCTGTAACTTGGAGAGCTTCTGATATGTTCTGAGATGGTCTTCAGCCTCAGAATCTCTCTATAATTGTCTGAATGGCCTTGTCTTTCCATCCACTCCACTGGTCTCTGGGAGGCAAGCCAGTTTCAGATAACCAAGTTTTTGTTTGTGAAGTCTGAGGCAGGAGACTGTCCCATCACATCTCAGAAAAGAGGTTTAGGGTTGCTATAAAACCTTCACCTCATGCATGAAGCAGATTTTGCAAGCAGCAGCATTTCTCTCTCTTTACCCATCCTATTTTCTTCCTGTATGGATTTCTTTCCCAGGCCCTTCAGTACCGGACCATGGGGCTGGGATACACATTAGCACATGGTTTCATTTATTCAATAGAAATTCTAATTGCATATCACTCTATCTTGGCCTCTGATACTGAGAACCTCATTCAACCAGTACTCTGTTCCTCATAGAAGTGGGGCAGAGAGGGGACACACTCAGGTGATCTACTGAGGGTTAGGGTAGGAGGCCTCACCTTGTGTGGCAGTGGAAGCCAAGGACTAGCCAGCAAGAGAAAATCTGCGGCCCAGCCTGGAGGAACTGGAGGAGCATTGAGTACATGGTTTGGAGTAAACAAGGGTGTGGCAGGCAGAGGTAGGGTTGAGCTGCTGACTTAGGGTGTTTGCATGATGTTTCTGTGCCATAGGCAGCATTGTAGGCAGTTATGACAATCATTCTGGCTGCAAAGCCTACAATGGTTGCCACTTCCCTTTACTGAGCACATTTACCATGACTTTGACCTGGAAGAAATACAAGTGTTGGTTTGGCAGCACAGTGAGGGCTGTGTGTGGATGGTTGGGTACTGTATTGTGGAATAGGCAGAAAGTGGTGAGCAGTGAGGGTGGGGTGGGGCGGTGGTATGGGATCTGCTCAGAACCTAGAGTGTAGGCCTTAATCTGACAGCAGGTGGGAATTGTTTGGCAGGGCAGAGATAGAGTCAGGGAAGCCTGTTGGAAGAGCCCTGTGATACCCAGTCACAGGCTTGAAAAGAAAGATTAGATGGAGAGTGAGGGAAAGAAACAGAGAAGAAATGAGGGTCATCGTGGGTGAGGAATACAGGAGAGATAGCCCTCAGCCTGTTCAAAGGGTACAGGTGAGAGAGAAGGCCAAGGGCTTAAGGTTGGGGTGGGTCTGAAAACAGGAATAGGGTACAGGAGAGAGCTGGCTGGCTCTGCCTGCCCAGCAGCTGGCACCGGGACTGAGTCACTAGCATCTGGCCCAAGCCAGAGAGACGCTTGGGACATTAAGACTTGGCTTTAGGAGATAGCATGGCGACTTCCTTTTAACTTCCTGGCAAAAAGGACCTCCTTGGAAGTTTTGGAAGGATAAAACTTGCAGGTGTCACCCCTTTTCTGTGTCACCTGCTTTTTTTTTTCTCATGCTTTTGGTGGCCTCTACAGCACAGCCTCCAGGCATCAGGGTACAAAGACCCTCTGCCCCACCTTCAGGCGATAAGGGTAATTGTGGGAAGTGCTGAGCCCTTCTGTCCTAGCAGCCTAGGCCTGTGTCCTTTGGGAGATCAACACCCACCAGCCCTGATCCTGCCTTATGAGAGGATTTGAGCAGGGCAGGCACAGGGTTCTGAGCATCTGAGAACAGAGCAATTGTGTGTGTGTGTGTGTGTGTGTGTGTGTGTGTGTGTGTGTGTGTGTGTGTGTGTGTGTGTCTGTCTGTCTGTCTGTCTGTCTGTCTGTCTGTCTGTCTGAGAGATTGGGGAAGATGGGCCCCCCTCTTCGGATTAAGGCTGCCTAGAGACCCTTGTGTATAGGTTTATTTTTCTGATTCTGTAAGCCTTTATTCATTTTTATGTGTATGTATATGTACCGTGTCACAAATGCAGATAACAGAGGGCAACTTGTAAGAGTTAGCTCTCTCTTTCTTCCACGGGTTTTGGGGACTAAACTCAGGTTCTTACACTTGTTGACAAGCACCCTTACCTGCGAATCATCTCATCTCCTCTGAGCAGCCTCAGCCAGTGAGGGCAGGAGGCAGTGCTTCTGAGCCTCTGTGTTCTGGCATTAGGTAGTAGAACTTCCATCTCTCTGCTCCTCCCCACCCATGTCTACTTTTAGAAAAGCCATGCTGGGACTCCCCCCTGCTGTTTTGTGTGACTAGAACTGGATGGAGGCGCCTTGGGTTAGCCGTTGGAGGTCACTGCAGCCATTTGCTAGCTACTCAGTTTCCTGGAATCCGGAGGGCAGAGGCTTTTTCTCCAGCCTTTTGCCTCCAGAGTTGTCATTGTGCAGAGAGGTAGAGGAGTTCTTGGAGAGAGCAGGATGCTGCCCAGTTGCATATCCCTCACTGGCCAAAGGCTGCAGGCTGACAGGACCTTAAGGCTCCTTCCCTGTCACTTGGATGCTCACTTCCTGATACAAAACCACTTGGTGCTGTGTCATGCTTTGTGTGATGAGTAGGTAATTTTGAGATCTATGGGTCAGTGTCTCTCATGACACTTCGTGATGTACATACATCTGTCTAGGTTATTTTATAGCTGAGGAAACAGGATCAGTAAGTTTGCCCAGGGTAATCAGCAGGACCAAGTCTTGAGCACAGGACTCTGCCTTCTCAGGTCCCTGATTCTTACTCTGTTCCAGACTACCTTGGAGCAGGAATTTAGGTCCTAGAGTATAGGCAATCAAAGGGACTAGGCAGGTAGAGGATTCTAGAACTAGATCTTGTAACTCATGGGCAGCATGAGATCTGACAGGTTGTCCTTACTGCATGTAGTAGCCTCTCACAGCCCTGGACTCTACGTCTTTGGGTTCTGAAGGATTCTTCTTCCTGATTGGAAGAACTTGCTGGGCCCTAGTCACTCTGGGGAGGAAGGTATGCAGAAGTCAGGGGCATGTGTGTTCAGATCCTATCTCTCCACTCTATCCCTACACACTCTCTACACTCTATCCCTACACTCTACACTCTATCCCTACACTCTATCTCTACACTCTATCTCTACACTCTATCCCTACACTCTATCTCTATACTCTATCTCTACACTCCACTCTATCCCTACACTTTCCCTACACTGTATCTCTACACTCTATCCCTACACTCTTTCTACACTCTTATCCCTACACCCTGTCTACACTCTATCCCTACAACGCTATCTCTATACTCTATCTTTATGCTCCTGGGTGAGCTGGAGAACAAGGTTCTGATTTGAGGCCTGGGAACATTTTTTTTGTCCTTTTCTTTGTGTTCTGGTCTTGGTGTAGAATCCTGTATGGCCATCAGTGTCCATGTCTAGAAGCCTTCGTGGGCTATCTGAGCATTTGTCTAGTCACAGAGTATTGTGGCTGCCCCACCTTAGGTAATTGTTTGGTTGTTCTCTCAGATCTTAATTTCTTCCAGGCAACAGACTATTTTAAAACAATTTTATGTGTAACTCTAAAAGACATTAATAAAACAAAGACATGGCACCTTTGGTTGGAATGAGAGAAGGACCTTGAATCCTGTGAGGTTGTCTGACTCTGTGATTTCCATGGGTTCCATGTCTAGTGAGCATTGAAGTGTGGGGTAGGACAACATAGGACTAAGCCATGGAACTGCTGAGGGCAGGCCAGGCTTGCCACACCCCATAGTTAGAATAGAAAGTGGTGCTGTGTGAAAATAGATTCTTGGCAGTACACAGGAAGGACAGATGTGAGGATTAGAGTGGGAGAGGGTGCCAGGTGGGAGACTGTGACGACAGTACATCCTCTGAGATGAGGTGACATGTTCTCCCTGAAGTGGCTGCCCAGAGAGAGCATGGCTAGAGTGGCACTGTGCCTTGAGGAGAAGAAGTCCATCTTTGGGGATATAAGGCCCTAGCGTCCAGGACACTCTGAAGAGACTAGCAGTTGGTGGCTTGGCTAGGCCAGAGTTTGTCACCTGGGGACACTGGTACTGTGGTCCTGAGCATGTTCCTCTGGTCTGTATTACCACCACACTTTCTTGGCCTGGATCTCTGTGTGACAGCTGGGCCCTCACTCAATTGACCAGATGTCCAGGATGATCGGTTGCTATGGTGGCCAAGGGATTATTGATAATTCTGGCCAAGAACAGTGACTTCCACGTAATTTCTTGGACTTCCTAGGTGCTTCTAGTGGCCAGAGTGTCCCCATAAATGCTGTGAGAACCAAGGTATTTGAAGACAGTATAGATGTGCCACGCCTCCAGTTTGTTCTCACGTGTCTCTATCACAGTGTTGCTAACAGAGAATTGTTGGTTGTACATATCTTTTAGTCCTGCTGCCAAGTAGTTAAGTCAAGGTAGAGAATTCGGGCGCATTACCAAACCTGCTTTTCTTTCTCATCCCTCACCTCATCTGCAGAGGGCCCAGGTGCACACATCTGTTTGGGGTGGAAATGACCCAGCACAGTTGCTAGATCCCTAACATTAGTGACAGGCATCGCTAATCAATCATGGCTCTCTTCTCTCCTGAACTCCGATGAGGGCTCATCATCTTTTCCTCCACGACTCTCCAGCAGCAATGGAATATGATGAGCTGGTACCCAGTAGCCATTTTTCTCTGTGGCATTTATTCATTTGCACTTGTGTGCACTTAGTAAAATGTTAGCTGAGTTGCTCTTATGAGCCAAGCACTGATCAGTGCAAGGAAAAGACATGTTCTCTGTCTTTGGGGAGGTGTGAGTAGTATTCGGAGAGGCAGATGGCTGGTGACCACTGAATGCTGCAAACTAGAGATCAAAGTTTTCTACAGGAGCCCACAGAGTGTTTCAAAGGGAGCAGGGCGCTTCATGCTGCATGGGACCCAGCCAGAGATGTCTGTCATGTACCCTGTGCTTAAAGGTGCCAGCAGTAAATGGCAACCCTGGATAAAGTCCGGACCCAAACAGCCTTCTAACCTGTCCTGCCTTTTTTCCCTAGGAGCAAGGGCTGAAGGCCAACAACTCCAAAGAGTTAAGCATGTGCTTCACAGAGGTGAGTAAGGGCACCGTGGGGGACAGGAACTTGATGCTGGCCCAAAGGTGCTGTTTATAGGTGGGAGTTGAACTCAGAGCCCATGGGTCAGCTGAACTTCGACCCCACTTGGATCTGAGTGAGGACTCACTCTGTTGGGGTGGCGAAGGCTCCATCCAGAGCCTGTGGGTGTCATCCTTGTGGATGACAAATAGCTGCTTTGGGTTGAGTACTTGCTTGGCTCTCGTTCTGTGGTGGTTAAAGGGCATGGAAGTAGAGAAGGACCCAGAATCTTGAAAGAGCCCCTTGCCCAGGACTGTAGGAGTGACTCATAGATCCGGGAAAATAACTTAGGTGAGAGGAGAAGGGTGGTGCAAGGGTCTGCAGAAGCGTGAGGGAGAAGCTCTGTGAGGTGTGCAGGGGTGAGGGAATTGCGGAGGAAGAATGTCCTATAAGGAGCAAGGAGAAGGAAATCCCCTCCCTCCCTGTCAATAATCAGGTCCTTATGGACCCTGAAGCCTCATCTCTTTGGAATCTTTGTTTGTTTGCTGCTTTTGAAGTAGGATCTTTACCTTATGGTCCTTACTGTTTTTGAACTCACTTTTTACCCAAGGCTGTCCTTGAATTTACGATTTTCCTACCCCCACCTCCTGAATGCTGGGCTCACAAGCTTGTGTTAGCATGCCTATTTTCCAATGTGGGGATGACCTGTTCATTTACTGGGGATGGCTGTCCATGGCCTTGAGGCTTGGAAGAGACAGAGTCCTCCTGTTCTCAACTTTCCCAGTTCCCAGGAGGCACAGTTCTGCCCTCAGAGCACAAGTGAGGCTAAGGAGGGGTCCTGTGTGGTGAGAGAGGCAGGGCCAGAGAAGACAGTTGCCTGTGTCCATTTCTTTGTCTGCCTACAGCCCTACTGATGGGTTTTTGTTGTTTTCTTTGTATGTGTTACCTCCTCTGCCATGGATCAGCTCACGACAAACATCAGTCCAGGGAGTAAAAAGGTGATCAAACTTTACTCAGGCTCCAGCAGGGCCAGACTGTCGGCTGTCTTGACAGCACTACCGCTCCTGATGCTGACCTTGGCCTTGTAGGCCTTTGGAAACCAGCACAAAGGTTCTTCAAGCAACCCAGGTGTGACTACTGCCTGACAAAATGGAAACACACACACACACACACACACACACACACACACACACACACACACACACCTTGCAAAAAAAAAATAAGTTTTTCCTACATTGTCTCTGAACCTTTCTCCTCCCAAGTTTCTTCTCTGGAGAAATTTTTCTAAACCAAACAGACAAGCAGACAGGCAGCTTGAAGCCTGCCCAGAGGTCCTCTGCGAGGGACACCTGGTACCAAGGAGGGCTCAAGGCTGTGGAACAACTCTTTTCTCTTTACTGGTGTCTTCTCTCGGGACCATATGACAGCCTGCTGTGGAAGGGACTTTGCCGTGACTGGTGTGGACTGGAGAAAGGACAATTGCAGCTGTTTCTTGAGCTGCCTACTCTGGGGACCTGCCCAGGGACTAGCAGAGAGTATCGGTCAGCAAGGAAGCAGGGCTGGCCATAAGGACCTTGTCACCTCTTCTTGGCTTCAAAGATGGAGACGGTTTACTGCCACCCCCAGCTCTTATGTGGCCTAGTGGGTCTGAATCTGGAGTGGGAACCTCCATGGCTGCTCTGGGCCGAGGTGCCTGTAGCATTGATGGGGTTAGGAGCTGTTATAGGGAGAAGCTCCTCCCGGGAAGGAGCAAGCCTTGGTTGGGCACCAGCTCCAAGATGCACATTCCTCCTTCACGCCAGGAATCTTGAAGTCAAAGAGAAATGATCCTCTGTTGGCTTTTCTTTTTGGATTTTTTTTGTGGGTCCATTTGGCAGTTCTCCCTTTGGGAGAAGGGTTACTGAGTGGGGCTGGGGAGACCCTAGCTGGATGTGTGTCCATAGCACACTGGTGGGCTCCTAAGCTTGCCTCTCTTCTCCTTTTTCCCATTTTCTCTTTCCTCTTTTCTGAGACATTCATCCACTGTCTGTACATACTGGGCCTCCTTCCTCAACATATGTGTATATCCATATCCATATATCCTGTGATTTCCTCTTTCTTTCATTTTTTTAAGAAACAAAACTATGGAGATAATACCCTACAGATGAGCGAAAATGTATTATTGTAAAGTTTATTTTTTTTAATAATGTTGTCTATGATGGGAAGAAAGGTACCAGGCCCCCTGAGCTCTGGTCCAGTTGGGCTGATGGGGCTGTGGCTGGGGACTCCCGATTGCATTCACTCTTAACCAAGCTCCAATAAATGTACTAGGAAGCGAGTTGCCTTCTGCCTCACTACTGTGTGACTTCACTTAATGCTTTGTTCTTGGCCCAGTACCACCTATTGAATGCTTACCCGAGGGTCTTGCTTGGCTGGTGGATGTTTGTATATATTTGTATGTATGTACTGGCATGTGTGCATGCACGGGTGTATCTGGTCCACATGTCCTGGTGTGGGTGATGGATGGAACTCACATTGGAGGTTTTTTTTTGTTGTTGTTGTTTTTTAACTTGGTGGGTCTGAGATTCGTGGCTGTGTTGAGTCTGTGTGATCTTATTCCCTTCTTAGTCAACACCGATGTCTGTTGCTGTAAGACTAGAAGAGAATTGAGACAAGTGGAGTGGGCAAATCGAGAGAGACACTTGGTATCAATCCGGATTATGCTTTTGTTTTTAAGCAGCCTGGGTGGCCCTGTCTACCATATATGTATTGGAGTGGTGTCTCCTTGGGATTTCTGGTCTACCTGAAGTGTGTGATTGGAACTTTAATCCTTGAGTCTTCACCATAGAAAGAAGATGATTCTTGGTGTTTGGGCATTGGGGGATAAAAGATCAAGTGTTTTTTTCCTTCTGTCCATTTCTTCTATCTTTCTCTATTTGCCACACAGACCTCACTTGGATACTGGGACTGCATATACACACACATTATATATACACATACACACATGCATATTCATGAGGTGGATAGGATGGAGAGAGAAACTCTGACCTACATCTTTAGGGATGCCTGTGATACTGTATTGGGTGATGTCATTTTTCAGTTTCTGAGTCCTGGTTCTGCTCAAATGACTCTTATTGATTGTACACATGTTAGTAACATCTGTTCACAGTGGTGACATTGGCATGTTATGCTCCAGCTTCAGCCTAGAGGGAGGACAGTGAGCCAGCCAGCTCTCTTCCCAGCCACCTACCTCTGCCTTACTGTGCTAGCTGCTTGAGAATGCATGGTTCTTGTAAACAGCTAAGACTACATAGGTTTGGAAGGGATTTCCTGAAAGGCTCTGGGAGGTGGGGGTTCACAGAATTGGAAGGGGATCCAAAGAAGACTGGAGTGGAAGGTAGAGAGCATCTGAGGGACACTGGGACCTAGACATTGAGATGGAGGCTGGGAACAGACAAAGGCAAAGAAATGGTAGGACCAGGAGCAGGCTGAAGGGACCCACAGAGAACAATCTTAAGTTTCTTTGAGGTTATTTGGTGACCTAGTTCTCTGTGTGCTTAGCTCAGTCATCAGACGTTATGACATTAGCTTCTTTAGCCACTGGCTCCTGAACATTCCTCATCCAGGAAATGTGTCTGTCTACCAGGCTACCATAGCTAATGTTCCATATTCTAAGACCTGGACAAGTCTGAAGCCACATCTCAATGCTTCTCCACTTACTGGAGGAACATGTGTGATGAGTAGTTATGCTCAGACAAGAGCCTAGATATCAGCTTCCTATTGGCTCTTGCCTCTGAAGGCCTCCTTTCTTGCAGCAGGTATACCAAGTCAGGATGAAGGTCTAGGAAGCCTGTCATGGGGGTCTGCGGAGGCCCAAGCTCATGAGTCAGTGCTCTGGACATCATGGGAGCGGTGTTGTTTGTCTCACTCTGACCTCATGGTACTCTTCACAGCCAGGTCTCCGCCTTATGCTAAGACTAGTCACAGGGGCATTGTCTTAGTTCCTGAGTCCTCAAACCCTACATTTACAAAGAAAAATAGAACAGGTTCTCAGGGATGGGCTTGAGCCTGATTTTACTGTTGTTTCCAGAAAACAAACTTTGCAAAGTTTGGATGTGTCCAAAAGACCCTCCTGATACCAGTAAGCTGGAGATAGTTCCCTTGTGTCATCCCCACGCTAAGGATAACCTGGTCACTGAGATGCTGATCCCTGGAGCTCATGGTTTGACACACCACTTACTATAGCTTGACTTTGTTCCAAAGCTGCTGTTTTGTGTGTGTACATGTGTGTACGCACGCATGTATACCTTAAAGTTTCTAGCTGTGGACTGCCGAACGCCCAAATGAGACAGACTTTCCTTTGTCCCTGGAAGAGCAGGTTTCAGGCTTGTCTCCTGGCTGGAGAAATTCTTGGCCCAGAATTTTCTAATTTGTGGAGTGGATTTAAGTCAAGCAGCCCCTACCAAGTGGGTTTGGATGCCAGGGGATAAAACCACACACTCCATGTTAATACAAGTAAATGTATTCACAGCCTGTTTTCCACTCTTATGAGTCTCCATGGGGGTTGCTGTTCATCTTCTAAAAATGATTAAATTTTTAAGGAAAAGTCAAAGCCATTTGGAACCAAAGTGACAAATAAGACAGGTGGTATTCTTTGTGGTAGGTCTAAGTAGTGACAAGCTGCCTTTTGGTCACTTATGGGAAATCTTGTCATCTTGTTCAACCTTGGTAGCCTCACCTATGAAGTTATATTAGACAGGCACTCAACTTGTCTTTTTCAACTTGAAATGAGCTCTGAGAGAGAGGGTAAAAGCACAGAGATGGACAGATGCCAACTCTCAGGCTGGTGCTAAGCAGTCAGCTTGCTTTTCCTGCTGCGTGTCTACTGCTCCTTGAGGCACACCTCCAATATTCTGGACAAGATCTGCATGTCCAATTTTCTGAAGGATGGGTTGAAATTTTCAATGTTAATGTTTTTTGAAAATTCAGCCATACTACTTTGAGTGTCTTCTATATTAAAACAGGTAAGTAAATACAAAGGGCTTGGAGGTCTTCTCAAGAGACATTAGCAGGGGCCTGGGGAGATGGATCATTGCTATAATGGCTGCCATGCATGCATAAGGACCCTAGTTCAGATCCCTAGCAACCACATTAACTGTGTGTTGTAGCATAAATTCATAACACATTGCTGATGTTGGGAAGATAGTTGGATTCCTGGAGCATGCTGGCTAAGTAGTTTAGCTAATCAATGAGTGCCAGGTGTAGTGAGAGACTCTGTCTCAAAAGATAAGGTACAAAGTTGTCTATGACTTCCATACACGTGTATACATATGTACATGTACCCCCACACACATGTGAAAACACATATACCACACACACACACACACACACACACACACACACACACTATATAGAGCATCAACTCCTGAGAATGCCATTTACCACATCCTGTTTTTAATGTAAAGTAGGGGTTTATGCTGTACCTCCCATGGCAGAAAAAGACAATCCTGCATTTTGAAAGGATCATAATAGGATTACTGAAAACAAAACCCAACACAGTGAGAATGTTCAGAAATATACACATCTAAGATTTTACAAATGCTCATGTGTCCCTGTGCAAGATGTTATTTTGAAATTGTATAAAATCATCCCTCCATCCGTTGAGACTCAGGCAAGTTGATGCCATGTTGCTATTATAGATAGACACTGAAATAAAGATGTTTCTATCTTGTTGCAGATATTGAAGAAAGAGAGTGGTAGGACTCAGACTCAAGTTCAGTGGCTAGTACCAGAGGTGTGTTCCAACTGTCCGCTCAGGCAGTCAGTTTGAATTGAATTGCTGCATAGATGACCTGTCTTGTTGGCACATAGCAGCCCAGGCAGGAGCAATGACTTCCCTGGGTTCGGTTGCTGCAACCTTCTTTCTGTTTTCAACATACTCATCATTTGTATGGCTAAGGCTAGCAGACCATTAGCAGACAGGGGGCTGAGTGTACCTTAAGGAGCCATCAGGGCAGTGGGGATGGAGTTCTGTAGAGTTTCGTAAAGTCAAGCATGGTACATACTTGAAAGAAAAGAGAAGGGCAAGGGGGCTGCTATTCAGTGACAAACTCAGTGACAAAGGACCTTGACTTGAGGCTTTGCTGATGGGCAGGGGAGGATGGATCTGGGTAATCCCCAGCAGTAACATCATCTCAAATTTCCTGGAGTAGATTAATGGCTTTGTTGGGAAATGGATTGTTTGCAAAGATGGATCCATTAGGAAAGAAACTGACCATCTGGGATCCTGCTTTCTTGACCTTAGACTGTTCTTGGCTTAGGGTCCCAATGGTTAAGAGAAGAGAGACTGAATTTGGGCCTCAAAGTGATATAATTTGAGTTCTAAATCTGCCACTGACCAACTAGGATATCCTGTCCAGTACCCTTGAATTATAGGAAATGATGATAGCAAGCTTTCTTTCTAGGAAAGGTCAGGATTACATGGACTATTCTGTGTACCTGGCATATAGTGGCCACTAAACCATGCACTGTCTCACCCAGGGAACAATATCTCAGGTCTCCCTGATTTCCTCAGTGCCTGCCTTGATGCCCAGGCTTGTCTGCTTGGGGTCACATTTGGAGCTTCTCGCCTCTGTTCCTTCTACATTCTAAGATTTCCTGAATCTCCTGGGATAGACAGGGTATGACTGTCACTATACTCCAGTGTGCTGTTCTTGGAAGCCTTGCCAAGTGGAGTGGGGAGGGCAGGGACAGTGGGGACAACAGAGAGCAGACATGCTTGTATTATTGGTAAATTACAGTTGATTTGATCTGAGATTCACCAGGGATGGTGGCTGCAGAGCATCCAAATGTCATGCTCTCTGGAGTCCTTTGATTGACTGTCCCTTCTCCAAGCATGAAGGCAGAGGACGTGCTACCAGGGCAAGTGCAGCAGCTCAGAACTGAGAATGGGAAGCATCAATTAGATGCAGAGCTGAGCTGCTGGGAAGGTCAGCACCTATGGGAGGGTGACTGCCATGTGGTCCCTCAATGGACTCAAGGCAAGAACAGGGATGTCTTTATAGGACCATGGGCTTTTAGGAGCTTCCTACAGGTAGGCAGCCTTGGGCTTCTAAATCCAGCTTCTGAGGTGTTATCTGTGTGTTTTTTCTCAAGTCTGGAAAGAAGGTAAGGTCTAAAGACATCAAAATATGAAAGGATATTTGGTCCTTTAGGAATCTAGGATATTTTAGATTTGACCTTGAGTTGATTCTTGTCATCTATTGCCTAGTGACATTAGCTAAGCTAGTGAACTTGTGGGTCCCTTAATTGTTTCTATAGATTGTGATAAATAAGTTCATTTTTAAATTTTATTTTTATTATTTGTTTGGTTTTTTGAGACAGGGTTTTTCTGTGTAGTCTGGAACTTGCTCTGTAGCCCAGGCTGACCTCGAACTCACAGAGATCTGCCTGTCTCTTCCAAGTACTGGGATTAAAGATGTGCACCACCACTTGGCTATTTTCATTTTTTTTTGTATTATCTCTCTTAGTTATATGTAGTTAAAATTATTTTGAACCAGGTTAGGGACTCACTGAATTGCCCAAGTTGGCCCTGAACTTTTGATTCACCACAGCTTCCTAAGGAGCTGGGATAACGGGACTGTGCTAGCAAGCTTGGCTAGCATTTTTTCCCTCTGTGGGCCTTGCTATCTTGTCAACTCTGCTGCTGTAGCTCAACAGCTGTCACAGGCACTGTGTCAAAGACCAGTCTAGGCTATGTGCCAATAAAACTTTATTTACAAAAACAGACACAGGCTCCCTTTGGTCCATGGGCTGTAGTTTGCCAATCCTGTCTCAAGACATTTTTAGAGTGTCAGAAGTCAGTCCAAAGCAGCTGGAGCACAGAGTGACTGGTTGATGAGAATGGCTGACAGTGAATGGGGCTGAAATGTGCCTGGGGAGGTGGAGGATGAGAGGCAGTGGGTCAGCTGGTATGGAAAGGGGTGTGAAGTCACTGGCACTCTGGTGATGAGAAAGTGGGGGAGGAATGGTCTTATAGTGGGGCTGGGCATGCAAGTGAAAAAAAAAAAAACTAAAACAAATCAGGAGCATGGGGGTTAGCTGCGCACAGCACTGTGAGCTTGTGCCCTTGTACTGGAACATTGGTCCAGCTGGGTGAATGGGGCTAAAATCCAACCACACTCAACTCATCCATCTGTGCACCTGCTCTGGGCCTCAGGATAGGAAGAGCATCATTTCCTAGTCTGCACAGCGGCTTCTGTATGTGCTGGCACAGGACCTACTGCCTACAGCAAGAGCAGCTGCCAGTTAGGGATTGGAGGGCAGAAGAGCTGCATGCTCAGAGATGGCTGGGTATGTCTGCAGAGCTCTCAGCAGTCACACCTCCTGGACCCCACCTTCCCGGTTTGCAAAGGGAGAGAGCAGAGGGCATGCTTGGTTGCCAGGTTTCTTCCATAATAGGGCTCTGAATCTACATCTCCCAGCTGCTTCTGAACTTGCTGGTCTATTGCAAAACAACTTGCAAGGAGACAAAATTCATCTTTCTTTCAGTAAACACTGACACTCTGCTTGGCTGTTTCAGTTTTTATTCCACGAGTCTTGATCTCTAGACAGCTGCCACAGTGTTCACTGTAGGTATAGGTGACAATTGCCCACCAGCCTCTCCCTCTTCCTTGAAGATGGCTTGTCTACAGAAGTCAACCCTGGGGGTCCTGGAGCTGAGATCCACCTGAGCCTTCTGAGGCTTCTTTCCCCGGGGGAATGCACATAGTCTCAACCTTGGCCTGTAACAGTCAGAGGTCACAATGTCTCTCTCCTGTGGCCCACTCAGAGAGAGGCCAATTCCTCTGACACTTCTCTGTAGGCAGGAGTTTGCACAACCACTGAGGTGAACCTGTGAGGGTGACTGAGGAGGTTGGAATACCTGCAGCCCAAGGGAGGCTTCCAGGGAAACACCCCTTTGCTTTGTCCTCAGCTCTCCCTGTCCTTGCTCACAATCCGTAGGAGATTGACAAAGACAGAGCAACTGCATTCACCCCGTTCCACCTGAAAACCTGCACCACTGGTTGGCTGAACAGATCTCACAGGATGACACCTGCTGCCTCCATCCATCCTTCAGTTTTTTCCTCCAAAGAAGATGAAAGGGCTTTTGGTGGGACCCCAGTGACCTGAAATTTCTCATATTTCTCATTTTGTTAGAAAGCTGGCTGACGGTGAAGCCACTGCAGCAAGGGATCAGCACACAAGGCTGCCTCTGCGACTTGTGTTCATAGCGTTTGGGGGATGTTGAACTGACTTTATTTCCAATGGGGGTTTGACCTTGTTAGCAGTTTGGAGTGGCAGGGATGCTGTTAGTTTACAACACTCACAACACCCTACTTAGCTCCTCAGACTTGTCTTTCTGTGTCTTACTGTGTGAATCTGGGGCAGGGACAGAAAGAGCCCGGGGCAATCCAAGGAGTGTTGGGGCATGTAGTCAGCCTTGTTAGGAAGCCTTGCTGTGAGTGGAAAGTTGGATATGAGTGATCCCTGTGAGACTTGTGCCTCTTTGGGTCTTGCTGGCAGGATAGTTCGTATCCCTCAGGATCTGTCTCAATGAGGATACACCTTGCAATGGGCTTTACCTAGAGAGCAGGCTTAGCAACTTCCAGATTTAACTTGAATCAACAGGAGAGTCTGAAGGGAAGCCCACTTAAATGAGTGCAAATGATCTCTGGAGTGAGACCCAAGCCTTACAGTATCCTACAAAGCCCTCTGTCCTGCCTCTGGTGACGTCACTGATCTTTTCCCTGTCTTCCCTGTACACTCTACTCCAACCACTGTGGCGTCTGTACTGGTTCCTGAACATGCTGGGGACACTCACCTCCTGGCCTTTGCTGTGGCCATGCCATCCATCCAGTATACTCTTCTAGTCATGATAGTGACCCCCCTCACTTCCTGCAGGTCCCACTCAGTGCCAGCTAAGAGGCCTTCTCTGTCCAGGACACTTCTCTTTTTCTCTGTCTCAGGATTTCCTGTTCCTAATGCTTCTCTAGAGTGCTACCACCTCTTGTCAGACCATGTATGCATATGTGTTTCTTCTATGCAGACCATGTATGCATATGTGTTTATACCCATACTATATATATGCATGTGTTTATACTCAGACCATGCATGCATATGTGTTTATATGCAGACAATATATGCTTGTGTTTATATACAGACCGTGTGTGTGTGTGTGTGTGTGTGTGTGTGTGTGTGTGTGTGTGTGTGTGTGTGTGTGTGTGTTTATACTCGGACCATGTATGCATATGTGTTTATATGCAGACCATATATGCATGTGTTTCAGCTGACATTTGTGGCTTGACTGAAAGAAGGTAGGAGTTATACTCAGGCCATGTATGCATACATATGTTTATATGTAGACTTACACTGCTTAATGACAGGGTTGTGCTCTAAGAAATGTGGGGGGAGCCAATTTCCTTGTGTGAATGTCACAGAATGCTGGCACTAACCCCTACACAGTCTCGGTCACTAGGGATCATGTTCTCTTGTTCCAATCAAGAGGTATAGTTAATCGGGAGCTGTGTGAGGCCGTTGCTGAAGACACAGGGAATGCTGACTTATAGTCAACTTTTTTGGTTATCAGAAGGATATACCTGAAAATAATGATAAAAGGACAGTAAGCATATAAGCCAGTTACCATTTAGTTTCATTTATCAAATATTATATATTGTGCACAATTGTATGTTTTGCATTTTTATGTGACAAATAAATGGTACAATAGGCTTTTTTTTTATATACCTCACCCACAAACAGGAGCAATGCATTGCCCTCTGGCATCATGACAGCTGTTATCACTAAGAGGTAGTACTATCTCAGTTCACTGAAGTCTTATGGTACCTCCATTGTCACTTATGTAGTCCATCATTGACTAACATCACTGTATAGTGTAAGACTCTGATCTGTGTGTGTGCGTGTGTGTGTGTGTGTGTGTGTGTGTGTGTGTGTGTGTGTGTGTGTGTGTTACCTTCTCTCACTAAAGTGTAAGTTTCCAGAGGGCATTCTTATTATATTCTTCCAAGATCTATGCTTAGCTCCTGGGCTAGGAGTTCTTAGCAGAGAGAAGGGTTTCAGCTGACATTTGTGGCTTGACAAAAACAAGGTAGGCATAGACTAACGGAGTTGCAGCATAGTGTCCAGGTGGCATGTGGAGAGGAGCAGGATTCTGAACTAGTCAGTTTTTTAAAATTGAAACCAGTCCAGAGCCTCTATCTCATCTCAGGCTAACACCAGGGCTAAAAACTCAGATTCTGGAGTCTATTTCCATTTCCTGCCACCCTGAAAAATGGTTTTATCTTGTTAGTAACTGCATGCAACCATGCAGCCCCATAGAATATGATTTATGTGCTTAGTAACTTTTCTTGTACACAGAACAAGATGGACTTCTAAGTGTAGCCAGCAAAACCCCATCGGTTTAGACACAGGGTAGAATGAGGTTGGGCCAGACCCTCTGGGGTGGGAGGAACATCCTGGTTCAACCTTGGATACCTGCTTAGGCAAGGCTGCTGAGTTCTGCTGCCAAGCCCACATTATAACCAAGTTCTCAGGTTTTCTATTTCCCTGCTCCATCCTTCTGACCTAGCCTTACCTTCCTAGTTAAAAAACTAAGGAAAACATCATGTTCCAGGCCAAAGACATATTTCTCAGAGCATTCTGAATCCCCAAACGCAGGTGTTAACGCTCGCCACACATTTCGGCCACTTTACTTAGGGGAGGTTAGTGCTATGCCTGGGCTTGGAAGGGTTAAATTGCCAATTGGGGAAAAGGGAAATAGCTGGGTTTTATTTACTAATGATAATAGGAGAACAGCAAGTCTTGCTTGTTCAGGGTGTGTGTGATTGAGAAAGGCCATCAGCAGAGGGCTGAGGCACTTGTTAGAAATCACCGGGCCATTATAACTTAGATCAACAGCTGCCTCTTGAAATGGAAAGGAAATAGACACTATCTCAGGAGGCATATCAGAATGAAAGATTTCAGCGTGCCCGGCGAGCAAACAAAACTTCAGAAATAGACTCCTTGGGTCAACAGGCTCCTTATAATAATGATGCCCCCACCCCACAATTGATACTGTACATACAGGGTGTCATTTTGGGGCTATGATTAAGAATCAGAGGCAAAGTGGTAATATTAATCAGCCGAAGGAGATTTTTGGGCTACTCTCCATGTTTTGAAGATGAAGTGGGGTGTGGGGGAGCTGGAGCAGCAAGCTCCAGGTATATAGTTTTCTATATTCATTTATAGGTTTATTCTTGAATGTGTTTGGTGTATGTGTGACATTGGGGAGAGGGATCTAGAGGCACTGCCTCCTTCAGCATAAAAGGCAGCTCCACGGGGCTGAGGGGACCACAGGTCCCCTACTTCATTCCACGTGGGCAGCAATGGAACAGTGATAGGCTGTGTGTGTATCAGTGTGACCATACACAGGCACAAATATCTTGGTGGTGAAAATTAGAGAGGGGGTAGAACTCTTTATGTAGAAGAAACTGTGGCCAGCCTACCTAAGCCACAATTGCCCTGTCCCCCATGCCCAGGCCAGCCTGCCTCAACGCCAGAGACTGCTGACAGAGAGACACCTGACCCAGAGACACCAATGAGGAAAGGACATGCAGCCAAGTCAGCCACCTGAGCCAATAGGACCTTGGGAGGGGGTATAAAGGCAGGCCTAATTCCTTAATAAACAAGTCTGCAGCACACTCTGCCAGTCACTGACTCCCAGTGCTGTGGCTTCTCACACCCTCCCACAAGGGGTGTCTGAGCAGGGTAACCCACAACAACTTTTTACTCCTTTGCTTTGGGGAAAGCTGATTGACTAAAAGATCAAAGGTAAGGTGGCTATAAAATGACTGGATCACAGATTCCAGGCCTGCTCCACCAGGCCGTGCCATGACCCAGCGGTTTGGAGCCTGAGGGGACCATGATGACCATGATAGGGTCTGGCAGAGGTTGGGAGAATCCACCCTGCAGATCTATGCTGCTGTCTGTGTGCTTGTGCTCCTGTTTCAGGTGCAGCAGTGAGCCTGTTGGCCTGGGCTATCTACTTGTTGGACCCTGCGAAGTCAGTGAAGAATTTTGCCAAGTCTCTTGTCCTTAACTACTTACACATGAACTCAGAGAGAAATCAAGAGGAGAGAAACTGGGCAGGGGGGGGGTGGGGGTGGGGGGAAGGCTGTCCATCTCCTCATCCTCCAGAAGCTTCGTTTTCCTCCCTGTACATGGCAGACACTTTCTAATAAAACATGGATAGGGTTGGGGACACCACATTCTTTCAGATGGGGTTTAGGATGTGTCTCTTCCTTGGGGTATTCTATGTATGGCCCTTAGTGCTGTTTGGAGTCTTAGAGGCGGGGACTAGGCACTGGTCCCGACAATTTCCCTGATAAAGCAGCATTTGCAGAAGCCTCAGGAACCTCCCTCCACTCCTTAGAGACTGACAAGTCCTTCTGAGAGAATTATCTTCCAGGGGCTCAAGAAAGATCCCGGTCACTTATTTTTTGGCTGCCTCAGTTTCCTCATTTGTCAAGTAAGTGGTTTGGGACAAAGAGTTCCAGGCCACTTGGAATGAATGGAAGAGGATGAAAGCTGAGGGTGGCCAGTTCACCACACAGACCAACTGAGTGAGTGTTTAAGGGACCTTAATGTCTCAATTTGTTACTATTGACATGAACTTTGAAGAGCTGGGATGGTAAATGAGCTAATATATGTGAAGTGCCTGCTGCATAGCAGGCTCTTAAAACATAGCTTCCCTTCTGGGTCCCTTTGGCATTTAATCTTTCACTGCCCACTCCCCCATTCTTCTCTTGAGTTGCTGAGTCAGTTCTGACCACTGAAGGCGAGTAGGAATTTATTAGCCGAACTTCCTCCATCAGTGTGTACCTGTAATCATCCCAGCTCCTACTCTTGGTCCTTTTGGGAGATGCTGTAAGTCATGGCTGTTTCCTGAAGGATTGCACTGCATGAAAACCCATTCTGTAGGACATGTCCCATTCCAGGCAGTGTCTCCTTCAATCTGATGTATGTGATGGTAGACTTAGCATGGGAGAGGCCATCATATTTGATGTCAGACCACTTTGAAGCAGATTGTATTTCCCCTGTGTGCTTTGATGCCGGGAAACTCAAATTAAACGTTGGTTCTAGAACTATAATGCCTCATCCAAGCTCTATTCACACTTCATTCTAGCTTCCTCAGTCGATTCTCCAGGACTGAGAGAGGACCACTTCAGTGCCCATGGATGACCCAGATTTGCCTGTCTGAGCACAGCCAGGATGATTGTTTTATTTCCTGTTCACCAACACACACAGAGAGAGAGCTCTGTGTATCTGTCTGTCTGTCTGTCTGTCTGTCTGTCTGTCTGTCTCCCTCTGTCTCCCTCCCTCCCTCTCTCCCTCTCTCTCCCTCCCTCCCTCCCTCCCTCTCTCTCTCTCTTCTCTCTCTCTCTCTCTCTCTCTCTCTCTCACACACACACACACACACACACACACACACACATACCCCTTCAAGTTCTTTTAGGCTGGGGATTGTGTCTTCAATCTTATGACACCCATCATAAAACATGAAGAATCAGAAATTTATGACACGCTTAAGAAACATTTGTTGAATCACAGACATCTGAGTGAACAGGTTGTTTAGGAGTGCATTCACTTCAGCTTTCCTGCACAATCCCCTTCTCCTTTCTCTTCTGTGCATTTTGATCTTTTAATAGTCAGGGTAGTGTCCAGCCTGATGGAGCATGTCTGTAATTCCAGCACTTAGGAGCCTAAGGCAGGAGGACCAAGAGGCCAGCCTGGGCTACATAACTACAGGTACCTCCCTTCTATTGTAAGCACCACTATAAAGCTTTTAGGAATGATACAGGTGGGATGATTAGTCTTGCCAACTTGATAGGATTTAGAATCGCCTAAGGAAAGGACCTGTGGGCATGTCCGTGAGGATTTCCAGACAGGTTCATCAGAGGAGGGAAGGCCGACTCTGAGTGAGGATAGCACCTTCCAGTGGGCTTGGGTCTCAGAATGCATCAAAAGGAGAAAGTCACTATAGTGCCAGAATGTACCTAGGCTTACTGGTTGCAGACTCAATGCGACCAGATAACTCCTACTGTGACAACATGCCTTCCTGCTGCTGTGGGCTGTGCCTTCCTGGGGACAGAAAGGAACCATCCTCTTTATTTGACTTTTATCAGATATCTTTGCATAGTAATAAGAAGTCTAACTAATACAGTAGGGTTGTGGTTGTCTACATAGCTCTTGCGTAAAGCCTTCTTGGAAACTTCCAGCCAGCTGGCCAATGGGGCTCAACATATAAACTTTGGAATAAACAGAACTTACACCTTTGTGCTGTTGTCTTATTTAACATTCATGGGAACCTGGTTGGACCCTTCACCTCTCTGACCTTCAATGGCCCTGCAGTAATGATATTTTCTTCAGGTAGTGGAAGATGATACAAAAACAGGTACATATGGAAGACAGAGTGCTTGGCCCTTAGGAAGTACCCAGCAATTCTTTATGATGCAGTGGAATGTCTCCATCTGAGAGGTGTGCTACCCCCTGGCAGTCCCAGCACTCTGACGTAATCCTTAGCTCTTTGGAGCCAGGCTGCTCCTCTAATGCAATGTTGGGCATCTGGTTTTCAGATTACAGAATAAACAGTGCTAGCAAGCAGTCTTCCTCACTGACTTGGGGAGTTGAGCTGTAGTAGAAGCTGTGGACATGAAGGGGTCTGATTCTGACTCTCCATGTGTGGGAGGTGCAGAGCTGACACAGTTGACCTCTGGCCTTGGCTTTGGGCAAGATTCTTTCCCCTGCTTTGGGTTGCCAGTCTTGTCTATCAGCAGGATCCCTCCCCCGGCATGTGGAGCCTGGCTCCGTCTTCACAGTAGAGGCTTCTGATATAATGCAGAAGCAGCAAAGGTAATGGTGGCATCAAGCCAGGTCCGAATAGGATAGAGTGAGGACCCATGTGCAGGTTTGGATGCTCTGCTTTCAAAGTGCAGTTTCCCATATGATCTCATCCCATCCCTACAGGGATGATGGCAGACTGACTGGGCAGGGGTTTTCAGCTGGATTTTATGGAAGAAGCTTGAGGGCCAGAGAGGTTAAGTAAAAATAGGGAGGTGTTTCTTTTTTTTTTTCTTTTTTTTTTTTTTCCATACAGTCAGTAGGGTTGCTGGAACAAGAACTGTAGCCTGAGGCCTAGTCAGTGCTCTCTACCCTGTGTCTGGAGGAATGCTGCAAAGGGTTACATGGAGCAGGTGACACCTCTCTGATGCTTGCTTTGGAGACAGTCAGTGCCTGACCCCAACTGGTCCAGACCGCAGGAGCTGAAATGGCCTTACTTTCTGGTGAGGACACCTTTGCCCTTGGTTGAAATGGTCTGATAGCTCCAGGCGAAGTCTGGGGGTCAACTTTGAAGGCTTTGGTTTGTTTGTAAGGCTGGGTACAAAGCCGAAGACTCCAACAGACAGGTTTGGGAAAACAGTGTTAGTGATGGGGTGGTGGGAAGGGGATTCACACAGTGAGAAGAGACTAAACTCAGCCTCTGAAGCCTGAGCAGGTCCACACACAGGCCTCCCATCCAAGTGTGCCCTGGACATATGCACTGATGGCATTCATCAGCTTTTAGAATGAGAATCTCAGGATAAAATTAAATCCATACTCAAGGGCTTTTATTGCACGGCCTATTTATTCAGTGTCTTTATGAAGCACTCACCAATTTATTATCCAGGCCATAACTCACCCCACATGGCTGAGAGCCGGCCACTCAGCTTTCTTAGTTAGGAGGAAGGCACTTTTTGGTGCATGGATGGAATAAGTCTCAGCCTCCCTGAACTCTGTGACAAAGGAGGTCTGGAAGATGGTCCAGGAGGCAGGATGGCACACTGAATGCTGGGAGTGACCTGCCTGTATCCTTTCTTAGACATTGATGGCCATCCTCTTCCTGGTCCTTTGTGAATCCCAGTTGGCCTGAGATATAGGAAAATATTTATTTATTCAGAATCTTTTATCTACAGCCCCTGTGGATCCTAAGACAAAGCTAGACATGGTGGTGTCCACCTATAAACACAACACCCAGGAACTTAGGCAGGATGGTCGCGTGTTGGGATCTAGCCTCCGGTACATAGTAAATTTAAAGCCAGTGTGGACTTTTCCTCCTGGTGTTTGGGAGTCTTCCCATAACCCTCACAGGCAGCCATTTTCTCCTCACCTATCCAGAGACTGAAGCAGCACAGGGAGGCCCCTCTGGAAGACTTCTGAACCTTTACCTGCTTTCTTTTCCATCGGGTTGGGAGGCTTTCGTCTGAAGCTTTCAAATTTTGGAGATCTAGGAAGCAAAAGTCTTGCCCTAACACAGGAACTTTGCTGCAGTCTCCTTCTAGACAACAGAGCAGGCCCAAGGGGCTGTTTCTTCCACTTCTGCTGGGGAGCATTTGTGCTAATTATCCACCGCCTCAGTTACATAACCGGGCCTTTGTCAGCAGCTTTCCTGTGGGACCTGATGTGAAGTTGGGGTTTGCTGTTCAGCAAGCATTTCTGATGAATATTCTGGAAAGTTCTTGGTGCTGTGATTGCGTTTCTTCCCGGCGGGGTGTCCAGGGTTTTTTTTTTTTTTTTTTTTTTTTTTGTACTAACCCACACTGCAGAACCTTTGTGGTGTCTTCAGACACTCTGTAAGTGCATACCTGCTGGGAAGGGGTACACCAGAAACCCTCCCCCCCCCCCCCGAGTCATCTGCAGAGGCAGGGACTCTGAACATCTGGACTGGGAATAGTTTGGTGGAGAGGAATAGGGTACATCACCAAGTACCTGTTCCCCTGTCCCTAGCAAATGTCCCTGACACCTGAGCCCAGCTGCAGATCTTTTTGTTAAACACATTGCTCAAACTTGGAGCTCTATTAACTGAATTATCATTAGTGGCAATGATAGCAGTAGCTATTAATTCAGTGCGTTTTAGCCACCAAATACCAGGCCAGGCATTTAACATATGTTATCTTATTTAATGGTATAAACAGTGCTGAGAGTTGTTTTTATTATTCTATGAATTGTAATGCCTTGGAAACTGAGGCTGAGATGTGTTTAATACCATCAGGTGACTTTTCTTGGTGAGAAGTGAATAGATAGCTATTCACCCTGGAGAGGCACATAGAAAAGACTAATGCAATGATTTCACCCAAGTCTAGCTTGGTGAACGATTGGGTTTAATTGGGATTACTTACAAGAACATGAGCGATTTATGGGGAGCTGCACCACCCAAGAGGGATTTATCTCCCTCCTCAGCAGTTATTAGCCAACTGTACATCCTGGGATGCAGGGCTGTGTGCATCACCTCATGAGCTGTCCTTCATGTTTCCTTGGTGGAGTGTTAGTTTGTGGGCCCAGTCTTGTGAGGATCTCATGCAAATGACCATAGCTGCTTTGATTTTAAGTCTGCAATGGCCATGCCATGTCCCAGGACAGAGTTCCACAGCAAACACCGTGTCTAAGGTCACTCGATTGTAGTAAGTGTGCATGGTGGTGGTGGAAGGGAGTGATTTGCAACCAGGGCCTTCTCCTTATCTGTTTGATTGCTTGTTCATTTTTACAAACACATACTGTGTGTCTCCTGTCTCCATCATTAGAATACAAATGAGGCCTTTGTCTAGTGAAGCTCTGTGTTTAATGGAGGAGGCCTTGTTTGCAATGTGGATGGAATACAAAGAGATGAACCCTGTGCACGGCATGGGGTGCTCCAAGGAGGAGGTGTATTAGGGCCCACCAGAGAAAAGAGCAACAGGAAGCATATAAGAAACAGAACTTGTTATATGGAATTAGCTCATGTACTACAGGGGCTAAGTCTCATGGTCTGCTATCTGGCAGCTGGTCAATCAGGAAATCCAGTAGTGTAATCTTAGTTCAAGTCCAAAGGCCTGAAATCCAGAGGATTTGTTGTATGTCTGAACTCATGACCAGAGGCCTAGACGTCCCAGTTCCAGGCGTCCAGCAGAGAGAGTACATTCAACCTTCCTCTACCTTTCTATTCTTTGAGGGTCCTCAATGGGTCCTGTGATGCCGACTCCTGTTGGAAAGGGCAGAATACTCCTTTATTGGCTTAAAAACTAAAGTCTTATGGAGACACCCTCACAGAAACAGACAGATGGCTGGGTGCCCTGTAGCTCAGTCAAGTTGAGATATAAAAATAATCATTTCATTGGCTGAGTGTCAGTGAACGGAAAGGCTCAAGTGGCTTCCTGAGGTTTGTCGAGTGCTGGATATGAAGCTGGGCCAATAAGAGGGAGATGCTTGGCAGGGGTGGCATCCCAGCAGAAGGGCCAGGTACAAGCGATGAGCAAGTGTGCAGACAGCGGAGGGCACCTGCCACCCTTGGCATGCAGTTTGAATCTCATGGACCCTAAGCCAGAAGGAAACTCATATACTGCAGCGGGGGGTGGGGGGGAGAGGATCTTATTAGATGGAAGTTGAGGTCTAAATGCAAAGACAAGGAAAAAGTTCACAAGCCTCAGTGTGGTGGAGAGACTCACCTCTGTAGTCTACAAACACCCCTCTCTCTTACCTTTAAGACCCAAAGCCCATTTTGGTATCATATTCCCTTCAACATCACTGCTGCATGGTTCCACTTCCTGAGCAAGAGTCTGACTATCTATCTCCCAAATTTCGTATATTGACTCATAGCCTTCAAAGGATGATCATAAAAGGTGATCTTGGAGAAGATCTAGTTCACAAGGCCTTATATCAACGCTTTTATATACTCTCCTTCCATGTGAGGAGACTGTGACCAAAGCCTCCACCAAATTTGCAATCTACCGGCAAGTTTCCAACCTCTGTAATAAGTAGCGATACATTTGTTGTTTATAAGTTATAGTCTGTGGTATTTTGTTATAGTGCTGGATGGACTAGAACAAAGTGTTCTGCAGCTACAACAGAATACTACAGACTGGGTAAATTACAGGGGAAGTTTATTTGTCTCACAGGTGCCCCTTCCTCTCAGAGCGAGGCAAAGTATTTTAAAGCTTGTGTTGAAAAAATAATCAGGCAATGATTGTAAAACATATCTGTAAAAAAGAGAGAAGAATGTGGAGAGATTAGTCCTATGAGACAAGAAAGCTCTGTGCAGTTTTAATCATTAAGGCAGTGTGGTATCAGCACAGACAGATAGGTAGGCTAATGGGCTGGAACAGCAGAACCAAGACGAGCCCGGTTTATGTATAAGAAAGTAGTGGTATGGATGGTGTCTTATGTCAGTGTGACAAATGTGAGTGTGTGTGGGGTAGGTGCTGGTGGGTGGGAGCACATGTATGTGCAGGCATGTCTCTGTGTGTGTGAAGGCCAGAGGTCGATGCTGAATGTCTTCCTAGATTGCTCACCACCTTGTCTTTTGAGACAGGATCTCTTCCTGAATCTGGAGTTTGTGGACTTGGCTAGGCTGGCTGGCCGATGAATTCTAGGGATCCACCCATACCTACCTGAGTGCTAAGGTCACAGTTGCTGTACCTGTGCCTGTGGTACTAGAGATCTAAACTCTTGTCCTCATGCTTGTGTGGCTGGCATTTTATTCTGCCTCACCACAGGTCCTGCAAATGTGAGTTTTCAATCAGTGATAGTGGGACAGTAGTAGAGAAGCCATTTTGGGAACAAAAATAATTTGGCTCCATACTTCACCTCATGCATTGAGAAAAATCTCCAAATGGAGCCAAGATTTAAATGCTTAAAAACAAGGAATGTAAAAGTAACCCAAGAAAACTTGGGGTCACCATGGATGGTGATGGCCTTTGTAAGTATGGTGTGGAATCTAGTTACCATAAAATGATGGATGCATTTGGATATATATATATATATATATATATATATATATATATATTTAAATATTCTGCATATCTGAAACACCATATTCGGTCAAAAGGCATTTGACAATGTGAGGAAAAAGTATTTGCAATTCATATCACAAAGCACTAATCCCTTTAGTATAAAAAGATTTAGAAACTGAGAAGATCCGTAACCCAATGGAAAATGGTCAAAGGACATGAACATTGAAATCACAAAGAGAGAAATGCAAATGGCCTTCACCCATGAATAGGCAAGTAGCCCATTCATGATGAGAGGAATGCAAATCAAAACCACACCGAGAGATGCCATTTCATACCTCTCCAGTGGGCAAAACCCCCAAATTCTGACAAAATGCATTGTTGGTAAAGTTGTGCGGGATCGTGAGCCTCCTTTATTGCAGGGTGAGTGTAAAATTGAAGACCTCTGTGGGAGAATGGCAGTGACCCTCAACCGTGTCACAAATGTGTCTGCCCTCTCTTCTCATTGCCGAGGATCCGTCCTAGAGTGTCCACCTGCACTGGTGTGAAGCCACACGTATGCAAAGTCACCCTAGTACAGGAGATTGGAACTTCCTGTCAACAGGAGATAGAGGAATGAACGTATTTCGAGGAACTGGAAAATGCTGCAGAGGCTGGAAAGGAAGAGAGGAAGTTCCAGAATATTCTGTTAGATGAGAGAAGCAACTGACTAGAGCACACAAATTACATCACTGATTTTGTAAAATCAAAGGAGGAAATATGACCATGTACGTGCTTATATTTGTGGTTATATTCACATAAAGAGACACTGGGGAGATGGCTCAGTGGGGAAGAGTGCTTGCTATGCAAGCATAAGGATTTGAGTTTGGAACCGAAGCACCCATAGAAGACTCTGGGTGTCAACATGCTCCTGAAATCCCAGCACTAGGGAAGGGTAGAGATGGGAGGATTGCGAGAATTTGCTGACTGACTGCCTTTCTCCAGCTTTTGTGGGAGACCTTGTATCAAGGGATTGAGGAAGAAAGGGATGTATTAGGACACTTGACATCTTCTCCTGGCCTCCATACTTGCAACTTGCTGAAATTAATCCAGAACCCAGTGGCCCAGTTGCAGTGGTCCCCTAAACATGCATTTTGTCAGGGGTGCCAGCTGACTGAGGTGCAGAAAAACATGGGAAGTCTCTGAGGTTCCTTCCTCAAGGCCCATGAGGCCATAAGGAACCAGAAAGAAGAAATTCCCCCAGAGTCATGATCCTTCCGTTTGCATCCTATATCCAGGCTGACGTGTGAACATCTGTAAGCTTTCTCTTGCTGGAAATCAATTATAAGGAAAAAATTATTATTATAGTTCATGGTATCATGTTTGCTTGGGGTCTGATGTGAGGCAGACTGTCATGGCTGTCAGGGAGTGGGCAGCAGAGAAAAACGGATTACCTCACGGAGCCTTGGAAGCAAAGGCAGAATCAAGGCTTCAAGGACACACCTCCAATGGCCTAATTTCCTCCCACTGGAACCCACTTCCTCCAGGTTCCACTACCTCCACATAGTGCCTTCAGCTGAGGAAAAGTCGTTGACACAAGAAACTGGGGAACCTTCCAGATACAACTATAGTAACATCCTACTCTTTCTCTTAGACGTCCACCAGCATTCTGCCATGGGCTGGGCTCCATCTGCAGACTACACGATGCTTGTGGGAAGACTGTCTCCAGCAAGCCAGTGTATTCTGTGGGGGTTTAGTCTTCCTCAATTTACAGGATGAGGAGGATAGTCAGTGCATTTTGTTTTAAGTATGTATTAAAACCCCAGGATTACCTTTTCAAACTCCCGTCTCCTCCTCTGGGATCTTGATAACTTTGCAGACATCTCCCTGCACCCTCCCAAAGATATAGAGCTCTCACCTTCAACCTTGTTCAGGAGAAATGAATGATGGGGGTTTCCAGGAGAGTAAATTCACTATCCTGCTTCCCCTCCCAGGAGCACTGCCCACCCACAAGCTGGGGAATTGACAGGACAGTCCTGTGACTCTAAGGACATTTCTTTTCTCCAGCAACTCCTCTTTTCCTCCTTTCTCGATCCATTCTTTCTGTCCCATATACAGCTGGGTGGCAGTCACTGTATCTGCAGCTTCTTTTCTTTGTTAACCTTGACTCTGGATATAGGCACATAGTCTCTGTTTAGGTCATGACAGTGAGCCATCCAAATGGCTGAGAGAAGGAGGCTGGCTGGTCTTGGTCACTGGGCAATGGTCTTGTGACTGTCAGAGACGTATCTAGAAGTTGAGAGGATGTTTGTTAAGGGACAAGGCACCAAGCATCATCCCCTTACATTCTTTGGAAATTTAGCATTTTGCCAAGAGGGTCAGGGAGAGGTCTAGGCCAAGGAGCCTTTCAGGAAGGCTCACTGAGTCTAAGGGATGGGGGAATTGTGTCCTGAGCCCACATCCAGCTGCTCAGGATGCTGTACCCTCCAGAGCCCGACTTTGGCCTACTCTCATCTCCTTTGCTTTTCCTGATTATTGTCACTTGCTTGTTCTTTGTGTGAGGGAAAATGTCTGTGTCCTTCCTGCTTCTCCTGGAGGCCCTAAAGGACTCATGGGAATCTGTTTTGGAAAGACTTTGGAAAGACTAACCACCTAGATTGGGAGGCAGATGGGATTTGCCAAGCCCCAGGCTGTGGTAGGTATCTAGTGGGAGGTGTTGGCAAGAACAGCTCCATGCCTCCCCACCACCCTGCTTGGCCTGGATCGCTCTTGTGGCCCTCCATGGCTTGCTTGACTGATATTGTTGCCCTGGCACCTCAGGGAGGAAGGAGAAGGAGCTGTGAGACCTGGGGTGCCCCCATTTTCCCATCGACCTTGGTTCCCCCCTAGTAAAATGGAAGTTGTCTTGGGACATCTCCAGAAGCTCTGTCATTCCTGACTGCTCTCTACTGCACACAGTCCTCTCCCCAAGAAAGCTCTGGGGTGATACGGAGCCCCTCAGTTGGGGTATAACATCTCTCTGCCCCATGAAGAACATGGAGCTACTTCTGAAGGATGCCTTACATAGCTTGAGTGCCTTACACACCATCTGTACCAGGGTGCTTGCATCACAGAGCACAGTCTGCAGGCCAGAGTGGGTATCTGGAAGCCCAGTTCAGAATGTGGCCCATGGCTACTCCACCCACTCTGCCTGGCTGTCCTGTGTGACTTTGCTCCATCAGCACCTGGGCAGAACAAAAGGCTGGATCAACCTTCAATTCCACCTGGAAGGAGACTTTGCAGTTTCTTTTCTGTGGGCTTGCAGGAGGGCAGGCCCACTTCCTGCTGCGCCTGCCCACCCTCTCTTGGCTTTGCTCCCATGTCCTGAGCCAAACATGCAGAGATTTAGGCTCTCACTCTCAAGGGTATTTGGACTTCCAGCAACCCTTGGGGGGCAATGGGACTCTGTTTATCTTCTCTTTAGTTCTTTTTCCTTCCTTTTCACTCCTATAGCATTAGCTTTGCTGGGGGTGAGGGTGGGGGGCAAACAGGGATGTCTTCCAGGGAGACCCACACTGTTAAGAAGGGTCTCATGTTTGGAAGGGGAAACAGTTGGACTGAGCCTCCTGGAAGGTATTTCCAGGTAACTTGTTCATGGTGGACAATTTTGTGGGCAGCCAAGGATGCCTTTGGAATCTTCCTTAGCTTCCTCCGTGACTGTCTGGCCCTCTTAGGGTCTCCTTCTTTTGATCCTCTTTGTTGCATCTTAGACTTGCTAGAGTAAGTCCTTGTTTTGTGAGTTCCCTATGACATGTTCCCACTCAGAAGGACAGGCAGTTGTGCATGTTGTTGAATGACTTGTCTGCCAAGACACACTGGGGACAGAGTGGTCTAGGAACAGTGGCCCTTTCTTCGAGAAACTTCAGTCAAATAGGGGACAGGTGAATTTCTAAGGCAATGACATTAGTGCTCTAAGTGCTCAACACAGGTTCCAGAAAACCTTCTGGAAGGAAGAGACATAGCAGTTCCTTTCTTTTTGTCTGAGGGTGGTCATCCTACAGAATCTTAATATTTGGAGAATGGATGAATAGAAAAGGTGTACAATGTTTGGATTTCTGTCACAGGTCCCCTCCCAATCACTTCTTCCGGAAAGGACCAGTATTGGCACAAGTCACCTGAGACCAAGTTCTCAGCACAAAAGAGATTTAGTTGACCCAGGGAAGACAAAGGACAGGGAATAAGAGACAAAGGAGATAGAGGACAAGGGAGAAGGGGAAAGGCACAGATGAGAGGGTGCAGGGATATTTGTCCCAGGGGGACAAAGGACTGCCTCTGGATAGAGGGGAGACAGATGTGGCCCATAGGAAAATGGCAGTTAATAAAAGGGTTAGCGGAAACCCCGTGTTAGGATGAGATGTTTAATTTTAATTGGGCATATTAACTAGGTGAGCCAAAAGGGGGCTTTTGACAGTTGGATTTCAATACATTGGTGGGCAGCCTCAGGAGGAGGAGGAAGTGGCCAAATAAGGGAATAGACCTTGGTGGCTAGCTTTAGGAATGTAATCTAATTGTTTAGCAAGGAAAAGGGAATGGGGGAAGGGTAAAACCTGCCCTGCTTGCCATGCTCTGGCCTGTTAGAGCCCCCTTCACTCCCTACATGAAAGAGCTTATTGAGCTGCTTGGAGGGGTTTATGGTCTGAAGGGAAGGGGTAAGTCCTGTGAGTCTTGGCCTTAGAATCTCAGGGTCTGTTACTAGTGCATCTGGTTTTGGGATACAAAACCCCTGCAGAAGGTAGATTATTATATTTTAGCAAGGGAAAGAGAATGAAGAATAAGCAGTTGAATTGTTATTAAGCCCTTACTGTGTTGTGTTCCTGGCACTATACAGTTCTCTCTCTCTCTCTCTCTCTCTCTCTCTCTCTCTCTCTCTCTCTCTCTCACACACACACACACACACACACACACACTTTACATGATTCTAACAAGAAAAAAAGAAGAAACAAAACCAACCGATATGGTGGTTATACCTCCCATTTTACAGATAAGAAACTGAGGCCTAGTATAACTTGGAGTTAGTTTGAACTCAGGCTCCACTTCTTTCTACTTCATTCTGTTGCCTCCTTGGTGTTTGTGGAACCTGAGCCCTGACTGAGGGACACTGGTAAGCAAGATGCTTTGCTTCTTTCCAGTGTCCCTGGGCCTGAGTGCAGCCTGTTCATGGCCAAGGTCAACTTTGGGTGTTTTTGGTTTTCCTCTGTCAGGCTCTCTCTCTCTCTCTCTCTCTCTCTCTGTCTCTCTCTCTCTCTCTCTCTTCTCTCTCTCTCTCTCTCTCTCTCTCTCTCTGTGTGTGTGTGTGTGTGTGTGTAAAGAGTAATGAGCACAGAGCCTCTCTCATCTTAGCACAGTGGCTTGATTAGCAACTACCTTTCAAGACTTGGAAGTTGCTAAGCTGCGGAGAGACGCTGGATTCTTCTCAGGCCCATTGAGCTGTATGCTGATGGTTTTTGTCCTGTCTTCCTCATTCAAGGGAAAGTCTTTCCTCAATCAGATGACAGACCACCTGCCTCCTCTTCCATCCACGGTGGCAGAGAAAAGAGGGGACACTTAGTACCTACTTTTTCCTTCATGTTCTATCAGGAGAAAGACATGTAAATGTTACACTGGGGCTGGGGACAAGCAATAGATGGAAGATTTAGGGATCTTTGCTTTCTGGGCCTCAGTTTTCCCATCTGTAAAATGGAGGTGATCATACTAAAGTGGCCTTTCATGGGCTTAGTAGAGGGCAGAGTGAGAGGGGAGAAAGAGGCTTAGTGAGGAGTTTGGCCAAGCAGCCCCTTAGAAGGACCCGAGACTCACTCTGCCCCTCTGCCTCCCTAGATGCAAGCATAGGGATTTCCCAGGCATCAGTGCTCATGCATAGGCAGCCACTCCTCTCCAGGACAGGCCTTCTGGCTGCTGTGCAAACAGCTCACAGCTCAAGTGTGTCCTTCCCACTTCTCCCCACACAGCCTTGTAAATTGCCTGTGCTGAATTCTACACACACCTCAGTGGAAGGGGAATTACTTGCCAGATATACGGCGTCTGAGAGAAGGGCCTCTTATGAGTCAGTGTTCAAATATGTTACTGGCTCAATAAACAGAGGTGGTTTGTTGTAAATTAAGGAAAGGAAGTGAGGTGCCTGTGCAGGCATTTGCTCACCTACTGTTTCCTATTAACACTCTTCCCCTAAGTGCCCAGTAATTCTCTGGAGGATTTTGCCTGGAAAAGGGGGAAGAAATGGTGCTGCAACTGTTAGGCAGAGCCACACAGAGAGGTCAAGAGGTGGATAAGGCAGTCTCTGGGGGCTTGGCTGGGCTTTTGGATGGCATGGGACATGAACTGTCCTCGTGATGCTGCAGGGCATCAGGGATGATGAATGCAGGAGCATCCTGGGGTGGGGTAGGGTGTGGCTCCGGAAAAAGAGCATCTGCCTGTTATCCCCAGAGTGAACTGGAGTTGCTGTGCTCACACCTGGGTAAGAAACCTGTGCTGATTGATTGGCAGGGTGTTGGCTGTTGCTGCATTCTGTGCAGAGATGGTAGGTTGCCACTGGGACTGCCAAGACCAAGGGCCCAGCTAGAAAGAATGAGGTATGATGGGGTCTGAATTGGGAAAAGCTGAGGGGCTGAGAGGAACTGGTCATAGAACCCAGACGGGAATCCTACAGGGCATCTGGCTGGCTTTTAAATCATGCCCTGGTGTTGCTGGAGTTTCTTGTCCTGCCAGGTCTCTCAGCCCCAAATAAATGCACAGATACTATATTAATTATAAAACTGTTGGCCGATAGCTTGGGCTTCTTATTGGCTAGCTCTGTCTTAATTGTTAATCCATAACTACTAATCTATTATTTCTACATGGCCTTATCTTACCAGAGAACATCTGGCATGTACTATCCTCCTGGTCTCTACATGGCATCTCTTTGTGGTCCCTCTCTGCCTACCTTTCCCAGAATTCTCCTCATCTCCTAGTCCTACCTATCTTCCTACCTCTATTAACCAAGCAGTGTTTTATTCATCAACCAATAAGAGAAATATATATATATATACAGAAGGACTTCCCTCATTGCCCTGGAGAGGCATTTTCTGGTACTTTCTACTCTTTGTCTCCCTTTTAGCTAGGTCCTCCTTTGGTGGGGGTGCATTGCATTCATGATCTTCCATCATGATCAAGTCTTCCCTGCATCCCTTTCACCTTTATGGATTTCAATAGCTTATTTCAATACTAGGCACCCTAGGTGCTCAGGGAGATGTTACGTGAACTGTAGGGTATAGGGTGGAGGAGGAGCAGAACCATCTGGTTTTGACATCAGCTGCTCATGCTGGTATCCATTGAGATGTCATTGTCCTCATCTGTCCTTAGTCACCCATCCATGAGATTGCCGCTGGGGGATTCCTACTCCCACCATCTGGCTTTCTCAAACACTTCTCTTTTTACCTCCTCTTATGCCAATGGTAATACTGTTTAGAAAGGGCATGTTAGAAACCCATATCTCTGGGATAAAACCCAAGACTTCCAAGGGTCTCAAGGAAATAAGTTTTTGACATACAAGGCTAGAGAAGGCTCTGGATCTATTGGTTTCCCATCCCAAAGTACCCTGAAGACATGGTTAAGGGAAGGCAAGTTGCTCAAATGTGATGGAGGAAGCAGCAGACCATGGAGGACAGAGGAACATTCTGTGAGTCAAAGCTACCAGGGACTTGGGTAGCATGTTGTTCAGTTTCCTTGGATTAATGGTGGGGATCTCAGGCCCACAGACTGGGACATGAATGACACTCATTTTCTTTTTTCTTTTTTTCTTTTTAATTATCCATTAGCATCAATTCTACAGATTAAACACTCTAACGAGTTAGAATCAACTAGTGAACCAAACAGATACAATGGTCCAGGAAGACCCATTGAGAAGATGCCATGATGGGATCTGGCTTCCCATGGGAGGAATAGGGCAGGTGGGAGAACCTCAGACAGTGGCTCTGATGCTTGCAGAAGGAGACGGGGAGTGAGGGGCTCAGGCTAGCAAAGCTTCAGGTGAAGTCTGACTCCAGGGATGCTTTGTCTGGGCTAGTGAGGAGTCCTTGAACCAGAGTCATCACCCAGGAAGTCTTGCATCTTGCCAGAATGGACTTGCCTTAGTACTCACTATGCTCAATTACTAATGGCTGAAAACAGCCCAAGGGAAGCGTGGATGTGGTGGTGGAGGCCAGGGCTGAGACACCCTTTCTCACAGTAGAGGTAAGAGTAGTGGTACTAATGAGGAGAGACAGGTGGTATTCAGTCAATGTCAGCTTCTTGGTTTGAATAGGCTCACATGTTTTAACACTGGGTCTTTGGTTGGTGGCATGAGTTTGGAAGTTTATAGACCCTTTCATAAGCAGGGTCTTGTTAGAGGAAATCAGACAGTGGAGGTGAGCCTTGAGTTTTATAGTCTGGTCCCATTTCCTGTCTACTTTCTCTTTCTTCTCATACTTCTCCTGCCATGCCTTACCTCCATAATGGATTGTACTCCCTAGAACAGTAAGCCACAGTAGACCCTTCATCTCTAAGTTACTTCTTGACAGGTGTTTGGTCATAGAAACCAGGAAAGGAACTATCCCAGTTAGTAAGCCCGAGGGGTCATGGACACAGAATCAACTAAACAGGGCTCAAAGAGGCTCACAAAAACTGAAGTGACAAACATGGGCCCTGGGCCCTGAATGGGCCTGAGCTAGGTCCTCTGCACATATGTTATGGTTTGTAGCTTGACATTCTTGGGGGACTTCTAACAGTGGGAGTGTGGGGGGGTGTGGGGCTATCTCTGATTCTTTTACCTGCACTTGGGACCTCCTTCCTCTTACTGGGTTGCCTCTCCCAGTCTTGATATGAGGAAATGTGCCTATTCTTACTGAAACTTGACATGCCATGTTTGATTGAGAGGAGGGGAACTTTTTTTTGGGGGGGAATGGGAGAAAAGTGGATCTGGGGGAAAGGGGAGGTGTGGGGGGAACATGGGAGGAGTGGCAGGAGGGGAAACTGTGATCAGGATGTAATATACGAGAGAGGAATAAAACAAAAAACACAAAAATAGATGGTTTGTTGAAGTGAAAAGATAATAGGACAGAAGTCGGCAAATGCTATAGGAAGTGGGGGTACATGAAGGATGCTAAGCAAGCCAAGTGGACAGGGCTGAAATTGAAGTAAGTTAGACAGAGTGAGTCTCACTGAGGAGGTTAGTCTGGGCTGAGCCCTGGAGGAGGGACGGGAGTTAGCGTCATAGCTGCCTGGTGGAAGAGTATTCTAAAAGAGGGTTCATCATAAAGGCCCCAAAGCAGCACTGCGCGCGCGCGTGCGCGCGCATATGTGTGTGTGTTTGTGTGCAGAACAGAGAGAAGCCAGGGTGATGAGTGTGGAGGGTGTGGAAGGGAGACGGGCAGGAAGGGCAACTAAGATGACTTCCCCAGAGGCCAGTGTGGTGACTCAGTTCTGCTCTGAGCAGTGTAAGCAGGTGGTTCAGGGTGTAAGCAAAGAAATGTGTTCCTCATGCTTAATGAGACAGCCTTCTGGGGTCTGTGCTGAGAACAGATAATCAGCAAACAGGGTAGAAGCCTGGAGACAGGTGGGAAGCAACGGGCCTGAATTCCAGTGAGGAAGGTGTGGGAGCAGGTGGGGAAAAGGAGAGGTCAGAGTCTGGATGTGTTTTGAAGACAGGAAACTTTAATATCACATCAATTTACAAAAATTTAAATGGATTGGACTCATTTCAAATTGCAGATACTCGTGTTTTTCATACAATGATCAAGGTTTTGCTTCCCTTGTCTCCTCCAAGATCCCTCCTCATTTCCTCACCCACCCTACTCTATGCTTTCCTTCTCTCTCTTCAGAAATCAAACAGGCAAATGAAAAAATCAAATAAACCAGAATGTAATAAAACAAACAGCAAAAAAGAAAAAAAAAGAAAAGGAAGAAGCCTGAAAAGTGCACACTTATGCACACACACACAGTCACAGTCACACAGTCACATACAGATACAGAGTCACACACACAGACACAGAGTCACACATACAGACACACAGTACCAAACAGACAGTCACATACATAGACACACACATAGATACATAGTTACACACACAGTCACACACAGACACATAGTCACACTCATAGACACACACAGATACAGAGTGACACAAAACAGACACGCAGTCACACACAGAAAAGCCATCAAAACACAACATTGAAAACTCTTAAATTGGGATTCACAACAGAGGATTTGGGACTCTGCTTTCTGTCAGACTCATGAAAAGGGTTGTAGTAAAGTCGAGAGAGACAGCAAGCTAATGTGAATTGGAAGAAAATTTACAAGAAATAAAAGATTAGATTTCAGTAAAAGGAATACAAAGATTACAACACTATAAGAACGATGAAAAAATATACCTAGCAAAATAGCCTCAAATATCTCTGTGTGCATAGTTAATATACATGCATGCACTTATAAAAAGTAGGTGCAGAAACAGAGGGAAAGAGAGAGAAACAGATAAATCAACCATTTTATTTGAATATTTTAAACATATTCGCTTCACAAGTTTACGGAGCAGGCTGACAAATTTATTAGCTATATAGAAGATTTGAACAACTTGTTTAATAAGCTTGCAAACAAGTGTATTGTTACACACAAGTCTGTAACTGCATAGCTTACAGAAAAATACACATTTTTTGGATGAGATGTAGAATGTTCACAAAAATGCTCATAAATTGTGGCAGAAAGGCAGCCTCAATAAATTCCAAAGGATCAACATCATCTGAAGGCTTTTGACCAAAAATACAATGAAACCACAATAGCTGGAAGCAAGGATTTTGACTGGTCCTTTCTCAAAGAAGTGATAAAGATGAAAGGTAGCTTAAGTATCCTGAGTTGGTCAGTACACAATGTTGGCAGGACTTAAGCATCCCATGGTAGGCCATAGATGTTACTATGTGCCAACTCCTGCCCTCCTCCAGCCAAAGATGAAAAAAAAAAAACCAGTCTGGAAAAGTACACAAAACACTTTGAAGGAAGGGTAGAAAGGCAGATGTAAATGAGTTGTAACTTACAGCAAAGAAAACTACAGAAGCAAAGCTGAATGTAGGTAGGTCTTTGAAAAGATGGCTCACATTGCAGGAAAGGTGGGTGGTGGTGGGTTCTCTGAGAGCTAGGCTCCATCTGGACATGTTGGGCAGAGGGAGAAAGACTAAGGGCCTGGGAGATGGAGGTGGTGACCCTACAGGATGTGTGAGACCTTGCAAACAGAAATGGCTGGGAGTATGTCTAGAAAGGTTTCCTCTGTTAGCAGTTCCCTGGCCTCAAAATCTTTAGCTCAGAGTTCTTTCTTATCTTTCAGTCTTTTGCTCACATAATTAAATAAAATAAAAAAGCCACCCTTTCCTCTCTCTCTCTCTCTCTCTCTCTCTCTCTCTCTCTCTCTCTCTCTCTCTCTTCCCTCTCTTCCCTCCCCTCCTCTTCCGTCTTTTCTCCCTTTCTCCCTCCTCTTCAGTCTTGCTTTCTTTCTCCCCCTCTTCCTCTTCTCCTCCCTCTTCTTTCTTTTATCTTCCTTTTGGATCACATAAGGATACAAGGTGTAATGGGTTCTAAAAGCAGGAAGCCTCTGTAGGAACCAGGTTCCTGGTGCCCTTTCTGACCCTTCTTCTCTGGCGTCTGTGCCCCCTCATGGGGGCTCTCTCGCACATCTGTGCTTTTTGTCATTCTTCTCACTCTCCTTCCTCATCTTGCTCTTATCTTGTTCTTTTCTCTTTCTAGCCCTTCTAGACTACGAAAACAGAGCAGGGAAGCAATTATCCCAAGCAAAGTACAAGGGTGTGTCACATCCTTAACTCAAGGAGCTAATACAATCTGGTTGATTGCCCTGAGTTCAAATTCTTGTTAAGAAGAACTACTCAGCCCCCATCAGGCATCTACCCATGGCTAATCAGTATTGGCCAGCCATGTGGCAGGGAAGGGGGTTGAGATGGAGCCACCGGCATAAACATGGCTTCGGGGACCATTTGAGTGGGAGGCTGGCCCTTTTAAAAGGGAATGTAGATTGGCTGGACATTACAAGGGCAATCTGAATCTATCTTCATCTGAAATAAATAAAGCACCAAAAGGAAAGTCTTCATAAAGTCTGGCTGGAGAAGGCGACATGTGATTCAATGGCCTGGGACAGCTGCAGCTGGGACACAGACCACACAGAAGTGATGTACAGTCTGGTGATGTCTGAGGACACAGAGCGAGTTCTAATCAGCAAGAAGAAAAATAAAAAAAGAATTCACAACAGCTTGACACCCTCCAGGCGGAACCCGGCAATTTTATTTTTACTTGTTCAGGAGAGGAAGCATCATCGCTGCTCCAACATTTACTACATTCCAGCGGACTCCTGAAAAATGACCTCAAGTGTAAAATATTGTCTGGCAAGGAATTAACTTAATAGATAATTTGGATTCAATTATTGGCTCAATACTAAAATTTGCTGGGAAAAGCACCGGCAATATTTTATGACTGTCATATGATGCAGGGATTGTGAAATTAGTTATTAATGACTTAAGAAAGAGACACTTCAAAAGAAGTCAGTGGGGAAGGGGATGTAGGGATGCCATTGCCTTCATTTCTCAAGCCAGTCCCGTTTTGCTGACTGACCCACTTGCCTGGGCTTCTGTCCTTCTCTTTCTCCCTATGTGTATGATTTGGGGCTGGCGTCATTCGCGTGTTCTTTTGGAGCAATTAGAAGCTGAAGGTTGCTGCCATCCATCATGGAAAGGTGGCCGCCATCTCTGCCTGCCCTGAGAACTGGTTGTTGACCTCTGACCTCTGCTCTAGACCATTCATTACCTATGGCCAGCATCCTTGAGCACTGGATGAACTTTTAAAAGTAGAATGAATTGCCCACAGTTAATGACCATTACCGGCTTACCCATGACCTGCTTGCTGGTGGGAAGGGGATTTTTTTCCCCCTCTGAAATCTCTGAAATCTCTTTGGTGGCAAGGATGATTCATCTCTCTTAGCAATTTGAAGTTACTGCTACAGCTATCTTTTAAATTCAATTCATTTCTTCATCCTTCCCACAGGTACTCACTCACTGGGCTCTTACTCAAGCACTGACTCAGGATCTGTTGGGAGGGATGTGCTAGCTATGTCCTCTGCTCATTGTGAGCTGAACCCAAGGATCGCCCACCAAACAATGCAGCCAGCCAGGGTGATGATAAGAATAGTGAGGCATCCAGCTCATATGACCCAGGGGGTGGTTGATGCGCATATGGCCCCCAGCAAGGGTTATGAGGACAGAGTCATATGGGAGGAGCATTTTCAGATGCTAACCCAGAAGCAGTTGGAAGAAGTTGCTTATGCATTCAACAGTGAGTCCTGGTTTTGGTTAACTGGTGTTAGGAGAGTTCCAGGAGGCTCTGGGATTCTGAGATACAAAGCAACCCCGAAGAACAGAGTGCATAGCTCATTCTCGTATGCATGGTGTGTGTGTGTGTATGTGTGTGTGTGTGTGTGTGTGTGTGTGTGTGTGTGTGTGTGTGTGTAGAGAAAAGTTAGTGATTTAGAAGAGAAAAATGGTGAGGAGATGGGGCCTTGTACAATGGTGGGAATGGAGGGAAGAGTTTCAAATTCAGTAGCCAGGGTTCAAGGAGGATGACCTATCCTAGCAAACATCTGAGGAAGGAAGCATGGCTTCCATTTGTGCATGTCTGTGGTGAGGCCTTGACAGGGAGAGCAAAGGCCAGGGTAAAAAAGAGTTATAAGATAGGAATAGATGTGACATGTTTGAGAACTGGTAGCAGTGGAAGATAAAGGGCAAACGTGGGTCGGGCTGGGTGCAGAATAAAGGAGGCGGCACTGAAGATGGGCAGAGCCTGTTGTAGGGCCTGAAAGGTTCCCCATCTGCATGAAGTGAAGCGTTGCTCCATTAACAATGGCAAGGCAGAATCTGAACTGTTTTCAAGTACTCTCTGCCTGTGCTGCTGGCCAAGGGCCACTGGAAGGCAAGGGCCTCCTGGAAATTAAGGGACCCCTGGAAGACCAGCTTCTGAAGCTAACCCAGTAGGCTGGCTAGAGAAACACTGGCTGCAGAGGGGAGGCACTTGAGTTGGCTGTTTCTAAATGGCTGCCAAGAGAGTACTACTGTCAGTCAGGCTGCAAGACCATCCCCCAGTAAATGTTGGGATTGCTATGTAAACCACTGGAAGAAGACCAGGTACTTGCTTGGTGTTTTCTCCCTGTCCTGCCTCTGGCATGCCCTTCTGAGTATAGCTCTCTCAATAAATTGCTCGCAGGAGAATGTTCACCTCTGTCTAGCCTCTTAAGGATCCCAAATGAAGATGCTAAAAGTTAACCAGGCCTGTAGTTCCAGATACTTGGGAGACTAAAGCATTGTAACTTCAGTGTGTGGGCTGCTACAGAGTGAGTTCAAAGATAGCCTGGGTAACTTAGAGAGACACCATCTCAGAAATTTAAAAGATACTGAATTGTACAGATATCACATGCACAAAGCTGCCATCTAGATCAAGAAATGAGACATGATCATCTCCCACAAGTCTGCAGGGCCATTCCCAGATGCCATTGATTTGTGCTGTAACAGTGTAGATCAATTTTGTGTGCACTGCAACTTAATGTAAATGTGGTCAAACACCATGCATTCTTTGTGATCTGGTTTTCTTTGCTTGAAATTGTATTTGTTTATGGTCTTGCATGTATCAGCAAGTCATTCTTCACTGTGTAGAACTGCACTGTGTGAATAGTCAAGATTGTCCCCAGGTTTTAACTATAGCACTTGATCATCCCACAAATGTCTTTGAATGTTTCCTTTATCATACACATATGTAGACGCTGTTTGACAGATATGTGCTAAAGTATGGAACTGCAAGGTTATAGAACACAGAAGTGTTGTTTTTTTTTCATGCTATGATGGGGATAGAACTCAAGACCATGTGCATGTTGATAAATACTCTACCAAGAGTGGCATCCCCAGATCCTGCTTTGCTTCAATAGATACTGCTAAGCACTTTCTCAGTGTCGGTGCCATTAGCATCTTTCTATGAGCAAGATGATCATTCTACTTGTTTCACAGACCGCTTAACACTTGGCATTGTCTCTTTTCATTTTAACTTTTCTAATGGATGCACAGAAACATCCCATAGTGGTTTTTTATGAGCATTTCCCTGATAAAAACAACAACAAAGGGATCGGTTAGATTAGATTTTCATGTGCACTGACCACTTTAGATATGCTTATTTTTGGTAAAAAAAAAAGCCCATTTTTTTCTTTTGCTCATTAACAAAATTGGGTTGCCTATCATACCCATGTTTAGGACTTCCTTGTACATTCTAGACATATGTCTTTTGGAAACTATGTATTACACAATTCATATTTAGGGAAATATATGTATATATAATAGAAAATAAATTTCCCATTCAGTTTCATTTTTATTGCTTTAATTTTTGATAAGTAAGGTTAGAGTGCTTTGTGTCTTGTTTAAAAAAAATCTTTGCTGAGATCCAAGATCTTGAAACTGTGGATCTCCGTTCTCTGCCCAAAGGTTTTCTATAGCTCTCATTTTCTTTAAATGATGAGTCTCCATCAGCTGAAATGGGAAAACAGGACAAAGCATGCCAAGAGGGCTTGGGGTGGAGAAGAAGAGTTCAGTTGAGAATGTGCTAAGTTTGAACAAGTATGTGACATTCACGAGTTATTTCATACAGGCAATTGGATATATGAGTTATGAGCTCTGCAGTTAGGATTAGTGTGCAGCAGTAAGCAAGAACTATTTGAGAAGAAGCCAAATACTGAGCCCCCAGACTTGGCCATATTAACAATTCTGGTTGAGGAGGAACCAGGAAAGGAGACTTCAGGAGGAAGGTGGCAAGGTGGCAGAACACGCCAAGGCTGTGAAAGTGTGTCAGGGAGAAGGGTCAGCATTCTGGGGATTGTTGAAGAGGAAATGAAGACTGGGCTTTGAAGATGGACTTCATGGCATTAGTGGCAGTGATGAAAATCCTTTTGGGGGAGTCAGGAATGATAGCCTGACTAGAGAGGGTTCAGAAGAACTCCCTAGCCATGGAGAGGTGGCCAGGACACATTGAGAACTTACCCAGGCTCAGCTTTCAGAATTCAGAAACTGAGAGGGATCTGGGAGGCACAAGTCAGAGCATCAGGCATAGTAGTAAATTGGAGAATGCTGTATGTTCCTGAGTTTTTAAATTATAAATAAATAAATAGATAAAATCTTTGCCTCACATGATGCATCTGGATCCCCATTCATCTCCTGCCCTTTACCCTTGTTGAAATAAAATTAAGAGAATAGATAGATAGATAGATAGATAGATAGATAGATAGAGAAATCTCATCATGGAAACTGTAGTGTGACACTGTGAGTCACACAGTATACCTTTTAGTTCATATATCTTGGAAGTATTCATTGCAAAGAATTGTTCTGGTTCAAGGGCTTTGGTTTTGGCTGTACCATCAACACTGGAGCCTCACTGGGACTCCTCTCGGATATCTTGTTGTTGTCTTGTGTTGTGAACATCCTGCAGCTTTGGATCTGCAGGACTTGCCTGTTCATGTGCTCCAGCAGACCATTGATGGGGGTGGATGTGGTCTGGGCCAACTCATAGCCCTGGTGCTGGGCCTGGGTGGTTAGTTAGCTGGCTATTCCCCATCCTCACCACCAGGGTGAGCTCTTCAGCATTGCCCAGGTTAGTCCACTATGCAGCTAGGAGCAAGGGGAGAAACAGTTCTCCTGCTTTCATGCCCTCAGGTTCACCTTACCCACACCTAAAGCACCAGGGCCAGCTTTACCGTGTTGCCTAGGTACAGGAGGCGTGGGGACCACTCTCTAGAGTGCTGTGGCTGGTGAGGGGCTGGGACAGCTCTCTGACTGTCGCTAAGGGAGCGACAGGTAGCTAAGGGAGGGTGGGTGGGGCATCTCTCCCTCACCCACACTACCAAATGGCAGAGGGGTGGGGCCTGATCTCATGTTCTTGAGGCCAGCTCACCAAATGGCCCTGCCAACAGGGTCAGCTCTATTGTGCTTCCCAGGAGAGGTGCAGCTGGTAAGGGGAGGATCACCTGGAGTTGCTTTTGGGGAGCCAACCAAGGAAGTGGGCACTAGCTAAGAAAAAGCACCTGAACAGACGCTACAGCAGTGATTCTCAACCTGTGGGTTGAAGCCCCCTTGGGTCCTGCATATCAGATATTTATATTATGATTCATAATACAGTTATGATGTAGCAACGAAATAACTTTATGGTGGGGTGTCCCCACATCATGAAGAACTGTATTAAAGGAGGGTCGCAGCATTAGGAAGGCTGAGAACCACCGCTGTAGGGACTGTGATCAGGCAGATATGGCTTTGTGGCTAGTTAAAACTCGCAATGTTCTTTATGGGCTGATTTCCCTCAACCTTTCCCTCTTTGGTCCCTTCCCTGACCCTTTTTGTTCCTTCAGTGCTGCCTCATCCTCAGGGACTGCCACTGCACTCGCTGCTCCACGCCCCCGTGCCTCTAGTTAGACTATCTCTTCTTGTGGACCCTCTTACTGCTTTGTAGATTTCTACCTCTCCATCCAGTCTGAGTTCAGGCAGTTCAGGAGATTTTCCAGGAAGTCCTTACTACATCTTCTTGATGTCCACATCCATTCCCATTCCTTCTCATTGGTCCAAATAGTCTTGTCATCTCTGTGAGTGGGGTTCTGTATGGTGTACTCATGGTGGGCCATTTCTGCTCACAAGGTCATGCCCAATGCTGGTGCTTTTCTCTGAGGGCCATGGGGATGAGTGTAACAAAAGTAAGACAGGGCTAAGCATTCAGGAGTGAGGGCAAATTCTAGCTGGGGGAAGAGTACTGGCATGACTAAGAAATGCAGCAACAAGTTGGATGTGTATATAGATCTGAGAGCTGGGCCTGGCTGAGGGTTTGAATTGGACATGGTTGGGAAAGAAGGTGCTCTGAGTTCTGGCCACATCCAAGGAGGCAGCAGGTGCATGTGTGTGCACTGTGTGCACGTGTACACACATGTGGCGGTGGAGAAGAGCAATTATGAGCTTCAAATCAAGGCAATTTACATGGATACGTGCAGCCAGAGAGGCCTGGTGTGACTGATGTGATTTATTCAGTCAGGAGGAGCCCCAGCAGGGAGTTCCCTTCAGGTGAGTGAGTGACAATGTGACCATCAGTATAAATAATCCTGCTGTCAGCTGCAGTTAGAAGCACTACTCTCTGGTTAGCACTGAAGAAAGAGGGGCCAGCAGTTTCCAGCACACTTTCTAGAGAGCTTGTCTCTCTTTTCCTGTCCCAGGAATATTGGAGGACTAGATTTTTTCTTTTTAATTTTGATAATTTCATACATGTATGCGAAGAATTGTGGTTATACCGACCCCCAACAGCCCTTCTGATCTTTCTTCCACTTCTGCATCCTGTTTCCTTCCAACTAAGACCCCTCTTACTTTCACGTGTGTGTGTGTGTGTGTGTGTGTGTGTGTGTGTGTGTGTGCACAAGTCTTGTGCAGGTGGCTCCCATTGCTGTGTTTTCATGTTTGCCAGTGTCATGCCCTATCCAAATGACAGCATTTCACTGTGTTCCTCCTATCCTCTAGCTAGTATAACCTTACTGCCCCCTTTCCCTCAATATTCCCCAGGCCTTAGGGGTGGGCAGGGGGAGATGTCCCATCTAGGACTGAACTCTCAACAGCCACTTACTGTCAGTATTCTGACCAGTTATGAATCTCTGCATAAATTGTCACCCATTGCAAAATGATGCTTTTCTGACTAAGGCCAAGAGCTGCACTATGGGGGTAAGTGTAAGTATTCAGAAGACAGTTTGACACCATATCAGTTAGCAAAACACCAGGAACAGATTCCCCTGGACTTTCATAAATTTCATTGCTTTGAATTCTAACTGGAAAACTGAAATGTATCTAAAATACAGACTGACATAAAGTCAACAATGTAAGCATCCTCACTGTGCTGTCCAGAGGTATGTTCAATCTTTTTTTTTTTAATTCCCTGCCCTTAGCTGAGGCTGGGCCTTATACTCGAAGCTTTGTTTGTTTGAAATTTGAGAATATTATTGTTGTTCTGAAGCAGTGTGCTATGTAGCCCAGGCTAGCCTTGAAACTACTGAGAGTAGAGCTGTGTGTTGTACACCTGACTAACACAATGGTCTAGGACCATTCCTCTCTCATTGATATTAGATGCTCTCAGAACTGTACTTTTAGGTGGGCTGTGGCTTATCCAACCAGTCCTCAATTTGTGAGCACTAGGGTTATTTCCAATTTTTCATAAGTAATTTGGTAGTAAGACTCTGCTCATATATCTTTGTCTATAGCATGGATTGTTAAGAATAGATTCCTAGATGTTAGATTCTTATTTCATGCCTATTTTTATGCTTTCCAGAATATTTGAGTAGGTGTGGATGGTTCCTGTTGCATTTTATTTTGTTTTAATCATTTTCTACTCCTTTTAGCAATTATTGCAAATGATCATTTTATGGCACTGGATATTATTATTAAAAATGTAAAATGGCCATTTGTATTTTTATGTAACCAATCTGTATCCATTGCCTATTTTAATTGCTATCGTTTTCTTTTATTGTTAACTATGCTTTCACTATGTAAGGCAAGCAGCATTGCTTCACTGTATCCTTATTTTATTTTATTCTAGTGATAATTTGCCATTGGTTTTTAATGAAGTTTTTGACATGCCTGACTTTAATTTTACATGAAAGAATTTAAAACAATCTTTCTCCTTATAGTTTTCACTCTTTTGCTTAAATAGTCTTTTCCACTTTGAGGTAAATGAACCACTCACCTGCATTTTTCTGCTTGCTTTATGACTTCATAAGATATATGTTAAAAATCCATCCATCTGGAATTTACTTTTATGAAAGTTATTTTTTTCCAATTATTAACCAGATAACCCAAAGATGTTCCAAGGAATCTTCTCCCTGTTTCATGGTGACATCTATTTTAAAAATAAGATTCTATGTATGTGTGTTTATTTATGCACTTAAATTTGCTCTGAGCTATGTGTTAATTTTCGCATCAGTTCCATGCCATTTGGTTGCTGTAGTTAGAGCCAGCCTTAATACTTGTCACAGCACGTTCCTCTTATTACTCTTATTTTCTGTAATGACTTTTGGAAAGTATTGAATCTTTGTTTTTACAGATAACCATTAGGCTCTCTTGCTTAAGCTTTAAGAAAAAAAGTCTCTTGGAATTCTGCTAAATTGGTAAGTTGATATGTGAATGACAATAACAACAAAAAACTTTCTTACTATATTCAGTTTTTCTTTCCACAATTACACTATAAAATTTTCTTTCAATGGGAATATATCTGGGAATAAGGTAGTTTACCCAGCTCAGTTGAAAGATGGAGACAGGAGACAGTGATGCTGGGGAGTCAGCGTGGCTCAGACACACCTGTTCATGCCATTACCCCCATATCCTTCACTGTGGAGTCCCATGAGAAGAATGTCCCTAGTAGGAGGGAGTGGCTTCTCTTCATACTTGGTTTGGAAGCCTGGACAACATCACCTCTGTTTCTAGATTTTTCCTTCTTTTGAGGGGTGTTTCTGTCTTGTTTCCACTGTTGTTGTTTCTGATTATTTATCTGGCTTTGGCTTTACACTTTTACTCTGGGTAGGTGGAGGGTGAGCAGGGATTGGTGGTACAGAGGGACAGTACCATAGGTGGAAGGAAACTGACAGATACAGGAATGACTGCCCAGTGTGGTGATACATGGGATTACCTGGTTCTTGGTATGTTAATGTGTCACATAAATCAAGGACATGGCTTATTCTTTGGTCTAAACTTTTTGGCTTTTCTATCTCAAGATAAAACCAGAATTGGCCCTATCACTCTCTCTCTCTCTCTCTCTCTCTCTCTCTCTCTCTCTCTCTCTCTCTCTCTCTCTCTCTCTCTCTCTCTCTGTGTGTGTGTGTGTGTGTGTGTGTGTGTGTGTGTTTATGTGTGTGTGTCTGTGTCTTTACTAAGTCCTTTTTCTAAAGCCTGAAACCTTGAGCCAACTGACCGTTGTTCCTTTACTACTTTTCCTGAGAGTCCTCTTGGAACAAGGAGGTGGGCCTCACTGGAGGCAAAGAGTAAGTTGGACAACTCAAGAGGGAGGTAGTTGTTGTCCTGAGGCTGGCAGGATATCATTGGAAATATCCATGGCTCAAAGCTGTCCTGAACTTCCAGACTGGCAAGCTTGGTGTCTTCAGTCTTGACCTAGGCTTAGAAGGGGTTCCTTAGAAGGGGGAGCCTGGAGTCAGAAATCTGTATCTACTGTCCACCTGCCCCAACTGGAGCCTCCACTCTTGCCCTTGGCTCAGGCCTTGGGGTGGCCTAGCCTTGCATGGTGTTTACAGCACTCTGCCTGTAGAGTAGGTGTTATTTTCAAATTTCATGGTCTTGACAAGAAGGAAGGACTGGAAGTGAGGGACAGTGCAGAATATAGTACTCTGTTCAGTGTCTCTGAGACTTTCCAGAGTTCTGAAGAATGTTTCTCTTGCTCTTTTGATCCCTTTTTAAATTTTTGTTTTATTGGTGGTGGCTGGGGTAGAAGCCAGGAACTTACTCCAGCTGGGTGAACGCTCTACCATGGAACTAACTACAGCCCAAGCCTTTTCTTAGGCCTTTGAGAAATAGAGGAGAGAATGTCTACCAAAAGGAGGGATGGAGGGAGAAGGTCTCAAGGTAAACATCATTGTGGTGTGACTGTCTTTGGTAGAGAGGGTGTTTTCCTTCCTGACTTCTCTGTTTTTCCCTGCCCTCATACTCTCCCTCTAGATGTGGTCAGGCAGCTTCTCTGGTCCATGAATCTCATCTTTCATCTGTCTATCTCCTTGCCACGCCTCTCCCCACACCTGAAGGGCCCCTCCCCTCCCATCTCCCCTCCCAAGAGTTGGACTCCATGTCAAAGTCATACAGAATTGTCTAATTATAACAGATTAATCCATTAGGATTTATGCCTTTCTATTTATTGGCTGGAACTATCCATTTCACAGCTGTGGCTCCCACATCTAACCAGCTAGCAGGCAATTTAAATATAGAAAGCAATTTAACCTAGTTGGATACCGAGGCATCTCGCTTAATGTACTGCATAAATTTTGGAGCTCTTTGCTCTCAGCCCTCAAAAGGGCAGCCAACAGTTTCATGTCCCGAAAAGATTGGGCTTTTCAGGGAATTTACACCCCAGGAAGGGAGCCGGGATATTGGGCAAATGAAAGGAGACTTTTCAAATGAGGTCAAGGGGGGTTTTCTGGGCGCTTCAGCTTTATAGGTTTCTTCCTCCTTTGGGGACAATAATCTTCACTGAGCTTTCTGGGAGCCTGACACTGAGAATGGGGTGTCTGCATCTCACTCTCATTTTTCAAACTGTATTTACTGCTTTTCGGGTAAAGTTTGTCTTCCACATTTTACCAGTAGTCGGAGTCAGCCTGCCTGCCAGGAACTTGCAGTCTAGTGACCGCTTGGTCTTGGTTCCCCTAGTAATCCCAGCTCCCGGCCCAGAAACCCCCCATCAAAAAGTTAGGTATCTGTGAATCTGTCATGAAGATGGGTGATTGGATTTTTTCCTGTCTTCTTCAGGGCCCCTGATGGCAGGAATAATAGTGTTTCAGATAAACATGGTAGGAATAAGAACTGGATTTGACTTCTTTATAGAACAAATTTGGAACTGAGATGGTAGTTCAGTGGGTGAAGTGCTTTCTTTGCAAGCTTGAGGACCTGAGTTTGATTCCCTGAAACCCGGAGTTAAAAGAAAATGAAACTGGGTGGTATGTACTTGCAATTTCAGTGTTGGAGAAGTGGAGACAGGTGGATCCTTGGTGTTTGCTGGTCAGTCAGCCTAGCTTACCCAGCAAGCTCCGGGCCAATAAGAGATCCCGTCACAGAAAAACAAGGTAGATAAGTACCGGAGGAATGAGAAGAACCTTTGGCCTCCACATGCATACATATGCAGGTGCACCTGCTCTCTGTCTCTGTCTCTCTGTGTCTCTGTTTCTGTCTCCCCCCCCCTCTCTCTCTGCAGCACAAAACTGAATAAACTTTGCGCTGATTAAGGGTTTTTATTTTATTTTATTTTTTAAAGAAAGCAGAGACAACATACTTTCAACCAGTATTTGTGCTTAAGCCTAAGCTAGCCAGTCACAGGCAGGAGGCATGGGGTTTAGAACCAGACCGGACTGGAATTCTTGAGCATGTTTTCCAAGTGTCTGTGACTAGGGCCATGCCTACACCCATCTTAGGGTATCATGGTCCTGGAGTGCAGCTGTTTTCCCCTCTCCCTGCAGATGAGAAGGGTGACTATAGGCCTAGGCTGAGTGAAGCTCCTGTTTTACTCAACAGTCCCCAAGCAAGAGAGTGAGTTAGTTTCCTTTGGTGTCGCATTTGGTGGTTTAATTCTCCCTGGAGCAGGGTGGCAATCAAGTAGTAGGGCTGAGGTGTATATTGGATTTTGAGGATACTATAATAAAGAACCACAAACTGAGTGGCTAACACACACAGATTTATTGTCTCTGTGTGATAGAGGTTAAATCCTGAGGTGAAGGTGTGTGCAGGCTGTACTCCCTTTGAGAACTCCCTTTGAGAAGGTTCCGTTCTTAGACTCTCTCCAGCTGTTGGTAGTTGGTAGTCTGGGTTTGGGATAGTGTTGGTAGTTGGTAGTCTGGGTTCCAGTTCATACATGGAGGCCTCCCAATATTTGTGTGTTCCTGCTTTTGAGACAGGGTTTCCTGTAGGCCAGGCTGGCCTCCAACTCACTATATAGCTAAGGATGACCTTGAATTCCTGATATTTCTGGCTCCACCTCTCAAGTGCTGGGATTACAGGCATGCACAACCCTTACATGGACCACTCCTCCCCACCATTTTAAATGGATGTCATCAGACATTGGATTCAGAGCACATTCTGCTCCACTGTGGTCTCATGCCAACTAATTATATCCAAAACAACTGTCCTCTGACTAATATGGCCATATTTTGAGGATGCGATGTTTGAACCTCAACACACAAGTTTTGGGGGAACAAAATTCAAACCTAACAAGATGAGAAGGGCGTCGCTTATGGAGTGACTTGTGTGATTTCAGGATCCATGAAGATAAATCACTTCCTAAACCAACACATCTGTTCTCTATAAACTTCCAGTAGGTATAGCATTGTTTCTCAACTCTAACAGTGTTTAGAATGGGTATCACAGTTTAGTTCCTACTTATGTCCTCTATTGTATTCTTTTCAGTAAACATTATTAATTATTTCCTTCTTTTTAGTTGTTTTGCTCAGGTTTTCTTGTCAGTGTAATGAAAGTCTAAACACATAGGAAGCCTGAGATATTTGTAAATCTCAATTAACCATAGCTGTGAAATAGATACTATTCTATTTATTTTGTAGGGAAGCAAATAGTTTTTAGAGGGTATTCCCTAATTTGCTCAAAACCAAGGATCTAGCAGTCAGAAAAACTAGGGTTTGAACCCCACCATTTAACTAAGGTTCATTTTTTTTTGTCTGTTACATCATGTAGTTTCCAAACTTGCTCATGAGCTTTTCAAATGAAAAATCTTCTATGTACCTTTCACTGCTGGATCAGTGGGATTCACTGTAGGGACCCCTTTCAGTTCTCAATGGCAAAGGGCTCAGTCATCTTTTGTCCCCCCCCCTTTGTCTCTCATGTTTCATGGGAGATGATCTCTTGTTGATTAATTCATTGGTTCACCTTAAATTAGGTGTTTGAAAATTATTCACTGAGCCAGACTTTGTCAGAAGGTAGCGCAGGAGAGAACCTGGGCAGCAGCATGGCAACTGTGGTCCAAGGCTTGTCCTCTGCTTTAAGACCAGAGGCTGTATGTTACTGTCATTCCTCCAGGACATCGGGTCTGGGTGAATTGATTTAGAGTCTCTCCACTCACTGACATCTTACTGGTCAGCCAGAATGCTGATGGCAGAGACATGGGAAGATAGAGTTGCTAAGAGACTGAGTGGCTGGGACAGCTGGGCATACATTTTCTTCCCTGGCAAATGCTTCTTACTCTTTGAGAAGCAATGGACTTAATAAGCTGTAGTAACCTGACTCATTCTTATATTCTGTCTGTCTGTCTCTCATGCATGCGTGTGTGTGTGTGTGTGTGTGTGTGTGTGTGTGTGTGTGTGTGTGTGCACGCGCAACACAATAAAATTGTCTATACTAGGTAGATAATGGCATTTTCATTTTGACATTATGGAATGATCACTTTAGTCAATATATCTACTAATCTGTCTATCTATCTATCTATCTATCTATCTATCTACCCACCCTCCTATCCATATTGGCATATGGTTATCTGTTTTGGCTGGTGATATGAATATCTTAGTAGGTGTTAAATATACAAGACGAAGTTGTTTATTATGACCACATCACTATAAATAATAGATTCCCTAATGTTTATTCATGTTACCAAACTGAAACTTTGAATTTTTTGGCTAACACCTTCCAGGGCCCCCATCCTTGGAATCACTGTTTTTCTGCTTCTATGAATTTGACTTTTCAAGATTCTGTCGGTGAGATCATGCATCCAGCTGATCTGCATCCATCTTATTTCACTTAACATAATATCCTACAGTTTCATCCTACAAGTTCATCCATGCCATCACATTTGATGTTGTATATTCATTGTACATGGTACTATGTTTTGCAGGACATACAATGTGCTTTGTACCTGTTCCCCCATATCTGTATCCTTTTCTTTACCCCTCCCCAATCCATTAGCTTCATATGCTCCTTAGACAGTTTTGTGTTTACTATCATGTCATATATAGACATATATATATATATTCTTTTTATTGTTATCTTTTTATTATTGTGTTTGCCATTGAATCACATGAACTTCTGACATATTCAAGGAAGCACACTCAGTCCTTTGTTTCTAAGATCTGTCTACCAAGTAGCTAGAGTATTGGGCCAGCAGGTCAGGCTGTCTTCCATGTAACTTACAGGCAATTATGGTTGGAAGTGTCTCTTTACTGCAAAGCTCACACTGTAAAGCATTAGACCCCAAAGCGTTGCATTACTGAGAAGTGATTGATTGAGAGAGTGGTAGCTTCATTGATGGATTAACTTCTGAGGAGTTTACAGCTGAATGAGCTGGGTTGTGGTTGGAGCTTCCTGGCCATGCTGAGGAGAGCAACTTTACTTGGTCACACACATTCTGCATTGCTACAGGTCCATAGTTTTGGGTCCAGGTGACCACGGGCTGAAACCTCTGAAGTCAAGAACCAAAATGTGTATTTCATTTTTTTCTCCACAACAACAAGAGGCTGGTTGACATACATGTTCAGTTTCCACTGCAACACTTACTACCTGCCTTTTCTTATACAGCAGGCCCCACAAGGACATGGGTTTTGCTTTACGCTGCCTCTCTCAGATGGCCAGTGTTTATTGAGTCCTGAGCTCAACACTGGACTGTGTGCATTGTCAAGGCCAGAGACATATGCTGTCTTCAAAAAGTATATGCATATATGCTGATACTGTGCAGTGAGTAACACAATGAGGGTTATTTTATGATTACTTAGAGGGACTGGAGGCTCAGGAAGACACCCAAGAAAACATGGGGCTGGAAAAGGACTGTGAAGAGAAAGAATTAACCAAGACCAAGACCAAACCACAAAACTGGCCAATATGTCCTACAGAGGAAAAAATGTTCACAATTATAAATGCATTAGACAAGATTCATGCACATCTATTTCTTCCCCCCCCTCTCTCTCTCTCTCTCTGTGTGTGTGTGTGTGTGTGTGTGTGTGTGTGTGTGTGTGTGTGTGTGTGTGTTAGAGGACAAAGTGCTGGGAGATGAGGTGAAGTAGTCAACAAATCATGGAGAGCTGTCTATAACCAGGTTAAAGGGCAAAGACTTAATTAGCCCTGCAGCTGATGGGATGGCTAAGTGCTTCCAGCAGTTGAGTAGCATAGGCAGAGTGGTTTTCTGACAAGGGGGAGCTGTCTTTTGGAGGGTTTCTGCTGGAAGTGCTGGGGTTTTCATGCTTCTCTCCATGCAGATGGTTGGAAGAGTCACCTGAAGGCAATAGGAGGGTCTCTACTCAGCAGGTTTCCTAGACACACCCATGTACCCTAGGCAACTTTTCCAGAGGAGAGGGAGAACCTCCTGGCATAGGAGTTGGGTTTTCAAGTTCATTTCTTTTAGAAGTTTAGAATTCTCTGTCACTGAACATACCATAGTCTATTATGAGTTGCGGAAACATTGGAGGAAGTGTTTGTGTGTGTGTGTGTGTGTGTGTGTGTGTGTGTGTGTGTGTGTGTGTGTGTATGTGTAAGTGATCACATGCACTGGTGAGCTCAGCATTAGTTAGAAACATATGAGCTATTCTCTGTTCCCTTAGTATCTAGTCTAGTATGGACTACATTGTGTTTGTAATTCTTTTCTTTCACCTTTACTTGAAGGTGGGCAGAGACTCCTTCTTCATCTCAGAGGCAATCCCCAGACTATAAATACTCAATAGATGATTGTGGAGCCCATGAGTAAAGGTAAAGTGAGGGTTTATGTGTGTGTTCCCTCACATAAGGATCTGGCCCGGGAGCAGTGGATAAACACTGAATGAGGCAGCACATCCTGCCTGTGGCAGCTGAGAGGTCAAGGGCATTCATGTCATTTTTTTTCTCACCCAACATTTATTTAACCGGAAATGGCTGGCAATATGACTGCAAAGGCCTTTCCCTGCTGTCTTCTTGCAGTTTTAGCTCAAGAAGGGAAACCAAGTAGAGGGTAGATGGGAGACATTGAAGAACTCAGGCAGAGGTGAGGAAGAGATCAGGAGACAGGTGAGCAAGGGCATGTGCATAGGTGGGCTCTGAGGAGACACACCCCAACACAGAGCAGAGACCATAGGTCCCGGTTGGTGGCCATGGAACATCAAGAAAAGACAGCAGGCTTTTGGGACATTATGTACTTCCTGTCATGAGCCAGTTGCCACAAGGGATGGGCCAGGAAGTCTTAGGTTTCGTTGGCACTGAGCTAGGGCAACATTAGGCCATCTTTAGCAGAGAGTGAGGTCTTTGATTATCCATTTCGGTTGGGTCTTGGTCATGGTCATCAAGCTTACCCACCTGTCTCATATTAAGCAATAGTTTATAGGCATGGGCCCTTTCTTTCGGAGACTATCTGTAGCCTTTCTTTCAGCTGTGGAAGATGTTATCCTCTCTGATATGACAGGCACCAGAAACTGGTAAATCCAAGGTTGCTAAGGTGGCCATGCACTCTGGGTATGGTAGTATGTGCCTGTAGTTTTGCTACTTGGGAGGTTGAGGTGGGAGGAATTGCTTGAGCCCCGAAGTTCAAGGCCAGCCTGAACAACCCAGCAATAATTCATCTTCTCAAGAAACAGACGTATTATTAAAAAATAAAAAGATGTAAGACCTGTGCATCTTAGTGTTTTGCTTTAGTTTAAAATATTTTAAGGTGTACTGCATGTTAGGGCTTGGCTGATGGAGGGTCTGCTGTTGAAGCTCTTCTTCACTTCCTGGCATTGACCAGGCTTGGGCTGTTTTATCTAACTCCAATCTGGGTTTCTTTGGAGTGGAGTCAGAGCTTCCGGACCCATGCAGGCTTCAACAACAGCCTTTTGTGGTCCCATTTGCCTCTTCCCCAGCCTGCTCCTCAAATCCTGGTCGTTTCACCTACACTTGATTCAACAGCAGCTTTAATGGCACACATTTCCTGAGTCTCCCTGAAATGTTCAGTATGGTGATCTTACAGCCACCGGCTTCCTTTGCATTTATTATTCCTTTCACAGCTTATTAATTTGCACAACACTTAATCTAGTTGCATAATCAACAGTAATGAGGACAATTGGCAACAGATTCTTGGTAAATAGACACTGCACTGTGGGGAGGGGCCTTAATGTCCTAGAAGCTTACTTGGTCATTTACTGGACCTAGGTCAGTGGAGGAGGTAAGAAAACATCGGTCATACACTGTTTCTCAGAGTATGACCTAGGGCTGGTCACTTCTGCTCCGGTTGCCAGACAGGGCTTGGGAGCATGGCTTTTTGAATGTCTAGGTTCAAATACAGACTCCTGTATCCTCATCAGAAATAATGCTTCAAAAATCTCCTTCATTGCTCTGTTTCTTCCAGGTTCCTGGCCTCTTCTCCAAGGTCCTTCTGAAGGGATACCTGGCAATGCCTTAACTTTGGGGAAATAGGGTTCATTACATAATTTTTTTGAGTGATATAAACTCTATGGACACAGCCAAGCCCCTGTGTTGCTCTGAGCCTCCAGATTCAAAGCACAAAATAACCCACCTCATCTGCTAAGTGGGTCATGAGAGGGGGGAGGAGAGAGAGAGAGACAGAGACAGAGAGAGATGAGAATATGGGGGAGAGAGGGAGATGAGGGAGAAAGAGAGGGAGATGAGGGAGGGAGAGAGAGGATGGAGAGAGGAGGGGGAATAGAGAAAGGGAGAGAGAAAGGGAGGGAGGGAGGGAGAGAGAGAGAGAGAGAGAGAGAGAGAGAGAGAGAGAGAGAGAGAGAGAGAGAAAGAGAGAGAGAGAGAGAGAGAGGAGAAGAGAGTGGGGAAGCTCCAGAGGTGCTGGGGTTTATCTGCCTTGGCTGAAGCACAGGCTGAGACTGCTCTGAACTCGGCTGGAAAAAGAAAAACTGCAAACTCTGCTATGCTCTCCGTGGCTCATACACTTTTGGTTCCGGGGGATATATTCTAATGTGTATGGTGTTAGATACTACAGTCCTAGTTTACAGAGACTGAAATTGCAAATAAAACCCTATTCACCACAACAAGATACATGAAAAAGAGTACTATGGGATGCAAAAGAGCTCCATGAAAATTCCAGCCCTGCCGTTTTCCAGCTGTAGCCCCTTAAACAGAGTAACTAATTCCTCTGCTTCGTGGTTCCGTAGCTGGAAAGAGGCATAATCATATCTGCCTTACAGGGTTGTTGTGAGAATTACGTGCAAGCAACAATGCTTGGCATGTAGTGGGCAAGCCGTTAAAGCCTTTTATTTATAATTCATTCCTTTTGATAGGAGTTTAATGAAAACCTAGGAGATGCCCCAAACCATTTGAAGAGCAGATGATGCAGTGGCTAACCCTTGGGTGGTGGTCCTCTAATCCAAGAAGTGTACTGCATGGACATGATGCTATTGAGTACCTTTCTTGGGTGGTGTGGAGACATACAAAGCAATTCTGGGGATGATGTCCCAGGCCTCAGGGAGACTTCCCAGAGGGGGACCAGGAGGAGGGGATGCCATTAGGCCTCAAAGAAGGATGAGTGATTGCCGAAGACAAAGTTTCTCTGGACTTCCCATCTCCTTTGCCTGTAGCCCAGGACGGCTATGGTGTAAAGCCCATGGAAGGGGACTTGGGGGTGCTTGGTGGCCAGACTAAAAAAATGCAGGCCTGAGTGTGTCCTGTGTGCAAAGCTGAGGGTAGATTATTGATGCTACCTTAGTACAAAAGCAAACCAAAAACCAAAGAAGACTAATCTAGCCAGGGAAGCCCTTTGCAAGGGGCTCGGCATTGTCATCAGGTCAGCCAGCTTTGGTGCTGCAAACCATTTTCCTGGGCAAGGGAGCAGCTTCATTATGGTCCCTGTGCAGGGATTTAACATCTTCCAGCAGGCAGCTGGCTCTTCATAATCAAAATGTGGAACATGGCCCCCTGTCACTGGCCTTTGTTGGGGCACCAAGAACAGGGCTGGTGACACAAAAGAAGGAGAAGCTTGTCGTCCTTCTTAGCTCAGTTTTAGGCATGTCTCCAGTTCTGTTGCCACCTCCACAGAGCCTCTATGAGAGTTCTCTATTTTCAGGGGACCCTTGAGCTCTTGGCATCTCCAGTCAGGAGACCAGAGCTGTCCCTTCAGGACTTACTGTTAGTAGACCTGTTATCCCTCATGAAAGCAATGGTGGCTCCTCTGTGCCAAAAGGCCCCCCGTCAGTGACACAGGCCAGCTGTCTCTCTCCCTCTGGGCTTCAAGTCCCCTGGCTGCTGTTTTACTGTCATAGATCCTTTTGTTAAGTCTCGCCCAAGTTAATTAATCCTATTATTATCTCCACTGTAGTCTATAATTGGGCACACAGTGCAATTATACCATCCATCCTGCCTTTTTGATGTGCAACTCACTAGCCAATGATAATTATTAATTATTATCCTATTGGGTTGTGATATACACAAATATGACATTTGTCTGGGTGGTTGGTTATCTGGTGTCTATGGATCTCTGGTTAGGGTCTTAGCTTGCTGTATTATTCAAGAGCCAGCTAGTGAGCATGGATGCACTACTCCTATAGAGCAAGCCCTTGGGAAAGATCATTGCTTAGGTCCATCCTTAGACAGACTAAGGAGTGGGGTGTGGTGACTTTGGTCCTCAACCTTCTTTTCTCCCACATTCAGGTACCTTGCTGTTCTCAGGCAACCATAAATGCTCCTTTTCAATGCAAGGACCTTCAGCACCAGGCTTGTGAACATTTAGTGCCATCATTATATATTTTGATCTCTGTATCTCTACTCAGTGCTCTACACATGGTCACATGATATCCTTTTAATCATTTCTCCAAGGAAGGTATTATTCCCATGTTATAGACAATGGAGTCAAAACTCAGAAAAATTAAGTAGCTTGTAAGGAAACTGTGGCAAAGATTGTAATTGATGTTACGTTAAAGCCAACTCCTTCTTGGCATTAGGAAGCAAACCTCATTTCAGGAAGGATACAGGATACAGATGGGCACTGGGAAAACAGCTGATGCTAGCAGAAAGAGGATTTAGGGGCTTTCTTGCATTTGCTAGTGGGTGCTAGGGAGACAAAGAGTTCCAGTAGCACAGCCTTTAGTGCTCCCAAAGATACATTATGTGAGTAAGCAGTCGTCTCTCTCTCTCTCTCTCTCTTCTCTCTCTCTCTCTCTCTCTCTGTCTCTCTCTCTCTCCTGTGTGTGTGTGCGTGCGTGTGTGTGTGTGTGTGTGTGTGTGTGTGTGTGTGTGTGTGTGCATGCGCGTGTGTGCGTGCATGCATGTGCTCACACGTGTTCCAACTTCTCACACCCAGGCTGCTGAACAGGAGGTACTGGATAGAGTGAGCTGGGCCTGAGAGCCTTTTCACAATTGTGTCCCTTGAACATCATGAAACTTCCTAGGGGAGGAGATGACATGCTAAGGCAGATATACCCTGTGTTGTTTTGTGCCTAAAACCATATGTGTTTGTGAGTTGATGAGGGAGGTTGGTTTTCTTTATTGGGTTTAGTGGATTTTGGAATGTCCGTGGAGATAAGGTTAAGGAAACCACACAGTGATACTGTTTATGTCCCCTACCTCCTATCCACACGTTCCTTCTGGTCTGACCTAGACACAGTCAAGATGATATGATGGTGGGAGACAGGAAGCCTTGTATCACAGGGAAGTGGTTTGAGCAGGGAGGCTGGGAGCTCTGTTCTGCTGGTTTAGATCATCGTTAGCTGAATGTTGCCTTGTCTCTGTTCATGGTGATGAGGATGAGAATGCCAGGGCCTCCCTTCTCCTGCTGAATTATACTCGGCATTTATGATGTTTTGACATATTAGAGAGGTCTCATTGGCTAGAAAGAGACTACACTCTCAGCACTCATTCTTAGAGACTCAACAACTTATCTACACACGTCAACTCATGTACTGGGGTGGCATCATTAGGAAAGCCTAACCCCAATCAGCTCCTTTATCTGTTGCACTCCCCAAATTCCATACACTCCTTGTCCCAAATAACACCAGGACAACATACTAAACTAGCACCATTATCCTTCCAGCCCTGAACCACCAGATGTTATTATAAACTGCTCATGCTGCACTCCGGCTTGCTCTGCTCTGCCTCCCCTGCCTGGAGAACACAGTGCAGGCTGTGGCTGATTCTTACCCACTAAGGTGCTGACATACTCAGGTGGCCCTGTTTGCTGAGATACCGTGTATCTCTAGTTTCTAGGGAAACCATATCAATACAATAATTCAAAAGCATTAGCCTCTCCAAGGTATCACTCATATACATTAATATTCCACAGGTACACTTTAATACAACTAGACTAAGAAAGGGCAGGTTCTTTTTTTTTCTCTCTTTTTATTATTATTAATTCAAGTTAGGGAACAGGCTTGTTTCACATGTAATTCCCCTCTCCCTCTCCCTCTCCCTCTCCCTCTCCCTCTCCCTCCCCTTACCCCCATTCCTTCTCCCCCACCTCCAACCTACCCCCACCCCATCCACCCACCACTCCCCAGGCAGGGTAGGGCCCCCAACTGGGGCTCCACCAAGTCCACCAAATCTTCCTGTGCTGGGCCTGGGTCCCTCCCCATGTGTTCAGAAACAGAGTGCATCCCTTCAAGTGGGATGGGCTCTCGAAGTCCCCCACATACACCAGGGCAAAAAGGAAAGGGCAGGTTCTTGATTCTCAGTTCATTCTACCCGAAACCTTGATGACACCCATCACCTGTGTGGGTGGTTGACTATGATTGTCAAGGACTAAGGCATAGGTTCTGAGAAGGGGATGGGATGGTAGTTGCTTGTTCTTAGTTTCCCTGGAAAGTGGCATGCTCAGTTTCTTGTCTGTTTTTAAAAGATTTGGGGGCTGCTAGATAACGACATCCCAGATTAGGCATAGAAGTTATCTCATCACCCATGCAGGGCAGGGAGGAAGAGAGCAGGAGACTCATTGAAGGAGAGAAACTGTGTCTTCTGGCTGTAATCTTGGGAAGAAGAGGCAGAACCCAATGCCTCAGTTTCTCCATTTGCTAAGTGGTACTCAGAGCATTTTCTTCCTCTGCACTACAGGACCGGAGCAGAGGTGACTTTGAGAATCTATGTGGAAACTCCTTAGAAGGGCCCAGAACATCATCTGGTTTGGGAAGATGAAGGAGGGTCAGGAACAGCCAAGGATTTGGGTGGCAGGGCTTGAGTCCTCAAGGCCAGAGGAAGCAGTTCAGTAGCTTGTTCGAGGTCTCCACAGACCTAGCCATCTATCTAATTAAAGACAAACTATTTCCCTGTAGTGTCATTGTCAAAGGAAGTGCAGCAAAGTTGAGAATCACAGTTAAGAAAGCAATATAAACCTAATATAAACAAACAAGAGTATAATCCATGACAGTAGCCACACTGTCCCGAGTTGGCTTCAGGGTCCAGATGGACTGCAGCTGCCACTGACCTTGGGATAGCACTGTAAAGCATAGCAGGGAGTGTCCTTGCAGCTCCTGTGGGCCTCACATCTGTTCCTCTCTTCATGCCTACAAGGCTCCATCCAGGACCCTGGACATGTCCCAGGTATGCATGTAGTGCTTGTGTTGCCTGCCCAGCAGGAGGAGGGTCGGGGAATGGCCAGTGTGTCTTTTGGCTAGACATCTACTTCTGTGATGTTGAGATGCTTACGTCCTGCACCCAGAGGAACCAGTGGCAGAAGGAATGGGTACTAAGCAACTCATTTAAAAGGTTGGGGGATTCAAATGCTTCCTCAAGACTTAGAAAAGACCCAGAGTTTTATTCCTTCATCATGTTTTTCTTCCCACATCTTCTCCTTCCCTCCCTCCCTCCCTCCCTCCCTCCCTCCAGTCTTCATTCCTTCCTCCTTCTGTCTCTCCTCCCCCCTTTTCTCATTCTTTCCCTCCCTCCCCTTCCTTTGAACTCCTAATGATGCCACCCAGTGTTGGGTTTTTTGGTACACAGAGATGAATGGAGCCCAGTGTCTGCCCTTGGGGAATTTTAATTGGATGTCTAAGTCTGTAGAGAATTATTAAAAGTCATTGACCTGCAAGAAAAAAAAATGGAGCTTTTGTCTCTCTGATTTGGAGGCCTGTTCCCAAGGCTGCTCTTGAATTCCTGCCCTCACAGTTTCCTGGGTTTCTTTATTCTGTTTATTGGTACTGCAACAGAGTCCAGAGACGAAGGTAGATGATAAACTAGAGGGGGTATTTGGAAGCTGGGAGGTTTAGGGGCACAGCAGAAGTATCTCACTGGCACAGTGAGAGGGTAAGCGAGCATGTGCAAGGCCCAGAGAAGAGACTGAGGCAAATGCCTTTTCTGCCACGAATCCACTCTCAAGACAGTTTATCTAGTCCCTTGATAATGACATTAACTCAATGGCCCAGTCACCTCTTCCAGCTCCCATCTCCCACTAAGGTTCCAATGCTATGGATTGACCCCCATAGGCTCATATATTTGAATGTTTACTTCTCAGCTGGTGGACTGTTTAGAAAGGGTTAGGAGGTGTGGCTTTGTTTGAGGAAGTGTGTCACTGGGGGTGAGCTTTCAGCTTTCAGCCCATACTAGGCCCTGTCTCTGTCTCTGTCTCTGTCTCTGTCTCTCTCTCTCTGTCTCTCTGTCTCTCTGTCTCTGTCTCTCTCTCTCTCTCTCTCTCTCTCTCTCTCTTGGTGGTGGATTGGATATAAGTTCTCAGCTACTGTTCCAATGCCATGCCTGTCTGCCTGCCTCCACATTCCTGCCCGGATGATAGTGAACTTACTCTGAAGCTGTAAGCAAGCTCCTAGTCAAATGTTTCCTTTTATAAGTAGTCTTGGCTGTGTTGTCTCTTCACAGCGATAGAAAAGCAACTAAAACAAATGCCGGTTAAGATTGAGCAGTTTTAGGGGGAACACTGAATTTATAGCACTGAGGAAGACTGGGAAGTACAATGATGGAGCACTGTAGCAGCAGCCCTCCAGTGGTTAATATTTAGCAGCTTCTTGGTGAACAGGTCAGACAATTGAGGTTTACTAAGTCCATTATATGCCATGTGCCAGGCACTTTGTGCTCTGTGGTGACAGGGGTCATTGCATCTGACCCTTGTTGATTTATGAGCAGAGTAATGGAGTACAGTGATTCACCCAAAGTCACTCTGTACCATGTGGCTCCTTAGTGTTCTCCCGAGACTTCAGACCCAACATCTGAGAGATTGCACTTATTTTTAGCCTGTTACTCTCTAATGGCTCTTCCTCTGGGGCTTTCTGTCATTTTCTGTTCAGCCATCCAGCTGAATATCCCACACTGTTTTCTCCTTCTCCTCCTCATCCTCACTGTACTAATGAGTCTATTGTCTATAATACAAACACTTACAATTTATATTATATTATTATTATATACCTTCTAATCCTCTAAGAACCAACACAAGGTAGATGCTATTATATTCCTTTAATAGATGGGAACATGAGACCCAGAGAGATGAGATGCTTGTCCTGGCCTTGCCTATGGCTACAGAGATGGGATATGGACCCTCATCATCTGACTCCTTCATGCCTGTCCCTCTGGCCATAAAGGCACACTGCCCTATCCAGCCAAAGCTTGCTATAGGCAACTGGTTGTACTCCACACCAGGTTCTGAGCCATACCCGGGCTAAGTGTCCCATTCAAGCCAGTGTCATAAATCCTGGGATCTGCTTAGATGAGGTTGCAGAGGGGACTGATGTTACTTGTCAGATGACCTTGAAGGAAAGAGGCTGCTAGATTATCCATATCAGTCCAGCATGATCACAAGGGGTCTTTGAATGTGGGAGGTCAGGAGAGCCACTGGCAGAGAGAGGCTTGTGGAGGCTATGCTGGTGGCTTTGAGAATGACAGGCGAGTAAAGGAATGTGGTAGTAAAAAATGGATACTCCCTTAAAGCCTTTAGAGGGGATCTTAACTTTGCAGAGTCCTTGCTTTTCTGCCTAGGTAGCCCATTTTAACAGCTGAACTCTAGAATGGAAGACAATGTGTGCTGTTTGAAGAGGCTGTATGATAATTTGATCAGCAGGAGGAAACTCATGCAAGTCTGTGGCCTCACAGTTCAGGGCCTCATTGCTTCTCTCTCGAACTGTGGCTTTTACCTGTCTCCAATCTTCCTATACAGAGTCTGTATTTTTTCTTTTAATGCAGGCAAATACTGCTTGCACTCTAGCCCAGAAACTGACTACCCTCCACCTGTACACCCATGCAAATGCCAGCTCCTGTACCTATGTACCTATGGGCCTCCATAGGCCTTTGTCAAGAAGAGCAGATTGGGTTTCACTGCTTTGAACACAGTGTAGATGCTGCCGAGTCACTATGGCCTCAGCCACTTCCTCTCTGCCTTGCAGATACAGCCATTCAAACATCAGGGGGATGTGTGAGCCTCTCAAACTTGGCGAGCTTCCAGTTGGAGTTCTTCTTCCCTCCACATCCCTCAATCTGATCCTCCCTGGGGGTTAGGCCTAACTCTCGTAGTTGATTCCATTCTTTCATTCTCCCACCTTTACTCCCGTCCCTGTCTCCACAGCCTCCTGATGCTCATGACCATTCTCTCTTCTTGGTTTGCTTTCCCATGACTTAGTCTGCACACAGCAGTCCAAGGAACTTTTAAAAACTAATACAAAACACATTTACAGAGAACTTTCCAGAGTATTTCAGTGAGTTTTTAGGCCTCTCTTGGCCACTATTGTATGATATGTTCAGCACAATTTAGAAACAAATGTTGGGCCCTTACTCTTGACAAAACTTCACACTTTGGATTTTACAAGTTTGCCATCAGTATCTGTTCTGTTCCAGGTTCCCACAGTGTATTTAGTCATCCTATTTCCTAGGCCCCTCTTGGCTTTGACACTTTCCCAGGCTTTCCTCATTTGCAAGAACCTTCACTATTTTCACAAGTATTAGGGGGATGTTTTGTTGGATGCCCCTCTGAGTTTCTCTTGTGTTTTCTCCTGCTGAGGCTGTAGTTGTATCCTTTGAGGGAGGTGAAATAATAGTCTCATGATGTCCTATCAAGGCTACGTCCTGCCAGTGTGTGTTTTCAATGACATTATTATTGACCTTGGTCACCAGGCTGTAGTATAGCCCTGCCAGGTTCTCCTCTGCAAAGCCATCTGGTTCTTCTCCCTGTGCACATTCTACACTTTCCAAGCAATTTGACAAGAGCAGTCATCTCAGGATGAGTAACAGAGAAGGGAGTGGGACTCCACCTCTTGGAGCCCAGTGTAACTACCCTGGGGAGACTGCTCTCCTTTCTCCCATTTAGTTACTTCATAATTCCTCATTGATTTGCATCAATATAAACTCATTTTCTTCACATCTGGGTTATAGTCCACTACTGTGTTGTTTCTCCATTACTTAACCTCTTATGTCTTTGACTTTTGGGGACTCTTTCAGGTAGGGTCCTCTGTCCCTTAGCGTGATCTTATCTACTAGCTTACACATTCCTTCCTCCATGACACCCAAAGGTGTTCCAGATTTAGCTGGTGTTTATTACTCAATCACTAGACATGGGTATGTCTTAGAGTTCAGATGAATTTCCATAGAGAAACAGAAGTTGGAATACTGGTGTGCTCATGCATGTTGGACCAAGGGTCTTTGGAAAATGCAAGCTGGGGCATCTCTTTGCCCCTTAGAGAAAGACGTCCACTTCTGACCTGGTCCCCAGCTCCCTTTCCAGTTTTGCTCAGAACCACCACAGCCACCTGAACTCATAGCTATTCTCACATAGAATTTTTGGACATACCTAGTGAACTCTCTCCAGGTGCTGGGTCTCAGAGACAGGTGATTGTATCTAACTCCATGAGAGCCACAAACAAGGGTTTTGACTCCCTCCTTTGCCTCTGTCCAGCCCTCAGGAAAGCCTAGATGCCTGATGGTGCTACACCCCTGCTTATGGCTTCAACAGCTATCTCTAACCTTCACACTGCCTGCTTACTCTGGTTTCTGATGGAAAGTACGTCTCTCCCTGGAAAATGTAATTCTCTGAATGTCTAGCTCAGAGCTGGTCCCTCATGACCCAGAAAACTGTCATTTCTACTTTCGCAACTGTTGTTCTTTGTGCACAGCTCTATGAACATATTTAGCACATGGGGCTGTGGCTGGTTTTCTGATGTGACTGTCCTCACGGGGTGAGCTCTCTGGGGATTCAGGCTTTCATTCGAGCATCTTGACTCTTCAGTTTTAGGCCAGTAAATACTTGTGAATTCTACCACTCTCCTTGAAAAGTCTGAAGTAACCTTCCACATAACCCTCCCTAGGCAAGGATGAGCCATTTCTAGCTCACACTAAGAGTTGGAAGTCGCTGGCTGAGGTTGCCTCCCATTTACTTTCCTCTTCCTTCCTTTTCTTTGGGAGAAAGAACGAGAGGTGGAAAGTTCATTTCTAGTGAGGCTTTCTGATATTTCACTGGTTGTAAAGGAGGTCCCTTCCTCCCCAGTCTTATCTTAGAATCTCCTTGATGTCGGTGTCTTTTTTCCCTCTCCTTTCCCACCTCTGAAGATCAATAATATTGTAGAAGTGAGAGATCAAAGTTCTTCAAGTGGTAGGCGAGCAGGGTGGGTGTTCTGTGGAGGGTGCAAGGAGAGTTCCTAGTTAGCCCATCTCCTGGGTGATGCCCAGCCACCAGCTTCCATCTTTCTCTGTCTCTCATTCTTCTTCCCATCCTTTTGCCTCCCTCTCCGTCTTTTTCCCCATAAACAAAGCCACAGCCTCAACAACATCTTGTAAAACACATTATAAAATGCTTCTAATAAATCCTTAACAGCCTTGGCCTTAACTGGCTGAAAGGAAGGTGATTATGACACAGAAGTGTCAGGTTAGAACAACAAATTGGGCCATGTGAGCAGGGATTTATTCATCTTTGTAAGTGTGCTATAAAGGTCCATATAATTTCACAAATAAATATGAACATTTCCTAGCAAATGGCTCCTGGATTTAGAGCTCTGGAACCACAGGAAGGAGGACATTAGCACCAATGAGACAATTTCAGATATGGGGCGAATTAACCTAGGGGACATCAAGCAGAAGACACTCAGCTCCATCACTGTCCCTTCTCAAGTATTGGGGGGGAAGCTAGCAGGATGGGCTACTGCTGTGTTCTAGGACCAGTGCTGAAGCCAGCAGGGACTTTTAGGAGAGTCCCTATGGCTGGAAGTGAGCGTGAGATCAAAAAGGGCAGACTTTGAGTTCTGATGGATGTGGGAGGTGTAAAAAGGGCAGACTTTGAGTTCTGATGGATGTGGGAGGTGTTGTCAGGGCCAGGGTAAACTGACCATATGGGAACTTGAGTGACAACCCTCCAAGCATCCCCAGGACACACTAGGACACTGGACTTCTGTTTTAGATGGCCATTCCATCAGTCAGAAAGCAGAACTCCCAAACACCATTTCATTCTATACTGTGTTAGGGGTGCAGAAGCAGGGTGTGGGGCACAAGAAAGGGCTCAGACACAGTGGAACTGATGAGAGTCAGTATTTCTCAACTCTGACTGCATTTGTTGTACTTTAAAAATTCCTTTTGATTTCTGGCCCCATTTCAGCCCACTGAATCAGAATTTCCAATGTGGGGTCCAGGCATTGGTACATCATTTCTATATGTGTTTATGTGCAGGTGTGTATGGACATGTGTGTATACAGAGGCCAACCTAGGGTATTCTCCAGGCAGTAACTACCTTATTTAATGAGATATGGTCTCTTCTCTCATCAGCCAGTTGCTTGCCCATTCAGCTAGGATGGCTGTCCGAAGAGCCCTAGGCATATCCTTCTTTCCTCCAGGGACATGCCTATTTCTACCTCCCCAGTCCTAGAGTTACAAGTTTGTGTCACCACTATAAGTTCTTTCTTAAATGTGAGTTTTGGGGATCAAACTTAGATCCTTACACTTGAATGTCAAACACTTTTTCTTTTGATCTGAGCTATTCATCCCAACTTGTGATTCAGATGTACATTTCACATATGATGCAGAGTATGGGCAGACCCACCACAGGGCTCATTCCTGACTGTAATTTATCAGTGCTTTATAGGAACTGCTGTTTAGTCCATCATTGTCATTCTTTGTTGTCACCATCAACCTCCTGTCTCCCATCCTTAAACATCAAATCACATTGACTCAAACAAAACATATTGGCCACATCAGTCATGAGGCCACTAAGAACACCACTGACCCTTCTACCATCTGGTGGTTTTCTGTTGCAGACATGGCCTAAATAAGAAATAATGACCTGGATTTTTACACTGAAAATATTACAAATGGGAAAGGCTATCCTAACAAACATTCTGCTCTAGAGAGAAGATAAAAATGTAATGAACTTGGGTAGAACACAGATGTCATCAGTCGCTTCTTCTTGCCTGATGTCTGGGTTATTGGCCCAGAGCCTACTTCTCATTTTATTGTTATCCAGCAGAGAAGGCCTGGCAGGACACACAGACTAAATATAAACCTTGTATAACTATGTCTATTTGAAATATTTTTATGCATGAGATGGCATTTGGATTGTAGTTCCAGACTGGGGGATAGTGGATGCTCCTATATGGCCTGTCAAAGAGGATGGCTGGAGGAATAGAATGGATCAAAGCTCCTAAGAGAGGACACATGGCCTCTGTGGAAACCTGGCATCAACTCATGCCCAGCTTCAATCACGAGACTTGCTCAATGGTCCTTCCAGGTCACAGTTCTCTGAACTGTCACCTGGTGCCTGCAGTTCCAATATAGCTTCTAGATGCCTGTGACAATAATGTCTTAATTACTCAGGACTTTCTTTTCTTGGTAAGCAGCATATATCCAGGCCTTGTTTGTTGCTGGCATGAAGTTTTCTTTCACCAAAATGTGGGAAATGCAAAAAAGATTTAGAACTTGGTTCCTTGGTCTAGTTTACCTGATGATTCTTTGACCTGGAACAAATCACTTAACATTTTGAACCTCAGTTTCTTTTTCTATATTATGGGCATAATGGAATCATGGACTCATGAAGTACATATTGTTCACACAGTGTCACCATTTGGCTCCACTGTGCTTCCCATTTCTTTCTCTAACAATCACCCTTTACTTTCCTATGGTCAACAAGATAATCCTATGCCTGATGCCACCCTTATAGTCATACCACTTCTAGTTACTGCTCTAACCCCATTAGACCTTTTTGCCTCTGACTGCATCTGGGAACTGGAGGTATTCATCCTTCTGTGATAGACTATGTGGGTCTGTCCCAGTCCACAGAGCACCTGCCTTGCTTTGCTATCACCCAGACCTCGTGAACCACAGACCAAGTCTTCTCTGTTCTCCTTTAAGGCCTCCTCTTCTCTCAGGGGCTAAGTTCTCGTTCAATCTTTCAGGTTGTTAAGTCCAGCTTTTTCAGGAGGGAATCCCAAGATGTCAATAACTTGGAGTGGGAGAGAGAAGGAAGACCAAGACTTCTGCAGATTAGCTTACCTCTGCAGGCCACCCCACCTCTAGACCACCCTAACTCCACAGGCCACCCCATCTCCATAGGTCACCCCACCTCCTTAGAGCACCCCATCTCTGAAGGTCACTCTACTTCTGAAGGCCACCCTACCTCCACAGGCTACCTCACCTCCTGAGGCCACTCCTCCTCCGTAGGTCACCCAACCTCTGCAGGTCACCCACCTCTGCAGGCAGGCTGTCCTACCTCTGTAGATCACACCCTCACACCTAACCCTTTTATTTCACTCAAGTTCACTTACCCTTTCTGTCCCATCTCATTAAAGCTCACTCATTTTTTAAGACTCAGGTCTAGTCCTGCATGCCTCAGAAGGATTGCCATCTGTGATGTTCTCCTATGACTCCCTGGGCTGGGGATCGGATCTTCTTTTGGTCTCTTCATGTCCTCATCCATCTTGCTTTGCACTCTGGGAGGGTCTAGGGGCTCCTTTGACTTTTGGATTCAGGTTGGGGTTGGTCAATGGAATGAAGCAGCTGAGGGTGGAAGTTTGGTGGGAGGAGGGGGAGAGCTGGGAGATCTCCTCTTAGTTTCCCTCAACTTGGGACATCCTCAGGTTGCTCCAGGTTTGTTAGTTAAGGCGATCTCTCTCTCCATAGGCGATCTCTCTGGCTTCAGCAGTGTCTCTTCTAATTCGTCTCTTCAAACCTGGAGGTGCTGCATCTTATCCCTTGTGCTTTCCCTAAGCCCTCCCCACACATTCTAAAATAGGACTCTCATTAAACTCTCCTCAATTATCCAGCTTGAGTACACCATCTGTTTCCCTGCTGAGACCCCCAACTGATACAGCTTCTGATGGTGCAGTATCCAACTTAACACTTTAATGTGGATTGTTTGATTGTTTTACTTTGTCCTTCAGCTGTTTATCTCATGCTCATTGTGGTTAGGGTCTGAAGAGTAAATGTGACTATCATCTAGCTCTCTTTGGAGTCTTCAAACTTGGCACCATGCTGATCTCATGCCGTGTGTGAATCAAATGCTCACAAAGTTGTCCAACATGAAGATGGTCCCTTGCTTCTCTCTCCCTGCTGAAGTGTGGGCAGTGGGGGGAGTCAGGCCCACATCCCAGACCAGTAGAGGCAATAAGATAGGACCCTGTAGCTTAGGAGGAAGTGAAGGAGTTTTAAAACTGATATTCTGAGATTACTGGTTCAAGGACAATGTGAGCATATTGACAGCACAGGGAGTACCATTATGCCTCCTGGTGCCCAATGGGCAGAACTTGGAGGTGGAGAATCTTGTCCCAAACAAAGTATGGATACATGATCATGAACTCACATGTCACCTGTGCTAGAAGGGACCTTCAGAATATACAGCCCTGTACCACATCTGTTATGGTGGCCACTCTGCCATATCGTGATTATTGAGCAAACTGAATATGCTGAAGATATGAAATAGATATCAGATTTCAAAGCCAAGACAGCAAAGAATAAGAAAGTCCTTATTCAAACATTTGTATTCACTATATGCTGAAAGGATAATGTGTTATCTATAGTGCATTCAATGATATATCTTCGAAGAATTCATTTGTTTTTCCTCCTCCAGTATGGCTACTAGAAAATTTAAATTTACAACTCTAGCTTGAATTGCTAGTCCATTGGGCAGCACTGATGGACTTTAGTATTCTTAGGAAAAGAGCAGCCCAAAGTATCAGACCTCGTGGAGATTTAGCCAGTAAGGCTGGGAGGCTACACATTGTTTCACTATATCAATTAGTTTTCATGCCAAGTGCAGATCTCAATGGCCTTCTTACCAAAGTAGATGCCAACCATTCAAATATAGCCTATGTTTGGGGATCTATGCATGAGTTTGGATTAGAGGCTGGGGCACCCCATCTCTTTGGAGGCCTATCTGTGATGTGGGTTTTTATCTTATTTAGGGGTAAGGGTTCTTTCCATACATGACCTTGACCCAGGAAGCGTGGATTTGACAGAAGAGTCAAAAGATAAGGTTTAGAGAGAGCCCTCTCTCATTATGGTGGGTGTGACTTCTGCAGAGTTCTCCAAAGCTACACGAATCAGTCATGTCTGGATTGATTCTTCAAGTTTTGTATAAGCAGATCATTTGTAACTAGGAGAAGAAAAGGAGAGGGCATGGTTTCTGGGCTCTTTATTAACAGTCTGGAGCAAGAAAGCCCATTACCCATAGAATAACTCTAGAGCAATGGCTATAGTACAGGTCATTCCCAAGGGGCTATCCCAGACTACGGTTGATAGGATGGTTGTGGATATAAAGGAGGTATTTGTGGAAACAGAGCCAAGATAGAAGAGCTCTGGAAAGGTTGGAGTGTTGCTAACAAATTCAGTGATTTGGGCAGATCATATTCATCATAGCCTCAGTGCCCTCATTTACTTAAGGAGATGGTGCTTGCTACCTGGTCCTCACTCCTTGGAGTGGCTGGGCATAGGGAAAGTGTAACACATGGCTCTGGAAAGGCTGCTGCTCAGGGCTGAGGTCTCAGTGTGAGGTGAAGGGAACAGAGAAAGCTCATGAAGGAGGCTGTGTATGCCGTTTATCTTCCAAAAGGATGTTCAGAGGGCAAAAGGGGATGCTATTAATATTAAATTTGGGACAAAGGATGAAGAATAAGAGCAGTCTATATAATTAGGACACATTATCATTAAAGTGTAAACTGTGTCTTCCTTTTCTTTGCTCAGCCCTTGCCTTCTTTCAGGCCCAGTTGGTGGCACTGTTTAGTGAAGCTGTGGAACCTTGGGGTAAGGGACCAGGTTGAGAGAGGCAGGTCATTGGGGGAAAGCATTGAAGGCTAACTCTACTTTGTATTTCTTGTTTGTAATTTGTGCTTCTTGGTTCAGCTGCCATGTGAGAGGTTCCACCACCTACTCTTCCTGCCATGGGCAGAGCCACTCCTGCAGTCATGTTTCCCTGCTGTGATGGACTAGACCATCAAGGCCCAAGAACTCATCCCTCCCATGAGTTGCTTTTGTCAGATATTTGGTTCACACGGATGTAAAAGTAACCGGTGTAAGGTATATAAATATCTTATCAGAGACAAAAGGGAGAACCAAGATCAAGATCTTTCTTGCCAATGAAACGTTGTTGTAGAGACTAACAACATGGGAGGGGCTAAAGCAGAAAGGGAGGCTAGGATGGGGGATGAAGCAGGAAGGCATGTTGTGAATATTGCCTCACACAGAAGCAAGGCTGCTAGGAGGATGCTGGCAAGTGCTGGCTTGGTGCTCATAGTGGTTAGCCATGTAGTCCTTGATTGTCCTTCCAGGGCATCAAGAGTCTGAGGGGACAACAAGGTAAGTGACCTGACACCACAGGTATATGTCACTACTGACACCTTAGGTGGTGTTCCCCTGGCTGCTGAGGAAAGAACAGAGAGAACATAAAGATGCTTCATGTGTGAGACCATAGTCTCCAGCCTCAGAGAGAAGCAGTTCAAATGGTTGAGACCTTGAGTGCCCCCAGGGCCTGCCTCCACCCAGAACAATGGTCTCTGTTGAGATCCCTCAACAGAGGGAAGCCCTCAGCCCAAGTATTGCACAGAAAGCCTTAGCTAAGGTGCCTCTAACTGTGACCTCTAACTAGGCAGGACAAAGGGCCAATTCTTCTTGCCTTGGGGCAGGAACGGGAAGGACAGCACTGCATCTTTGTCTGTAGAGAAACATGAGTGGCCTAGTGTTCCAGCCTTTGGCCTGCAGCAATCTCTGTTTCATCTGCTGACCTCATGGGGTCATGTTTTAAGTCTGCTTTGGCCATGGTGCAACTCTGGGGAGAGAGAGTCTTTTTTTCCCCCAACTGTGGCCCATGTTGGCCAGGCCTATGAGGAAAATAAATATCATTCCATCATTTAATGGTTCTTGGTTCTTGATTTCCTGTCCCCCAGGGAAACACTGCTAGTTGTGAGGATAACGAAAACTTGTTTTAATCAGATAGGGCATGGTGTATGGAGACACGAAGTGAGTGTGCTGAAGGAAGATATGTCCATCCTCATAGGTCCTTAGAAGCAGATGTCACTGTGATCAGGGCCACAGGAAAAGCTGTACAGTAAGTCAGGAGGCAGAGGGACCAAGGTGGAGGTGGAAAGAACTTTCATTGTGGCTGCTATAGGAAGCCCAAGTGACATGGCTCAGTAGGCTAGGGATTGGCCAGTATGAATGGACAATCTCTGGACATAGAGCTCTTTTTAGTATTCTGATCCTGGGATGATCAGGGAATGTAGCCAGTGGCTAGGAGTGAGGCATAAGAGCTTCACAGAGAGGATAGCTCTAGGACTCAGTCTTCCTGGAAAGGGCAATGGTGTGGCCCCAAGATGTAGTCCATCATAGAAATCCAAAAATGTGGTTGTTCCCCATCTATTCCCAAGGTTCAGTAGAAAGTCACCATTCTGCTACCATGATCTTTCACAGCACTTCTTATATTTTTCTGAATTTGAAGTCAGCATCAAAGCCTCCTTTGGGGAGTATTCCCTCTTCTAGCTCTGGGGACCCATGGGAACTGTTCTCCTCTCCTATAGGATCATCTGTCTACATGCAGATCTGTGATACACTCTGAGTGAGTCATCTTTGTGTCATCTGCCCCCAAGATGTAAGAGCCTCTGGAGGATTCTCCATGTCTTATTTCTCTCACAGCCTGTGCCACGGCCTGGCATGCCAAACAGATGCTATAAGTATCGACAGGATGGTGGATGAGAAGAAAACAGATTTTTTGAGTATCTCAAGACTTAAGGGGGTCATGGTGCTTGCTGTGTTGGTATCCCTAAGGAGAAATACCAGGAAATATGAGGTGTGAGGAACAAGCAAGCTACTCATATTCTCACAATGGACACCATAGGTGGTCCTCCCCTGGCCACTAAAGGACTGGTCCTGGACGAATTCCAGTACATGGACCTTGGGGGACACTTCAGGACCCAAACTTCATTTAATATGTATATATAGATTATCCTAAGGGAAGAAGTGAGTCAGACTTTGGAATTGCTCCCAACTCAGATAGGTTTAAAGCCTTAGAACATACAGTCCTTGCCAAGTCTGCATTGTGTGAAGCTGGTGTCCACTTCCTGTCTTTAGGCTATGCCCAGCTGTGTGCCCACTGTCCTCATCAGGTTCTGTCTCTGTGCTCTTCCTTCTCCCACAGTTGTGGATATGGATCTCTCATAGGTTAGCCTCCTGATATCCAGGCCTGGAGATGTTCTGTACTGTGAACCTTTTATCAAAACTTGATTCTGGTCCTGTTTCCTGTGTATCATTAATACTGTGGTATTATTAGCACCAATAGCAACAACACCAGTGACCACCATTTTCTCAAAAAGATTGTCAGCCATGGCAAGAGCCAATGCTTACTTGGCTCATATAGAAGGTAGGTATATTTTTGACCCATACTTGAGATAATGTATTGTTTACGCTTCTGAGGAGGGACTTCTGAGAACTGATAGAGGGACTATTTTTTAGAAAGGGGTTCATTACATTGGTACATTGGTTTCTAATCTAGTTTCTTCTTCTTCTTCTTCTTCTTCTTCTTCTTCTTCTTCTTCTTCTTCTTCTTCTTCTTCTTCTTCTTCTTCTTCTTTTTTTTTTGATCAACTTGACACAGAGTTATCTGAGAAGAGGGAACCACAATTGAGAAAATGTCTTTGTAAGATTGTCCTCTAGGCAAGCCTGTGGGGCATTTTTTCTTAACTGGTAATTGATGTAGGAAGGCAAGACCCATTGTGGATGGTGCTGCCCCAGGTTGGCCTAAGAAAGCAGGCTGAGCAAGCCAGCCAATAAACAGCATTCTCCATGGTTCCTGCTCTGAGTTCCTACCCTGACTTCCCTCAGCGATGGAGTGTGACCTGGGCATTATAAGAAGAAGCAAACCCTTTCTTGATGGGGAATGTACTGTGTATGTTTATGTTATTGATTGTTAAATAAAATAGTGTTTGGCCAATGAGACAGCAAGTAGACGGGACTAGGAGTCAAAGAGGATTCTGGGAAATGTAGTAGAGAAGTGATGATCCAGGCAGGAAGTGACATAGCAAGGAGACTCATATTTAAGCAAAGATGAAACAGGAAGGGCTCCTCTTTCCCCTTCGCATCCTCCAGCAGCAGGATGTGATCTACCAGCGAGGAGGGACGCCAATAAGGCGTCCGATAAGATAAGTCTTATAAAATATATAGATGTATGATAATTGAGACTGAGCTAACAGATGAGAATCCTAGTCATTGGCCAAGCACCTTTGAACCTAATACAAGTTTCTGTGTATTCATTTGGGCCTAACTCGGGCGGGCGGCTGGCATAAAGCTCACACCTGGCGGTGGGGCTCAGGCAGCTTTTGGTGGAAAGATTTATTGTAACACTTTCTCCTTGAGCTACTTTTGGTTATGGAATGTATCACAGCAGTAGAAACCCTAACTAAGATGATCAGCTTACATGATAAGGCGTGGTTGGTCCAATAGTGGTGGTCTCCACACTGGAGAGCTTCCCAGTCTGCCAGGCTTGGCCTCTCAGTGGTCCCACATTGGTGCTGAAGACCTGGAGGACTCCTGGAGAGTCACTGGTCTTTAATCCACATTGGAACACTGCAGAAGCTGGGTTCCAATATCAGCAAAGGGATGTAGCAGCAGCAACAGCAGCAGCAGCAGCAGGGTAGATGAACTTGCTGGAGAGACACAAAAACAATGAAGCAAAAATAAAATCTTTTGCCTTGCATCTCCTTTTATCAGGATGCTCCCATTTCAGATAATGTGTTTCAGAAAGTTGCTTATAGGTGTGTCCAACAACTTATGTCTTAGTCCATCCCAGATCCAGTCAAGATGACAACCAAAATTAATTGTCACAGGTAGATACTTTCAATTTCCCTATCTTATTTTATTTTATTTTTGGTTTTTTTTTGAGACAGGGTTTCTCTGTGGCTTTGGAGGCTGTCCTGGAACTCGCTCTGAAGACCAGGCTGGTCTTGAACTCACAGAGATCCACATGCGTCTGCCTCCCGAGTGCTGGGGTCAAAGGCATAGAAACTAGGGCATGGAGAAATGAAGTTACTTACTAAGGTCATATAGCTAGTAAGTGAGGACCCAGAAGTTAGCCTTAGGTGTGTTCTCTTTCCATGCTCCCATGCAGCCTCGCACTATGTTACAGAGTGCTTCGCCACCCACTTGGCTTATGAACACCAATGCCCAAGGACCTGCACTTCTAAGTCTTCCCCATGGTCTCACAGCACTCTGTCTTCTTCAATAGATACTTGCCACACTGATTTGCCATAGTCGATTTCTAGAGAGTGGGCTCTGTGAGGGCAAGATCTAGACCACCAGCTTCCATGGCAACCTAGACCACTGGCTTCCATGGTAACCTCAGAGCCTGGCACAGAGCAAATGTACAGAATGAATGAACATAGAGGACCACACAGTGCTTGGGTCTCATCCAGTTCTGTTTTGATATATAATCTTGTCCTTGAGTTGTGCCATTTGGACAGTGTGACAAGCCCTGTCTGCTTCATGTTCTTGCCCTCTTATCCTGAGCCTAGAAGTCAAGAGAGGTCGTGGCAACATGTAGAACTTGTTGCAGGAAGCCTGTTTTCCTGATTTTCTCTATACATCTATGGGAAATGACACCCCCTCTAACTGTGACCCCCCATTCCCTGGGGACTAACATCCCAGAGCTGATCAGAGAGGATAGACTGTTTCACCAGAACAAACATGTCAGCAACAGGACAAGAACAGCTCCTTTACCCAGTACTTCTGCCAGGCACACACAGTTGAATTGGGTTGGCCTCCACAACAACTGGGGCCTGCAGGGTTCTCTGAGCTTGGGCTGGGTGCTTCTAGTTCCAGTCCTGAGAATCCTGGTGGTCTTCTATTTCAAATGCAGCATAAGCATTGGGTGCACAGAGGTCTCTGCCTAGCTAAACCATGGGTTTTAAGACACGAGCAGGGCCTTAAATCTCCTGCTGTCATTGTCAGCTTTTAGAGCCATGGGAGCAAACACTGGGAGCAAAAAACAAATTCCCAGCAATTCCCTGCTCTAAGGAAGATGAACTATCTAAAGCCAAGTTTAAACTGAGCTGCCAGGGTTGGTGAGATGGCTTAGCTTAAGGCTCTTGCTGGCAAACCTGAAAACTTGAGTTTGATCTCCAGAAACCACATGGTGGAAGGAGAGAACCAACCTTGGAAATAATTCTCTCACCTCCCAATTTGTACTGCAGCAGCCCACACACACACACACACACACACACACACACACACACACACACACACACACACGTGTGCCACTCACTAAGAACAGAGAACACCAGCATCCTCAATATCCTCTGTTACTTGTGGGCAACCCACATGTCCCCAAATCCCAGGTGTATTCTGTCAGGTAGGTTTCCTGGGATGCTCCAGGTACACACACACTCATATCTGCATCCTGTTGTTCCATACCCTGCTGTACTGGCTGGTTTTGTGTACTATCTTGACACAAGCTAGAGTCATCAGAGAAGAAGAACCTCAGCTGAGGAAATAACTCCATGAGATCTAGCTGTAAGGCATTTTCTCAGTTAGTGATCAATGGAGGAGGGCCCAGCCATGGTGGGTGGTGCCATCCCTGGGCTGGTGGTCCTGGGTTCTATAAGAAAGCAGGCTGAGCAAACCAGGGAAAGCAAGCCGCAAGCAGCTCCCCTCTATGGCCTCTGCAGCAGCTCCTGCCTCCAGGTTCCAGCCCTGCTTGAGTTCCTGTTCTGACTTCTTCCAATGATGGACTATGATATGGAAGTGTAAGCTAAATAAACCCTTTCCTCTCCAACTTGCTTTTTGGTCATGGTGTTTTATCACAGCAATAGAAACTCTAATACAAATTGGCACCAGTGTAGTAGGTATTGCTGTCACAGACCTGACCATGTTTTGGGGAAGTTTGTGGAAGGACTTTGAAACTTTGGGCTAGAAAAGCCATTGAGCGCTAAAAGCACTGTGGGATAATCTGTGGAGCTTTGAAGGTAAGAATGCTGAGAGCAGTTCAGAAGATGGAGGCCTGGCTTGTGAAGTTTCAGAGAAGTTTAAAGACTATCAGGACCATTTGTTATATTAATTAAGACTCTGTGGTTCTGGTTAGCTGGGGCTGAAGAATCAACTGTGATTAACAAGATACCAGAACTACTAAAGTGAAATCTTCACGTTACTGGGATAATAGGTGCTGGTGAGCTGGAGCTAAGAAATTAGCGGTGATTAAGATGGTGGCACACTTCTTTAATCCCAGCACTAGGGAGGCAGAGGCAGGCAGATATTTGTGAGTTCAAGGCCAGCCTGGTCTACAGAGCGAGTGCCAGGACAGGCTCCAAAGCTACACAGAGAAACCCTGGCTTGAAAAACCAAAAAAAGAGGAAATCTGGGAAATGTTCCCCAATAGCACACAGAATCTGTTTCCATGGCTGTACCTCATGTTGGCAGCAGGACTTGTTAATATGTAAGAGTCACCCAGGTGGTACTGGTTTTGAAGGCATGAAGGGGTCATGGAGAGCAGCTGAGACTTGGCACTGTGAGACGCCAGGAGAGACCATTGGTGAAGGTGCAGACTCTGTGGCAGTTGAAGGCTTAGGACTCAAAGGGTCACACTGAGAAGTTGAAGCTTGGCACCATGAAAGTGCAGTCCACTTGCAGCAGAAGATCCCAGTGTTTTGGAGATGCCGGTACCATGGGATGACCACCGAGAGCAGCAGCAGTGGTGGAGTGGAGGCAGCTGGTGCCTAGAAGACAAGCTGTGTGTGCTGTAGAGGGTGGAGCCAGAGAAGTGACCCAAGCCCTTTGGAGGATTTGGAGGAGTCCAGAAGATTGTGAGTAAATCCCAGATAATTAGACTTTGAGTTATTTATACTGTTGGAGTTTGGTTTTGCTTGGTTCAGATTATGACAGTGCCCTGGTTCTTCCCTCTTGAAGAAGATATTTAATTTAATTTTGATTTTTAAAGGAGCCTACATATGAGAGACTTGAACTTTTAAAAGATATTGGATATTTAAAAGAGCCTGAAATTTTAATGTGTTTGAATTTGTAAAGACTGTGGGACTGTTAAAATTATAATCATAAAATTATTTATGATTTTAATGTAAGATCTTGGGGATGAATAAGAAAGGAAGGGTTGTGGCTTAATAGTGATGTGTTTGCCTGTCAAGGTGACAAAGGGGTCAGTTGTACTGGCTTTGTGTGTGTGTGTGTGTGTGTGTGTGTGTGTGTGTGTGTGTGTGAATTTGACACAAGCTAGAGTCATCAGAGAGGAAGGATCCTCAGTTGAAGCAATGCCTCTATGAGATCCAGCTGTAAAGCATTTTCTCAATTAGTGACCAGTGGGATGGTGGTCCTGGGTGCTATAAGAAAACAGGCTGAGCAAGCCAAGGGGAATAAGCCAGTAAGCGGCACCCCTCCTTGGCCTCTGTATCAGCTCCTGCCTCTAGGTTCCAGTCCTGCTTGAGTTCTGGTTCTGACTTCCTCCTGTGATGGACTATGATCTGGAAGTGTAAGCCAAATAAATTCTTTCCTCCCCAATTGCTTTTTGGTCATGGTGTTTTGTTGTAGCAATAGAAACACTAACTAAGACACCCTGCTACACATTGCCTGTGGGTAACAGGGAGGCTTGTGTTATCTGAGTGTAGGGAGATCTACTTCAGGAGTGGCTTCCTTTTGCTGGGACTAAACACTGAAACAATTATTGTTTAATTTCCAAGGAAAGGAGCACCAGAGGAGACACGGTGTGACCTTTCCTGTGTCTGTGTCTATAGATAGAGATATACAGACATTGGAATTTATTTCCCCAGGGAGACAAGTGGCACTGTGCTGCCAGCTGGGCTTGTGTTTGGAGCTGTGTTTGTGTACAGTGTTATGTGTAATTTATTTCCCCAGGGAAGATCAGCTAAGATGGCGCATCTGATTTCTAGTAAAGGCTTTTAAAAATAAGCCAAACTACCCTCCGCAGTGGAAGGAAATTGTCTCCTGGAGCCAGCTGCCTTATTTGACTGATTACTGTGAGCTTCACAGTGACACTACAGAGGACTGGGACTGTGGTCCCCGCACTCTGCTATCCCTACTAACTCAGCGTCTACAGTCCTCTTCTATTGCTTTCCTGACTAGGGTTTGGTGGGATGGGGCTGCTGCTGAGTGAGGCCAAGGACATCTATAGCCCGGTGAGCTGTTTTCGATCTCTCTCGTCTGCTAGAAGGCTTGGGAAAGTTGCTCTGCCTGGAACTGGCTTTGGCCCACTGTTCTCTGAGGGAAGGAATGTCTAACCTTTCTTCTACTCCCAGTCCTCCTTTCCCAAGCAGGATCTATTCAATGGAAGGCTCTTTGGACCCCACAGTAATACCTAAGGGCCATGTCTCTGGTCCTTTTGGGATCCAATGACAGGGAGCCTAGAAACTGTGGATGGCATTACTTGGCAAATGGAATGCTTACTTTAATTTGGTAAATGCAGTAGGTACTGGCGTCTACTAGGACCAGTTGCTATAACAGCAATATATTCCATCTGTGGTCAGTACTTCTGATTTTCCTTTATTTGTGTACATGTGTATATATAAATAAACACAACAGTAATATAAATATCACAGTATTTTAAGTTGACTCTGTTTCTTGGCTATTGGGAATAGTGAACATGGGAATATAGATGTCCTTTGACATATTGATTCTATTTTTTTTTAGATGTTCCTGTTGATGATTGGTTCCTACATTAGTTCATTTTGTAACTTTAAAAAAGAATCCTTGTGTGGCTTTACATATTGGTTATAATAATTAACATTTTCTTTTATCTCAAGCCCTCTTGATGCCTGTTATTAGTATTAATTTTTAAATAATAGCTTCTCTAAAAGGTATGAGATAGTATCTTATTGTGGTTTAAATTTGTGTTTACTTTGCTGATACAAGAATTTTCGATTTAAAGCCAGCCTAGGCTATACAATGAGACCCTGTCTTAAAAACCAGCTGGGAAAATAGCTCAGTTGGTCATATGTTCTTGCAAATATTAGCACCCAAGCTTAAGCCCTAGAACCCACATTAAAAAAGGAAAAAAAGCTAAGCATACAGGCTGGGTTTTCTCTAGAAACCACTGGCCAGCCAGACTTGCCTAGTAGGTGAAGCTTAGTGAAAGAGCTTCAAAATACAAGGTGTATGTCTCTGGCCTCCACATGCATGCACACATCTGTGAGTGTGCATTCCCCCATGCACCTGCTTGTATATGAAGCACAAATAGAGATGGGCAGACACACTCTTAAAACAAAAGTCCATAAAACAAGTAAATAATACAAGCCCAACCAATCAGACGAAAAAACTCCCGAACCAATTTATTTCTTGCCATTGAGTTGTTTGAGTTCCTTATGTATTTGTGTATCAACAGCTTATCAGATGTATGTTTAGCAAACTTTCAACATGTAAATCGTCTCTCCTCAGTCTGCTGTGCAGAGGCTGTTTGGTTTGGTATTATCCCATTCATCTATATGTTCTTTTATTGCCTGTGCTTTTGGGAGCATTCCAAAATATCTTTGCCAAGACCAATGTCAAGAAGCTTTCCCCCATATGTTTTCTTGGAGTAGTTTTTCATTTACTGTTCTTACATTTAAGTCTTTAACCATTTTTATCTATGATGTAGTAGAGTTCCATTGTATTGCCTGTGGATATCCAATTCTCCAACAGCATTTATGGGAAAGACTGTCCTTTCATCTGTTGTGTGATCTTGGCATCTTTTTCAAAGATCAGTTGGCCGTAGACTTGTGGTTTATTGTCTGTTTGTGCCAGCACCATGCTGCTTTAATTGCTTCGTAGCATCTTTTGTAATCAGGTAGAGCAATGCTTCCAGCTTTGTTCTTTTCATTCAGGATATGGCTTTCGATATTTGTGAGCCCTTGTTATTCCATGTTTTTCTATTTCTCTGAGAATTTTCATAGAGATTTCATAGAGACAACTTTGTATTTATTTCAACCCTCTACAATTTCTTTCATCCTTTTTTATAAAAGAGTTTGGAGTCTATAAATTTTCTTAAAGCTGTGTAGTTCAGCCTGGCCTATAACTCTGTATTTCAAAACACCTTGAAACGTGTAATCTCCCTGCCTTGACTTTCTGAGTGTGGGATTATGACTATACCAACATGCCTGGAGGGTGTACAGATCTTTTAAGTTCCTTGTTAAATTTATTATCTAAGTTTTTTTTAACTATTACAACAGACTTTTTTATTGGAATTACAAATAAGATTGAATTACATGACAATCCCAGTTCCCTTCTCCCTCCCCCTCCTCCCCTACCACCCTCCCCAACTAAAAACCCTACCTATCACATATCCTTTCTTCTAATCTACACCTGACTCAGCCTTTCTGCTCCCTCATGACCTCTGCATCCTTCCTTTTCTTCCCTTCTCATTCTCGTAGCTCCCTCCCCCCTCTTCCCATGCTCTCAATTTGCTCAGGGGATGGTGACCCTTTCCCCTTCTCCAGGGGACAATGTTTGTCTCTTTTAGGGTCATCCATGTTTACTAGTTTCTCTGGCAATGTGGATTGTAGGCTGGTAATCCCTTACTCTATGTCTAAAATCCACCTATGAGTGAGTACATATCATGTTTGTTTTTTTGTGATTGGGTTACCTTGCTCAGAATGGTTTCTTCAAGTTCCATCCATTTTTCCTGCAAATTTCAAGATTCCATTGTTTTTTTTTCTACTGAGTAGTACTCCATTGTGGAAACGTACCACATTTTCTCTATCCATTCTTCAGTTGAGGGGCATCTAGGCTGCTTCCAGTTTCTGGCTATTACAAATTGTGCTGCTATGAACATCGTTGAACAGATGTCCTTGTTGTATGAATGTGCTTCTTTTGGGTATATTCCTAGGAGTGGAATTGCTGGATCTTGTGGTAGACTCATTCCCATTTTCTTGAGGGAGTCGCCATGCTGATTTCCAAAGTGGCTATACAAGTTGGCACTCCCACCAGCAGTGGAGAAGTGTTCCCCTTTCTCTGCATCCTCTCCAGCATAAATTGTCATTGGTGTCGTTGGTGTTTTTTATTTTGTCCATTCTGACAGGAGTAAGATGGTATCTCAGAGTTTTGTTTTGCATTTCCCTGTTGGCTAAGGAACAACAGTTTTTTTTTTTTTATAGTTCATGAAACACCACTGATTTTTTTAAAAGCTTGATTGCATATCCTATATATTTACTTATTTAATATTTCTTTGCTTCATTATTCTTTGTTTTAGGAAAAGATTTGTCAGTGTATAGTGGTGTGTGTGTGTGTGTGTGTGTGTGTGTGTGTGTGTGTGTGTTTGTGTGTGTGTGTGTGTGTGTGTGTTTGTGTGTATGTGTGTAGAGTGCTCTTGGAGGCCAGAAGAGGACATTGGATTTCCTGGAACTGGGGTTATAAGCAGCTATAATTGGCTATGGGGGTACTGGGAACTGGATCTCTACAGGAGCAACAAGTGCTCTTACTTGCTGAACCCTCCCTACCCCCAGCTGTTCATTTATTATTAACAGGTTTTCTTGGCATGGACTCTTTTCTGTTTCCTGTATGTAAAATCATGTAACCTGTAAACAGAGTGATATGGCTAGTTTCTTCCTAGTTGGCTATTGGAGACCACTGACTAGTTAACTAGTTAACTAGTTATGCGTTTATTGGATTTTTTTTCCTTAACTGCTTTGGGTAGGATTTCAAGGGTGATGTTGACTGTAGTGATGGGCATGGGATCTGCTCTCCTAAGGAAGGGCTAGTGCTTTTGGAAGAGATCAGCGGTTCCCAAGCTCTTGTGTAGGAAATAGTGATCCACTTGGTGGGTTTTTCTGGTTTGGGAGGAAGCACCAACCAGCACCTGGGCCCTGGAGGGAATTGCAGGAATGAGCAGGGCCAAAGACTGTTCTGGAGCTTATGATGTCCACGCATTCTTTTGTTGAGGAAGAGTCTCCTTTGACCTGCTCCATGAGTCTTGAGTGGCAGCAGGAAAGTCACAGAGCTGGGCCCTGACTATTCTGTGGGCTGGGAGTAGTGTGTTAGCTTCCCTTGGTTCCCTCACCCTTCTGAGCAAGGGAGACCTACATGTTGGCAATGAAGGACACGCCCCTGGCTGCTTCTGAGGAACAGTGAGACATGGTCATAGTCTTTTGCAATTGGATTCATGTTGTAACCTGAAAAGAGAGAATCTAGAAGTTGTCTTCACCAGGCGATCTTGGAAGGAGTGTAGAATGTGGGCTAACTGTGTAGAGTGCAAGAAGGTCATAAGGGAGCTGGGGAAGTGGCTTTAGTCTGTTGTCTCCAAATTTAGTCCTGAGCCAAGAACCTTGCTGAGAACAGGTCATTTGTTTGTAAAAACAACCCCAAGCAGTACCGAGGCAGGGCATGAAAGCAAACCACAAAGGGTGTTTGATTAAGCAGGTGACATCTACAGTAAACTAACCCTAGTCATGCTAGGGAACTCTGAGTACTGAACGCACTGGCAAATCACCCCACCCAAAGAAAGAGATGCACCTTCCCAACACCCATTTACTCTTGACTTCTGGTTGCTTGTAGCTCCCCAACACTTCTGGGGAGTTTAAGGTGAATATTTACAGGTGCTGTGGGTACAAGTGCTGGAACAGTGAATGATCAGGGGATGCCGTTGGTAAATAACAGTGAAGCTATAGCCTCACTGTTTCTTGAAAATGGTAACTTACTTGTCATTTTGTACAAAAGAAAACAATGGTAAGGTCAATGAGGCAAACCAAAGTGTTTGCTGCCACAGTTGAATCTGAAGTTGCAATGATTATGCTTCATATTATTCTTCCACCAATAACTCCAAATTGTCCTCATGGTCAGCCAACATTTCTGGTCTACTTTGCTTGTCTGATGGGATAAACTATGTATTATCCTCCAGGTTTGAGTTCCTACTATGCCTTTGTGGGCCACTGGTAGAGATGCTTGCCCGTTCTGGGTTATCACTGAGCCCAGAAGCACAACACAGTGCCTCCAGGAAATTTCTTAAGTGTCAGACATGCTCTTCTGTCCCTTGGATGTAGTAGAAATCCTGTATATGGCAGTGTTACTTCCCTTCCCTATTTCGTTCTGTGTCTGCTGGCACACCAGCACAAGAAGGCTCAAAGTACATATGATTGCTTTCACAATGATGGAAGAGCTTTTCCTCTGCACCCTGTTTGTGGTATCCCCATGCTCTGGACTCAGACTCATCAGATACCAAAGTCCAGAGGCAGACACCCAGTCTTCAAGTGATTCTGGGAGTGGAGGTGAGAATTCTGCCAGTCTCTTGGTTTTCAGACCTACGTATTTTTGTTCTTGAGGCTACAATATCATAAAGTAGCCATTAGTCCACAAGGGTATTATATCTTGACCAGCACCCAGCATTGTGTGAGCATCATGACGAAGCTGGTACTTACATGAAACTTCAAGAAGCTGTTGTAAAATTCCAGAACAGCAAGTTATAAGAAGTAGGCACATGGCAGGATGCTGGGTCCTGTAGTCCTGAACCCTTTGGTACATCTCTTTGTATAAGATCTTTTAGGCTTCAGTGATACATTCAGGATCAAATAATAGTACATTACATGTTATGTGGCCTTTGGATAGAAGCTCTGTCAAGATACTGTGGTCCAAAAAGGCAATGCCACTCCTAGACTATGTGTCAATACAGTAGACATAGACACATCCTCTAGAGTGGTAGGATTATAATACCATTATCTAGACTTGAAGCAGGTGCCTGTTTTTATACTATGTTGAGTGCTAAGCACTGGTCCAAAGGGACCATTTACATCCTTATAAGTAGCTAGATGTGCTTCGCTAAGAAAAAGCCCACTGGCAGTCTCTGTCTGTCACCTTGGCTCTACCTACTGATTGATCAAAGGCAGAAGCTGTTTGTTTGATTGTCCAATGCTTCTTCTTTTTTTTAAAAAAAATAAACTTATTTATTTTACACTGTGGCCACAGTTTCCTCTCCCTCTTTTCCTCCCAGTCCCTCCCGTGCCTCCCCTCTGCATGCTCCCCATCCAATCCTCCTCCATTTCTATTCATAAAAGGGCAGGTCTTCCATGGATATTGACAAAACATGGCATATCAAGTTGCAGAAAGACTAAGCACCTCCCCTGTATTAATGCTGAACAAGGTGACCCAGTGTGAGGAATAGGGTTCAAAAAGCCAGTAAAAGATTCAGTGACATCTCCAGCTCACACTGTTAGGAGTCCCCACAAGAAGACCAAACTACCCAACTGATACATATATGTAGAGTGCCAAGGTCAGTCCCATGCAGCCTCCCTGGTTGTTGGTTCAGTCTCTAAGTTCCTATGAGCCCAGGTTAGTTGATTCTATGAGTTTCTTATGGCATCCTTGACCCCTCTGGATTCTACAATTTTTCTTCCCCTTTTCTACAGGATTCCCTAAACTCCTCCCTAAGTTTGGTTGTGGGGTCTTCATCTGTTTCCATCAATTGGTTGATGAGGCCTCTCTGATAATTTGGCTAGGCACCAATCTGGTCACAGGAGATGGCCAGTTCAGTCTCTATATCTGCTATCGCTAGGAGTCTTTGCTGGGGTCATCCTTGTAGACTCCTGGGAGATTCCCTTGCACTGGGTTTTTACCTGACCATGAAATGCCCTCCACCCTTTGGACAGGTCACCCAACACTTCTATGGGATGTTTTCTGTGACCATTGAGAATGATCTATAAATTGTCTTCATATTTCAATACTGTTATTTTCAAGATTTTGGTTATAGCCAGCTAAGAATTTACTCTTGCATATGAGTGTGTGAATTTAACTTCAGGCTCCTCCTCTGACCAGATCATATTGGTGGGCAGCTGAAGAGATCTAGGCTCTCTCCATAGGGAGAATTTCCCTTCTTTGCTGACTCTCAGGACTGAGCCTGCCTCAGACTATAGGGAAACAGTGGTTTATTTTAGTACATGGAGTTGACTTATTTGGCCCAGGACCAGGGATTCCCTTCTCCCTCATCTGATAAAGAGGAACACACTACATGTATGAGCAGAAACACACACTGTAGCTTGTTTGTATTCTTTGGACTTGTTTGTACCTGGTCCTAAATGTGCTGCTGCTATTAGATGGTAGAATGCTCTAGTGTTCATGCAACTTATGGTTTGGTGGGTCTTAACTACTCAGATCATGATAGACAGCTCTTTTATCATTCCTTGATGCCCTGTGCTTGGTCTCTGCTAAGACCCAATGGCTAGCTCAAAGCTGCTGCTTTAACAGCCTTTTCCAGCCCATAGACAGATTTATAGGACTTCGTTTTGCAATTTCTCCCTTGAAGCGCAGCAGACACTCCATACAACACTACCATCTACCCCAAATATTGCTAAACATCATACAATATTCCTGGTCTTGTGGTACCAAATATGAGGTCTTTCTCTGAAAGGAGAGAGATTCAAGTTTTTTATTAGTCATTTTTTTTTCCTGTCTAGACAACAAAAGGTCTGAGTATGGGCATTTGAAGGAAAGAGATTTATTCAGTTCATAGTTGTGGAGGTTTGGAGGCATGGAACTAGCTTCATCTTGATGTTGGGGATGATCTCATGGGGGTCAACACCCACCACATTAGTGAGAGCAAGTGCAGGAGGGAGTGATGTTCTGTAAGACAGGAAGCCGAGGAAAGTGGGAGGGACAACTGCAGGCAACCGGTATCAATGACATAAGAACCTCCACTAGGCTTAAATGTCTTAAAAATTTCACCCTTTGGGGTCTGGAGAGATAGATCATCATTTAAAAGCACTAGCCCTTCTTCCAGAGGTCCTGATTTAAACTCCCAGCAACCACCATGGTGGCTCACAACCAGCTGTAATGATATCTAGCGCCCTCTTCTGGCCTGCAGGCAGACATGCAGACAGAACATTGTATACATAATAAATAAAATCGTAAAGATTTCACCATTCATTAACATTGCTAGGCTGGAGTCCAAGTTTTCAACACATGAAGCCTTAGAGATATGCTTAAACCAGATCCAAACTACAGTAAGGTCTAATGATTTCTCCTTTACCCCATAGAAAAAAATCTCAGTATGTCCCTGATCAATGAACCTTTTCAAACTGTATGATGCAACAGGCTCTGAGTCTTTGTAGGGCTTATCTCCCATCCCAGGTACAGGGATTTTACTGGGTTTTCTCAGTGTTGCCACTTCCTGTTCACCAGTATTATGCTGATGATGTTATCAGTATAATGGACCAGTCTGACCTGTGTGTAAAGACAGATAATAGAGCTACGTAGTGACAGAGCAGAAGAGTTAAACAGATCAGTGACAGTCATTCACATGTAGAGCTGTGCATTCCAAGTGAGCTCATTCTGATTCTTCTAAAAGACACATTCACCAGATTGAAAGATGTATACTAGGAGGTAGAGGGTGTGGAGCTGAATTCTCCCAAATATATCTGGTAGTACATTTGTAATTGAAGCACCAGTTGGTTACTAGTTTACTGTCATCTGCTATAAGCCATCTGATTTTTTTAAACACACACACACACACACACACACACACACACACACACACACACACACACACACACACCACACCACACCTACTTCCCACATATGAGGAAACACTTGTATTTCTGAGCCTTATTTTGCTTAACATAATCTCCTGCTCTACACATTTTTTGGCAAATGCCACAGTTTCATTTTATTTAAAAAACATATGTGTGTGAACATATGTGTCTGTGTACCATGTGCATGTCTAGTGCCCAGAGACCAGAAGAGGGCCTTGGATTCCCTGGAGCTGGAGCTATGAGTGGTGGAGGGTGGCCTCAGCTCAGGTCCTCTGCAAGAGCAGTATGTAATCTTGACTGTGGAATCTTTCCAGCCCCCACATTTTTTTCTACATACATCTGTGCATAGACATCTAGGTTGGTCCAAATTTTGGCTATTGTGTAGAAATAAACATGAATATGCAAGTATCTCTATGGTATGTTGAGTTTATATTCAAGAGTAATATGGCTGGTTCATGTGGTAGTTCTATTTTCATTTTCTTGTAAACTAGCCACATACTGACTTCCATTGTGACAGCACTAGATTACATTCCCACCAGTAGTAATACAGCTCCCCTCGTTTCCCATCTACTACCAGCATTCATTGTCATTTGCTTTCTCAACAATAGATATTCTGGCCAGTATGAGATGGCATTTCAAAGCAGTTTTAATTTGCTTCTCTCTGATGGCTAATGATGTTGAATACTTCTAAGTATTTATTGCTTATTTATATATTTTTCTTTTTTGATGTGTGCATGTATGTAAGCTTGTATGTACAAAAAAGAATGTATGTACAGTATATATGTGGCTTACACTTATTGATTTGAATATATTAAACCATGATCCAAACTTGCATCCTTGCAATGAAATCAACTTGGTCATGGTGTATGATCTTTTTTTTTTTCTTTCTTAAACTGGCTTTTTAATTTTTCTAAATTAGAAACAATCTTATTTTACATATTAATCCCAGTTCCCTCTCCCTCCCATCCTCTCATGCCCCCCACCAACTCCACATCCCATGCCCTTTCTGCTCCCCAGGGAGGGTGAGGCCTTCCCTGGGGATCATCAAAATCTGTCGCATCATTTGGAGCAGGGCCTAGGCCCTTGTGTGTCTAGGCCCAGAGTATCCCTCTATGGGGAATGGGCTCCCAAAGTCCATTTGTATACTAGGGATAAATGTTGTTCCACTGCCAGAGGCCCCATAGACTGCCCAGGCCTCCTGACTGACACCCATGTTCAAGGGGCCTGGTTCAGTCCTATGCTGGTTTTGCAGCTGCCACTCTGGAGTCCATGAGCTCCCCCTTGTTCAGGTCAGCAGTTTCTGTGAGTTTCCCCAGCCTTGTCTTGACCCTTTTGCTCATTACATGGTGTATGATCTTAATGTATTCTTGAATTAAGTTTTCAAAAGTTTTGTTGAGGATTTTTGCATCTATGCTCATCAGAGAAATTGGTCTATAGTTCTCTCTTGCTCCCTCTCTCTGTGTGTGTTATCAAGGCTTGTATTATGCTGTGATAATAGCACAGGTTGAGTAATTTGTAAAGAACAGAAATTTATAATTCATAATTCTCCTTTGGCAAATCCAAGATCAAGGCACTAGCATCTACTGAGGCTGTTCTTGCTGTGTCTCCACATGACAGAAGACAGAATGAAAGAGGTGACACCATGACAGGGTGAGAAAACTTACTCCCCAAAGCACTTTTACTAGAACTTGTATCTGTTTATGAAGGTTTAACCCCCATTAAATAAATACATTCCAGAAGATCACACTATCCAATACTGATGATGTTAGGGTTTAGGTTTCAATATCAAATTTTGAGGGGACCAAAAATAGTCAAACTACAGTGTGTGAGTGAGTGTGCATATGTGTATGTTTGAGTATGTTGGCATGAGTAACCATAAGCATGGAAGGATGGATGCGTTTGATGCATGTGCATATGTTTGAGTGTTGTATATGTGTGTTTAAATGACATGGCTTTAAGTGTGTAGGTGCATGAATCTGGAGGTGTGTTTGAGTGTGTGTGTGTGTGTGTGTGTGTGTGTGTGTGTGTGTGTGTGTATGTTTGAGTGTGTGTGAGGTGAGGGGTGGCAGGGAGGCTGCCACTTGGCCATCCTATCCAGGTGACTCTCCTGTACAGGTCAGGGATGAGTTTTACCTATGGGTAGATGTACTCATCTGGATTACATACTCAGTCCTGGCAACTGACAAAGTGTGACAGCCTGTCCACTGAGGCAGAAGTTTGCCATTTATCACATGGCGTTTCTGTGCTCCACATTCTAACAGGATGATGCTTTCATAACAGACTCAAAATGCTCAAGCCTTGTATTCAGCCCACAACCTTTGTAATGCTGGACTATTCTCTTTTCCCCAGCATACACATTTCTGGGAAATCAAGGGTCCTTTTGGGGATGGGACAGAAATACTGTTACTGTAAATATTTTCTGTGATGTTTGCAGGCTTCTTGGTAAAGCCCCCTGTTTGATGTGTTATTGATGGTATTTGCATCTATGAACCATCTCAGATCTGGAAACTAGATGAGGGAATTTTAGTTTTCTGTTGTAGCAGATTACATCACCCTCTTGATTTTCCCCTCTTGACCATTTTTAGTTCTATAAAGTAAATAAGACCTTTGTTGGCAAAGTACTTGCCTCACCTCTGGGAACATCATGACTGTTAGTCATTGCCGAAGCTCCCTGGAGGTCCCTATAGGTCCTGGTTATCATTCCAGTCTTATCCCATCATGAATTGCATTCACTTTGCTTCTGACTTGGTCCTGGCTATTCCGGAATCATGGATCCATTGATATGTGGCAGTGGCAGCGGCATCTCCCACTGTTTTTCCCTGATCTTAGATAGCCAGCCCCACATTTCTAATCACAGTGAGCCGTAGCTTTTGGTTTAGTGAAGAAAGGAAGGCAGGAGGGAAGGACATTCTGGGGGAGCATAGTCTTCAAGTTCTCTGTCAACTCAGGAGGTTTAATAAGGATACTTCTCTGAGCTTCCTGTACCTTTCTCAGTGCACTAAGGCAGTTTTGGCATTTCCACTGCAGGCCATTATTATTTGGAAGCTTCCAGGAACTGTTACAATAGCGTTTTAGATCTGGCCCTGAATGTCCTTGCCAAGGCATTAAATACTGAGCTGTGGAATAGTGCTCTCGTGTCAATAAACTGCCCACAATCCAATTTCATATTCCAAACCTAGTCCAGTGTTCCCAAGATACATTCCAAGGCATATTATCCAAGTTCCTTCTTGCTTTGTAGCAGCTTGAAAAATTGTTTTCTTGTTAAATAGTCCATTCCCTATAAGAAAAGTAGCATATTTACCTAGTTGAGTTCTGCAAAGACTTTGTCCTAGATACTGGTTGAGAGATAACAAAGAGGTGCAGGCAGCCTTTAGTGGGGAACACCCTGTTTTGAGTCACTGGCTTCTAGGGAGGTTTTATGGATCCAGACAAATGAGTTACCTTCTCTGCATGGGCAGTGGGTGGTACTTCTGCCGGTCCCAAGCAACTCAAGGAACTTAGGAGGTTCTTAAAGGGCACCAATATCCTATTGTAGATGTCATGCTCCTACTTATTATGTCCTGCTCTACACTGAAGACCTGCCAAGCCATGAATGCAGCCTCCTCTCTGGCTTTGCCATTTGTCTAATCAGACGAAGAATCTGCTTTTCAGTGTAGTTTGCTTTTCGGTTGCAAGAGTGTCAGTTCTCTTCAAAATGGAATCTTGGTTTATGTCTGGCTTTTAAGCTGATAGTTCTTCCAACCAACTCCTTTGTTAGCATAGCTAATATTACTCTAATAGTTTTCAAGCCTAGGAGAATGAACCTCAAATCATCTGCTAAGGAATTTGTTAATAAAACAAATTACTAGAAAGATAGAGTAAAAAATGTACCTCTGATATAAGTCTAATTAAAAAAATATTATATCTAACATATGTAAAATTATTATATCCAAGTTTCTATGTCTAATTTCAGTTTCTGTACTTATCAGGTGAGAGACTGGCATCAAACAGTCCATAGACTGGTACTGGTCCATGGAACACACTTTGAGCAGCACAGTGGAAGACCTATATAAATTATGTCTCTCCTCCCACCTTTACACATTCTCAATTAGTTTAACCATAGCATTTTAGCAACATAATACTCTAGTATGCTGGTATTGTCTGTCCCATGCTTACCACCAGCTGCAGGTACTTTATTATTATTTTTTAAACAGCAGATTGGCATTCAACCCTCCCTTTAGAAACTCACCCTGGAGATCTGCTCCTTATTCTTAGACCAAATTCTCAAGAATAATTGGAACAAAAATGTGAGTGCCTTTAGTTTATTTGAATGAAGATAAAAGACTTATAAAAGGAATGGCAATGTCCAACAAGGAAAGGAACGAGACTGTAAAGGTATGTTACTGTGCAAATGACCATCATGGGAACCTGAGTCCAATTCTACCAGGAAGCTAGGTAACAGATGGCAACATTACTTGGAATTATTTTACCTAAGTCCCATTGGCTAGTGGCTGATGGCTTTTCCTGGTTACTCAGACTCAGCATTTCTGGCCTTGTCTATAGCTTTCAGACTTAAAGATAACTCTCAGACAGAGAGACATTTATTGATGATACCAGAAAAGAGATACAGGAGGGCACTGACAGCATCTGCTATCCGATGGTGTTGAGAGGTCCAAGGGGCAGAGACATGATGCCAATCCCAGTCACACGCCAAGGCAGAGTGAACACTGGAGATGACAAATAGCTCACATTAATCTCAGAGATGCTGAGATCAGAAAGCAGAAAAGAACAGAGTATAAAAAATAGGGTACAGGTTGGGTGGAGGTGTACACCTTTAATCCCAGTACTCAGGAGGCAAAGGCAGGCCAATCTGAGTTTGAGGCCAGTCTGGTCTACAGAGTTAGTTCTAGCACAGTCAGGGCTACATATAGAAACTCTGTCTCAAAAAGAAAATAAAAATATAAGATGCAGTTGAACAAAGGCTTGTCAGTAAGTAAGAATTTTGCAATGGGGAGTGGGTGGAGGGTGATTTGTGGTTCTCATCAGACCAAAACTGTGCAGCAATAGGACATTACTCAAGAGTGAGGTAGGGCAGAGCCTGCACTTTCTGTGAGTCCAGCAAGTGCTTTTTAAAATTTGTGGAAATGTCACCATCTTTCAGAGCTGCGTTCATAGGATGGGTGAACCAAAGGGTTCATTGGGAAGCTTTCACTCTTGCTTCAAGCAGTTGTCTTCTGAATCTGATTTTGTTTGGAAAAAAACACTTCTATTTGTAAAAGAGTGATTTTAAGCAACAACTCTCATTTGTGACACTCTTAGATCTACCTTTGGGGAATCCATTTGGCAAGGTAGAAGGCTATTCTTTAGGTTGGCTGATACTCTATGCCTGAGTTCCCTGGCATAAAACAAACATTTATGCAACAGTACCATCTTGAACTTTCTGTTTCTTTTACCTTGCCTGTTGGCCCAGGCCAGGCAAACTTACAATACAAGACACCTTGTGCCTCCCTGGCAACATACTTGCTTTGGAAAGAAACTATGCAAAAGGTACATAGGAAGTCCTATATGTGGATATCTATCCATTTGAGTCACAAGGATTCTAGCCAGTCCCTCCCATCTCATTTCTTAGGAAGGGGATATGTGGGCCCCAAACATAGACTTCTTTCCAAGTGCCCATGCCTGCTTAGCACCTTGGACAGGGACATGCGATGCTATTTCCAAGATGATTTCTCTGGGGAACAATTTACTCTTTGCTTTGTGCATGTCAGCAGAGTCCTTAAATTTCGAGGACAGTTGGATGAAATTGGATGTAACCAATTTGCATCTTCAAATCGGTTTTGTACATAAGGAAGCGTGCACTGACATCTCTGGGGACAGACAGGAATGGTGTCTGACAGCTCATGGGCAATGAGATGACAGTTTGCTTTGCTGTGTCTTTGGGCATAGGCCGCTGTAACCTTGGGCCTCAGTTTCTTTTTATGGAAATAGGGGGTAGAGTGGGTGATCTCTGAGGTCTCTTTTAATTTTAGTGTTCTATGGTTTTTATATCTGTGGGGCGAGGAAAGGGCAGTAAGAAAACCAATGGTCCATTTCCTACTGGGAGGCTGAGCACAAATGGGGAGCATAAAACTGCTTTGCAAAGTCCTGGCCTCAGAACCCGGCTCCGTTTTAACGTCATGATGTGTGCAAGTCTGGGTGTGTGCTGAGTTTAGGGAGCAATGGCCTTGTGTGATGCTGGGAGTGGCTGTGTGTGAGACAGAAGCTTGGAGGTCTCTGAGCCTCAGTAAGGAGGGGTTAAAAGAGCCTCTTCTGGGGATGGAGATATGGCTCCAGAGAGATGGCTCAGTAGTTAGCAGGATGGGCTGCTGTTCCAGAGGACCTGGGTTTGATTTCCTACACCCATGTGGCGGCCCATAACCATCTGTAATTCTGGTTCCAGGGGATCCAAAGCCCTTTTCTGGTTTCATCAGGCACCAAGCTTGCATGTGATGGACAGACATACATGCAGACAATATATCCATGCACATTACAAACTCTCTTTGAGTGACTAAGAGGTAGAGTCTACAGTTCCTGGAGTGTCAAAGGTCTACAGTGGTTTCTGCTTTGGGCTTTGTCTTTCTGTGTGGCTCTTTTTATTAAGAATGGCTGATTTGGTCATAGACCAGGCTTCTCACCTTTTCATCTTTATCTGCTAAGGCTCCCACAGTCCCAGGACATTTTCTTCTGCAATTGTCTTCCCCTCTCCCTTCTGCATCATTACTTTTTACCTCTCTGCTCTCTGATGGGACATTCCCACCAGAATCCACATACTCTATGTCTTCAGCCTTAAAGAAAAGAGGAGTTCCCTTGACCCCACGTCATTTCAGTGACCATCAGTTCTCCGCTTGCTTTGACAGCAGAACCAATTGGTACTTATTTCAACTTCCTCAACTCCAATCCTCCCATGTGCCTATTCAGCCAAGGTTTCATTCTGTACCTTCCTGAAATGGCTCTCACCAGCATTGGGCCTATTGCTAAGTTCCATGTCCTCAGGCTGACCTGGGAGCCTAGCTTGTCACAGCTCATCATTGTATTTCTTCCCTTGACTCATTGTTCTTGAACACTTGTCTTTGCTGAGTTTTCCGTCTTCCTGACATCTCAACAGTGGAGTTAGTTCTCAGGCTACCTCACTAGGCTCCTTTCCATCTGTCTTTCTAGCTCCAACTCTGATGCCTCTCAGACTGAGATATCTAGCTTGCTTTGTTGCTTTGTAGGCACCCCAAAAGTTGACATAGTCTAAAGTGAACACATGCCAACTAGGTTTCTGATTTCCTTTATCTAAAAATTAATTATATTTATTTGATGTATAAGTGTATAGATATGTGCATGCCACACGTGTGTGGAGGTCAGGGAAAACTTTGCAATAGTCAGTTCCCTCTCTCTACTATGTAGGTCTTGGGAATTAAACTCAGATCATCAGAGTTGGCTGCAATTGCTTTTACCTGTTGAGCCATCTGGAAAGCTCAGATTTCTCTATTTAAAGATGGACAAATTAGTTTTCTAGAGATTTAGACACCCAAACTTTTAGAATAACCACAGACATTTCTCTTATTCTTTACCTGCAGCTTGTCAACTAAACAAGCTAGCTTTACCTTCACAACAGCCTCCCCTCCAGCCCCTTCTTGACACTTCCACAGCTCTGTTGGAGCAGGTCCCCATGACTTTCTGGCAATTGCAATTGGACAATTCACATGATGGTGCACTCTTGATGTCGACTTTCTGGGAATTTAGAGTCATCTATTTCCAAAGGTTTACCCATGGAGGGAATGTGGTGTTACGATAAATCTTTCTGCCAAAAGTCGCCTGAGCCCCACTGCCACATGTGAGCTTTACTTCAGCCGCCCGCTGAGTTAGGGCCCAAATGAATACACAGAAACTTGTATTAGGTACAATGCTGCTTGGCCAATGACTAGGATTCTCATCCGTTAGCTCAGTCTTAACTATCATAAACATATATATTTTATAAGACTTATCTTATCGGATGTCCTTATTGGCGTCCCTCCTTGCCGGTGGATCACATTGTGCCACTGGAGCAGGAGCAGAGGGGAAAAGAGACCCTTCCTGTTTCTGCTTCACCTTAATAGGAGTCTCCTTGCTATGTCACTTCCTGCCTGGATCATCACTTCTCTACTACATTTCCCAGAATCCTTTTTGACTCCTAGTACCGTCTAACTTGCTGCCACTGGTCAAACAGTATTTTATTCAACAATCAATAAGATAAACATCCATGTGGGTATCCAATTGGACTGAATAAAGCCATACAATGGACTCAATAAGGAGGAGAAAGTGACTGTGGCACTACCATTTGTCTCTGTCTGCTTCCTGACTATGGATGAACATGAATTTTGCTACCATGCCTTCCCCTCCATAATGGCTTGTATCCTGAAACTGTGGATCAGAACAAGCCCTCCCCAAGTTTCATTCATTGGGTGCTTAGCCACATCTATGTGAAAGGTGACTAACGCGCCTCATGAATGGGTTTTCTTGCTTCTGTCCTTCCTTCCTGTGGTTTAGGATGAGAGTTACGGCTAGGGTGTCCGTTTAAAAACATGCCAGAGCATGTCACATTCAAGTCCTTGAAAGATCCCTGCCTCTTACACTCCACCTGATCTGCCTGTTTACATCCCCAGCCTCTCTTGCCCCTTCCTCTCTCCATTCCACCGACATTGCACTCGAATGCCCCAGCACTACTCTCCACTCCGAACCTGGATCGCTGTCCTCTGATGTGGTCATGTTGTCATTATCTTACTTCATTCAGGCTTCAACGACCTTGTTTCCTCCCAAGAGATCACCTCTAAACATTTTATCTAAACTCAAATTCTCAAAAAAAAAAAAAAAAAGAACAGCTATACTGAGGTATAATTGGCATGCAGTAAACTATACCTACTTTTAACACAGGTACACATCAGTGAAACCATCCTTTCAATTAAGATAATGAACCCATCCATTATTCCTAAACATATGCTACACTACTGTGGCAATCTGTTTCTCTGCCCTCCCCATGCAGAAATGGATCTGTCTTTTGTCACGACAGATTAGTTTATATTTCCTAGAACCTAATATCTGTGCGATAACTACATGTGTATACTCTTTTATCTGGCTCCTTTAACTCTACCTAATTATATTGTGATTCATCCAGTTGTGGCAGCTATCAGTGACCCATTCTTTTTTTTATTGGTGAGTAATATTCTATTGCATATGTATCTATATCCACTCACCTATTGCTGTGGATGGCAGTATTACCTTTTAAAAAAATTATTACAGTTAAAAATGCTAAGTGCATGCATGTATAAGGCACAACAGTGATATGTTTCTTTCCTTTCTGGTGGGTAAACATGTAGGAGAGAAATGACTGAGACACATGGTAGATATGTATTTAGTTGTCAAGAAACTGTCAAGTTGCTTTCCAAAGTGGCTATACCCTTAACAGGAGGCCAGCAGGGCATGGCAGGTCTGCTTTCCCCAAATCTTTGGTGACATTTTGAGTCACTTTAAAGGTGGCATAGTAATATCTTATTGTGGATTTAGATGTGAATTTCACTACTCACAATGCATAGCAACTTTCCACATTCTTATTTGCTACCCCAACCCCATTTGCTAATCCTTTTCCCTTTTGGGTGCCACATAACAGGCTCTTTCTAGTGTCATAACATAGTAACATACAGCTATAATTTCACTGGTTCTGTGGGTCAGAAGGCTGGGAAAGGCTTAGATGTGTCCTAAGCCCAGGGTGAGTCTTCATTGGTGCCTTGAATATGGAAAAATCCACATCCAGGCTTCTCTGGTTGTTGGAAGGATGTATACCCTTTCTGTCTTCTTCAGCTATGGCTGACTGAGGTGGGGACTCTTTCTAGCTGCAGTGGTTATTTTGTGTAGTTCTACCTGGCAAAACAGCTTAAATTTGGCTCAGGGTTCTTTTGGGGGTGAGGATTTAGCCTATGGTTGCCCAGCACCATTTTAAGCCCCATGATGGGAAGAGCCCTATGGTGACAGGAACATGTGGTGGGGACAGCTGTTCACTATGAAGCAGATAGGAAGCCAAAAGCAAGAGCAGACTAGGGACCAGTATAAACTTCAAAGGCATGCCCCAGTGGTAGACTTCCTTCAGCAAGGTCCACCTCTCATGGTTTCCACAATCTCTCCAAATAGCACCACCAGGTAGGGACTAAGTACCCCTAAACATGGGCTTGTGTGGTACCCCCTTAAACTAAAGAATCAATCATATTTGTTTTTTGAGACACAATCTGACTATGTAGCCCTGGCTGTCCTGGAACTCACTATGTACATCAGACTGGCCTGGAACTCACAGAGATTCTCTTTCTCCTACTCATCTCCCTCTTTTGTCCCTCTGCCCATTCATGCTTATCACTTTTTTCCTCCCTTGCCACCACATATCTTCTGATGTCACACCACAAGTATCTCATCACCTCACTTTTCTTCCTTCTCCTTAAATTGAGGTTCTGTGCATGAGAGAAAAAAATGTATTTTTCTGTCCAAGTCCGCCTTGCTTCTCAACATGACTTCCAGTTCTTTCTGCTCTCTCTCTCTCTCTCTCTCTCTCTCTCTCTTTCTCTCTCTCTCTCTCTCTCTCTCTCTCTCTATATATATATATATATATATATATATATATATATATATATGTTTTCCTTTATGCATTCGTCTGTCCATGGACTGTTTATATTTAAGCCACATAACTCTTGCAACGTCATCTGGGGTTGCTCTCAGATGTCTGCTCTGTCCTGCATGTGTTTCTCTCCATAAACAGTTTTGAAACATGGTCAAGTCTTTCTCTGGTTGGCAAAGATGGAGTCATGTAACATAAGACAGTCATGGGAATGGTACGTGTCCACATCTCCCAGTTTCTATCTGTACTCAAAAGAAGATAATTATAACTCTGCTTGATTTACTGGTGGACAACATAGTGTGTTTGCCAATCCATTACTTTATCAAATTGTCAATTTTCTTATTATTGAATTCAGAGAGTTTTTTTTTAAAAAATCATAGCTATAATATCTTCTGATATTTAGCATGTATAACAATTCCATTAAAAGTCACAAGGTTTATTTACACATGTTTTTTTCCTTTGATTATTTTTCTTTATAGCTCATCAGATATAAGAAATTTTTGCCTGACCAAGGCCATAAAGGGGTCCTCTTAGAAATCTTTCAGTATTTTAAGTTTTTACATTCATGTCCATGAAACATTTAAAATTAACTTCTAAGTCCCATGCCAAATAGTAGATCAGAGCTATTTGACTATGACTCTGAATCGTTGGCACAATGGTCTGCAATTGTATTAGAGTTTCTTCATGTTTGGCATCAGGGGTAACAATGATAGTGCTGATTGCTTTTTTGTCAACTTGACGTAGACCTAGACATCTGGGAAGAAGGGATTTAGATTTCATTTGAGGAACTTCCTTGATCATGGTGGTCTGTGGGTAAGTCTATGATGTCATTTTCTTGATTGATAGTTGATGTGAGAGGGGCCCAAATCACTGTGGATAGTGCTACCCCAGGCCAGGTTGTCCTGGGCTGTTTCAGAAGGCAAGAGGATCAAGCCAGGAAGAGCAAGTCAGTAAGAAGTTCCTCCATGGCCTCTGCTTCAATTTCAATCTCCAGGTTGCTGCTTCAGTTCCTGCCCTGACTTTCCTCAGTGATAAAGCATGACCTGAGACCTGTAAAAGAAAATAAACCACCCCCTCCTCAAGTTGCCATTGGTAATGGTGTTTTATCACAATAGAAAGCTAACTAAGATATTGACCTTAGATCATTGGTTCTCAACCCAGACCTTAGATCATTGGTTCTCAACCTAGGGGTCACACATCAGGTATCTTGAAATCAGGTATTTACACTATGATCGTAACAGTAGCAAAATTAAATGTTGCTACTTTCTATGTTGCCCTGGTTGTCCTAGAACTCATTATGCAGACCAGGCTGGCCTGGAACTCACAAAGACCTACCTGCCTTTACCTCCCAACTGCTGGGATTAAAGGTGTTCACCACCATGCTTAGTAAGACCACAGTACTCTTTTTCTCTCTCTCTTTCTTTCTTTCTTTCTTTCTTTCTTTCTTTCTTTCTTTCTTTCTTTCTTTCTTTCTTTCTTCTCTGTGTTATGTATATCTGACTGTCCTAGAACTCACTTTGTAGACCAGGCTGGCCTCAAACTCACTCACAGAGATCCACCTGTCTCTGCCTCCCAAGTGCTGGGATTAAAGGTGTGTGCCACCACCACTTAGGTGATCACTACTCTTAAATGGAGAATAACAGGCTTAATTGGATGATGGTTATAAGTTATAAAGTTGCAACAAAATTATTTTATGATTGGGGGTCACTACAACATGAGGAACTGTATTAAAGGGTCACATCATTTAGGAGGGTTGAGAACCACTGCCTTGGAGAATAGGTTGGACACGATTTCCTTTTTAGTTTTTTGGGAGAGCTTATATATAAGTGATACTATTCTTCCTTCAAATTTTGGTAGAAGATGAAAAAAATCACCAGAGTTCGGAATTTTCTTTGTTGGAAAAAATTTTATTTAACAGGCCATGTGGTTATTGAGGTTATCAATTTCTTGATTGAACTTTAATGGGTTTTGTATTTCAAGGAAGATATTCATCTCATTTAAATTGCCTAATTCTTTGACATAAAACATTTTACAATTCTTATTATCCTTTTAACATTTGTAAAATCCACAGTGGTGTAGTCTCTACCATTCTTGATGTTGATACCCTGGCATTCTCTCTCTCTTCCTGATCAGTCTGGATAGGAATCAATCAACTTTATTGATCTTTTTCACAGAGCTGTCTTTCAACTTCATTGATCTTTCTGTTTCTTTCCTATTTCCTGTTTTATTGATTTTGCTCTGATCTCTATTGCTTCCTTTCTTTCACTTTGACTTTAGTTAGCAGATCTTGATCTTTTTTTCTGGTGTTCTAAGGGAGAAACCCAGGACCTAAAGCTTCTGTTCTTATCAAAAAAGAAATGAGTTTAATCTTCGAATTTCCCATGAATAACCTGGCACTCTCTGCAGATTTTGCTTTGCTGTCTTTCCATTTTCATGGGGGGCCAGACTACTTTCTATTTTGATTCTTTCTTGGAATCGTGGACTGTTTTTGGAATGTGGGCAAATGTCTGGGGGATTTCCCAGAGATCTTTCTGTTATTGAATTCTAACTTAATTCCATGTGATTAAAGAATGTAATTTGTATGACTTGAATTATTTTAAATTTATTAAGAGTTAGATTTCTGGCTCAGGATATGGCCTATTATAGCAAATGTTCTTTATGTACCCAAAAGCAATGTGAATTCTGTTTTTGTTGTATGGGTATTTAAGTATAAAATAGGCGAAATTAGTTGTGAATGTTGCTTTAGTCATTCATGACCATCCTTATTTTTCTACCTACTTCTCTTATCAGTTACTGAGAATGAACCATTTGAATTATTGGCTCAAATTGTGAAAGTGTCATTGTTCTTGAAGATTTAATTCTTGTATTTTAGAGGATTTATCAAGTGTGCCACTATTTTAAGATTGCTGTGTCTTAACACAATGGGCCCTCATCACTTTGAACACTGCTTTACTTCTGGCATATTCCTCTCTGTGTTACCAGTTCTGTGTACCATCAGAGCCACTCCAGCTTTCTTATAGTCAGTTTAGTGTGGTATTATTCTTTTCTACCTATTTTCATTTAAATTTATTTGTGTTTTTTTCTTATATAAAGTTTCTTATGGACAGTTATGTCATTAGTTTTGCTTTTTTTTTTGCCCAATCTGACAAATCCCTGCCTTTCACTTGGAGATTTTAGACATTTAAATTTAATATGATTATTAATATAGTTAGGTTTCAATGTGTTTATTTTAGAAGTTGTTTTCTGTTGTATTGTCTTTTTATGGTCTCATCTTCCTCTTTCCTACCCTTTTTAGAATAATTATTTTTATTGTTTCACTTGTAAACTATAGCTCCTTGTTTATTTTTGCTTAAGGGTTTACATATAGACAGATTTCACTTATCAGCCTAACGTCTACCAACAGCTATTTCTTCTATAACATTGTATAAGAACCTTTATGTATATGTATATATTTATATATACACATTTCCATTTCTCTTATAATGCCCATTGTGCTATTATTTCCACAGATTTTACTTTTATATGCACATACAACTTGTTACTTTTTGCAATGCATTACCTCTTACCTTTAGAAGATAATAAGAAATAAATCACATGCTTACCAATCCAATGTGTTTTCCATAGCCAAAGTGCTTCATTTTTTTTGCAAACTTCTATTTCCATCCAGTATCACTTTCTTTTCACCATGGGGCTTTCTTTGACATTTCTATTACTATAGGCATGCTGATGATTCATCCTTTCTGATTTTGTATGGTTTTGAAATATATTTTTGCTTCTGTAGAATTCTACATTAACAAATGCTTGTTTCACAGGAGCACAAAGATGCTGCTTCATGCTTTCCTGCTTGTGTTTCTGATGAGATGCGCTGTCATGTTATCCATGCTTTTCTAGATTTGACATGGTTTTCTCTTTGTCATTGGTTTGTGAGCAATTTCATTATGATGTACTTCTGTGTGGTTGTCTTCACATTTCTTGTGCTTTGGGGTTCATTGAAAGTCTTGGGTCATTGGGCTTGTAGCTTTGGAAATTTTGGAAAAATGCAGCCATTTTTTGGATATTTTGATATCTCTTTCTCTCTCTCCCTATCTCCTTCCCTCCCTCTCCTTCAACGACACATATAGAAATTTGTTCTATTCATTGTCCCCATTATCTTTTCTCAGTTTTGTTATGTATAGTTTCCACTCACATGTATCCTATGTTTTGGAATATTTTCTTCTGCAATGTCTAATATGTTATTAATTCCACATCACTAAATCGAACCTGGCATATTATAGTTTTCATCTGCATAATTCCATTTATCATTCATGTATCTACTCAAATTTTTGTTAGTCAGAAGAACTCCTTAATAGGTTTGTCTGTGGATTCTAACTCCATTTTGAATAGATTTCAATTGGCCAATTTTCCTCTGCATCATGGCTTGTATCTTTCTTTCCTTTCTTATCCTTCCTTCTTTTCTCTTCATTCTCTTTTCCTTCCTTTTTCCTTCTTTCCTTTCTTATCCTTCTTTCCTTCTTTTCTCTTCTTCCTTCTTTCCTTCTTTCTTTCTTCCTTCTCTTTCTTTCTTTCTTTCTTTCTTTCTTTCTTTCTTTCTTTCTTTTCTCATATATGGTAATTTTTGGTTGGATCCCAGTCATTTCTTATGTCTTTCCTTATTGAGCACTGGGTAGTTTTGTTCTTATATAAATATCATTGAGCTTTGGTCTATATTGGAAAATCTTGTGCTTATGACTAATTAGTGCTCAGTGTTGGGCTCCTTATCCTTGATTCTTGGGAATAAACTATGAATTATGTATTTTACAACCTCATATATTCTATTGGCTAGTGGTAACAGGCACTGTTTCTGTTCTTGTGAGACTAGTGGGCATGTCCCCTCCAGTCCTTTCAGACAGCTCTTTCTCAGGCCCTGGATTTTCTCCATGATCCCATGAGTACTTCATTGAATACTCCCTGGTAGCCTTTTCCTAATCTTGAGGTATCTCTCTGTAATGATAACTCTTTTTGCCAGCTGCCTGAGTTCCGTCTCCACGTTAGGGCCCCCAAATAACACACAGAATCTTATATTAGTTACAATGCTGCTGGCCAATTACTAGGATTTCTTATTTGCTAGCTCTGTCTTAAGTATCAACCATAACCTTTAATCTATATATTTTATAAAGACTTATCTGATCGAGAATGCCAGCAGCATGTGTCCTCTCTTCCCTGGGATCACATGGTGACTCTTGTCTTTACTACATTTCCCAGAAGCCTCCTAGACTCCTAGCCCCACCTATCTTGCTTTCTTATTAGCCAACAGTGCTTTATTTATCAACCAATAAGACAAACATTATACACAGAAGGACGTCCCCCATCATCTCTCCACATGGTTATGTGTCTTTTCTAGCTTGGGAACTCCACTTGTCCAGATTTTCATGAAATCTACCCTCCTTTTCCCCAACAGAAGGAATCATCTGGGCTCTGCCTATATTCCCCTCTGATGCTTTGATCTAGAAACTCCCTCTAGATGGGATGGGTTCAGGGCTTGCTTGTTTGTTTCTAGTTTCTCAGAAGTCACTGTCTTTCAATGCCTGATGTTTGGTGTCTTATAAACCATTTCATTCTGCATTTTGTAAATACATTGGGCATTTCAGACAGCAGGGTAAAGATCATGACTAGAAACTCTGCTCCTCCTATAGCAGGGAACTTTTTCTTGTTTGTGCTCACTTTGGAATCTCCTTTACTTAGAAAGCTACCCATTGTGTAAGAGGAACTCAGTAAATATGTGTTAATGAATGAAAGGAACACCCTTTCCTAACACCCAGCCACAGATTCCTCTTTCCTCTCCTTCTTCAGCTCTCTGCCCCTTTGCTGACACTGGTTCCTGCTCCATCAGATTCATCTCTTTTCTTTCTGAAATGAAAGTCCAATGTTAAAGCCCCAGCCTCCATCTTCCTTCTTCAAAAATCCTTCCTTTATTGTTCCTGCTCATCCAGGTCTCTCCTTCCTCCAAGACATTCAGCACTAGAGCTAGCACCATGTATGTGAGAACTGGACCATTCTCTAGCAAAGTCATGCTAGCATTGGAGGGCTTCACTGAGTTTCCTTCAGTACCTAGCATATTATAAGTTTCAAGAAGTACATATGGTGCTGGCCTGGTATATGGCTGTCTGTGCATATGTTGTGTGTGATGTTTCTTTATCTGCAGTTTTTACATGATGCCTCCTTTTCACTGGTGACTTGTCTTTTTAGGAAATTTTCAGAAGCTGGGATATTTGAATCATCTTGAAACAGATACTTTAGAAAACATGGGGCATTGAGGATGTGTCATAACAGTGTTGCTTGTCCTGGAAGACAACAACACTGAGAGTGGTTGGATCAGTGGCAAAGCATGCTGCCATGAACTGAACCAGGTGCCTCCAATATGACCCCACTGAACTCCTAATCCTCAGTGTGATGGTATTTCAAGATGGACCTTTGGGAGATAATTAAGTTTAGATGACATCATGAAGGCAGAGCCTTCAAGATGGAAGTGGTAGAGACACCAAAGGACTGCATTAGTTCAGTGGTAAATGTTTATCCTTAGCACCACAGCAACCAAACCAAACCAAACCAAACCAAACCACCAGAACACCAGGCTATCAGACCACTCCCTTTCCTTACCACAGTGTAGAAAATCCAGGAGAAGAGCTTGCATTAGAATGTAACTATAGTCCATGCAGCTCAGGCAAGCAAAAGACACCCACAGGGTGGCCTGGGTCCTCACAGTCCAGAGGTCCAGGATGCCTGAAGGCATCCCATCCTCAAAGTGCCTAGAAGGTGGTGCCATTATGATGAGCAAATATATGGTGGAGAAATTGAAGAGAAAGAGGCAGAATGGTTTATGTGCTGTGTTAAGAGGCAGCTCTGAAGTGAGGGTGGTGAGGAATGGGCTGATGTTGGCAGCCTGATTGACACCTGGGACCAGGGTGATGTCTGGGCTAGGGCTATTGCCAAGGACCATGTTCTGGTAGGTGGCCCTACCTCAGCCAGGGTCTGTGTTGATGTCCATGGCTCCTGATACCATAGAAGCCCATGCTGATGCCCAAGGGTCTGGGATGCCACCCTGGACCATGATGGATCCAAGTTTTATTATGCCATGGGACCCATGATGATCTGAGTGGTCTGTGCTGCCACCTGTGTCTATGGTGACATCTGAGCTCAGACTGTTGATGAGGATCATGTCTGAGTCTATGGTCTGACCACAGCCAGGGTCTTTGTTGATGTTTGTGGCCCATGGTGTCACCAAAGGCCACAAAGATACTCAGGGTCTAGGCTGAAACTTGTGACGATGTTGTTGCCTGAGGGCCATACTACCAGCTGGGACCACATCAATCTGAATGACCTGTGCTGCCACCTGGGGCCCTGGTTACATCTGGGCACAGGCTGCTAACTAGGGCCATGTCTGGATCCATGGCACAGCAGCAGCCAGGGTCTGAGTTGATGTCCATGGCTCCTGTTACCACTGAGGCAAGGTGTTGTTTTGTTTGTTTTTAATTAATTTTTTTTGGTTCTTTGGAGGGAATACTACAGGGATGAGAGGAGGATATGGAGGTGCTGGGAGGTGAGCAGGACTGGGAGGTGTGCGTGATGTGAACTTTCCAGAGAATCAATAAAAAATTCTGTTAAGGAAAGAATGTAACTATATTAGCATTTGGACTTCACTAGAATGTAGCTATCCTAGCATTTGGATTTGATTTTTAACACAGAAAAGCAATTTTGATTAAGACATCAGCCTATGGCATTTTGTTATTGTACTACCAGTTGACTTCTCCAAATGCATTCCAGAATATTTTGGTTTAGGAAGGTGGGCAAAAGGAACTCCCACCTCTGAAGACAATGTGCTTGCTACTTCCTTCACTTGGATTTGATGAAGAAAGTGATAGTGTGGGTTAGCAATCACTTGTCTGGTTGTTTTACTTCCTAGATGGAACCAAGACAGAGTTGTCCATCCTTCCATGTAGCTCTTCCCAGCTCCCTTGCACTGTCACTGGGGCCAGGGTTACCCTGATTTGGACAGTAGAAATGAATTAGAAGGTTCCTGGCCTTTCAGTTCCAGGCAGCTCTTGGAAGAGGTTTCTTGCTTCATTAGATGATAAACACAATGCTTTATACCCTTTAAGTTCAAGGTCACCTTCAAGAGTGACTTACTGAATCCCTTGGTTTAATTAGAGGACCAGCCTCTGGAGGACAGCTAGCTCATAGCTGATCCTCCTAGCCACATTTAAGTCTCCATCCAGTTTCCATGGAATTCACATTGTGTAGCTTTTTCCTCTTGAGGTTTCCCTACCAATAGAGCCAGTGTGATCTGCCCTGCTCTCCTTCTGCCTGCCAATACAGACATATGGCCCTTGCTCTGTCTTGTTTCCAAGAGAGATAGTCTTGTCACTAGTCCTTAGGCTTCTCTGAAAAGAACGGACTCCCTTCTTCCTGGTAGTAGCTGGTGAGCGTTGTTGTTGGCCTTTACGTAAGAATTTCAGGACAATTGCAGTCTTTGAAACCTTTGGCTGAGGTCTTGCCTGTGGTTGACAGTTAGAGAGAGTGTACCTTGGATGGTAGCCAGTCAACTAAAAAACTAATGCCAGAGTTTTCAGCTTGGTTCAAGTTCCCCACTCTGTACGGTTTCCTTCTGAGAATGTGGCCTCTTGGGGGCTGTAAAGTAATAATAGCAACTTACCTGGTTTCATCTCTTCCTTTTTTTCAAGAATATTTTCTATTTGAAAAGAACTTAAGACTTTACAAATTCACTTTTTCATATTTATGGTCTTGTATCTCTCCAGCCATCAGAGAAAAAATAACTTTGGCAGAAGTAAGTGTGGACTGGTCATTCTTATCTCTGTCAAACTCAGGGGAACTGGTGTCAGATTGCCTGGCATGTGTGACAGGAAGATATTTCTTCCAGTCTAGATCCTGCTCCTTGGCAAGCTGGGTGTTATTTGTCTTAACTCTCAGGCCACTTGCCGGAGTGTGTGTGGTATGTACAACATACAGTGTTTAGAAACAGTTTGACCTTTATTTATTCATACTGATCTAGGAACTGATTGGTTCAGTGGTCTTGGGCACTAAAATTAGCATCTGCTTTGCTTGGGAAATACAGGAGAGAGGATGATCACCTCTCTATCTTTAGGGAAAAGTGGACCAATCACAAAGGGTCCGATAACATGAATTTACACTGATGAAGTGGAACTTGCCTAAGACACCCCAGGCTGGCCACAGCAGTTGCCAGACTATGTTTGTGAGCATGAATTCACTTCTGAGTAGAACACATAGGGTTGAATGGCAGCTCATGGAATCCCTGGCAGTCATTCGGTTTGCATTTCTCCCATATTATGTTCAACTACAGTGATCTTCCACCTTACCTTGACAGTACTTATGTGAAAACAGGCGCATAGAGGCCAGGAAATGAGAAAGGATGCCCGCAGGAGGGGGAACAAGGCTTTAGGGGAGAAAGTCCCTGTGCAGCATCAAAATCATGTGATAAAAAAGCTAAAGGGAAGTAATGGAGGTAGAAGAGTTTAGATATAGATGAAGGACCAGGAGCTGGCAAGAGAATGATGTGCAAGTTTTGTCAAACAAAACTCTTATGTGTGGAAATGACAAAAGGAAACCTGCTAATTCAAACAGATGGTTAGAATGTCTACATTAAATTAAAAAGATCAAGAAAGAGAGCATAATTTTTATTTTGGTTCAGATCTGTATTTACACGTGCACACCCTCACAAATGTACACACACAACACACACACACACACACACACACACACACACACACACACACTCACACAGTGTGTCTTACTCTCGAAGAAACTCATTTGGACAGAACTCTTTTCTCTTTTAAACAGTATTTTACTTTTTAAAATATGTTTGTGCTCATGTGCGTGTGCGTGTGTGTTTGTGTGTCTTTGTGTGCGCATGCATGCCTGTGAGTATAGGTGCCCATGGAGAGGGTGTTGGGTTCCCTAGAGGTGGAGTCTAGGTAGTTGTGAGACACTGTGTGATGTGAGTACTGGGAGCCAAGCTCTGCAGCATCAGCAGCACATGATCTTAACAGCTAAGCCATCTCTCCACCCCTGACCACAACACTTCAACCAAAGAAGAGACAGAAATCTGGATTATTGAAGACTCATTCAAACAAGTAAGCAAGAAAGCAAACAAACAAAAAATCAGATGCATCTAGCCAAATCCTAACAAAGCTAATGTGTTTTAAGTTTTACATTGCCTGGAAAACAGTTGTAATAAAATTTAGTGAGGTAACCTGAGTGTGGCTAATAGATCTGGTAATGAGGACAGATTTTATGGCAGTTACTTGAGGCACAAGCCTGGGTTTAGGACTTGAGGTTCAGATTTCTCTGGTTCTCTGAGGCTCATTTTCCTACTTCTAGAAGCTTCATTTTGTAGTTATCAATTTGCTCTTGGTGTACCTCCTCATGCTCATAGATTTAGCAGCTGGAATGAATCTAACACTGGAGGAAGAACATTTGTGTCCAGCACTACTAATAAACTCTTACAAGTGTGGATAGCCAGCCTTAGTGACCGGCCAACTTCTATTGACTTTGCAAAAATAGATCTACTACCCGGATAAAGAAGGGTATCTCTCAACTTTCTCCAAATCCAGACTTAGAAGTTTGGTGACATTCTGTAAAAAAAAAAAAAAAAAAAAAAAATTGTGACTGAATTAGCTGAGGCTTGAGTTTTTCAGGCCAAGGTTTCCTGTGAGAAGCAGATAGGCTCTTTGATGCCTTTTCTAGCACAGTCAATGACTTTAACCAATTGCCATTTGTTGATGAAGTCGACTTAGGCCAATACTAGTCACATCTGGTTTTTATTGACTTCCTTAGCCTTCATATATATTATCAAGCAACACTTGAGCTTGTTGAGTGCTCACATGTCTTGATACTTATCTGTACTTGCCACTGCAATGACACATAATCATCCATTTGTAGATGGGGCAGTACAATGCAGAAGTGTTTGGAACACCAGCATTTCAATTTCTTTCTTAGTGGTTTGATACTGTTGCCTGGATGAATGAGCCAATTATGAAGAGTAGAAAGGCACATACTTTTTTTTTTTATTTAGATTTCGCTTCTTGTTGCCTTGAACTAAAGGTATCTAGTGGTTGGAAGAGACAAAGGCTGTGGTAATTGTCTCCTTCCAGAAGATGACCTCCACAGGAAGAGTCATTTTCAATTTTGGTCTGTGATTCTAATCCTCTAACTGTATTTTAATTTTCAGTGAAATACTTTATGATTTGGAATACTTTGGGTTCAGCTACCTGCCTGCCTCATTTCTGGCTTCTATCTTATCCCTGCTTTGACTCCTTTTCATACTTTGCTACTACTTCTAACCCATGTCTTGTTGCTGTAATGCAACCCTGTTGTTATGAGTGAATAGGAAGTTTCTTCCTCCTCTGCCTATGGGTCGAAGACCTGTCCCCCAGTGGGTGAGAGATGACTTTATCAATAGATTAATTTATTGATGACTGCATATTTGGATGGGCTATTAAGAGGTGGGAACAGGCTGGAGGAATTAGGCTGCTGGGGGTATGGTGGTTCGAATAAGTATGGCCCCCTATAGAGTCATGTGTTTAAATGCCTGACCCTATAGTGCCATTGCGAGTGTCAATATTAGGACATGTGTCCTTGTTGGGGAAAATGTTTCTCTTTGGAGACAGGCTTTGAGGTCTCATATATGCTTAAGCTATGCCCAGTGTGGGACACAGTCTTCACTTCTGCCTTCCTCAGATCAAGATGTAGAACTCTTAGCTCCTTCTCCAGCACCATGCCTGCATGCCTCCATGTTTCCCACCACAACAATAATGGACTAAGCCTCTGAAACTGTAGGCTAGTCCCAATTAAATGTTTTCCTTTATAAGAGTTGCTGCGGTCATGGTATCTCTTTCAGCAATAGAAGTTTGGGAGCCCACAGTGACACTATTTCCATTTTGACTTAAGGTCAGAGAGTTCAAGCTTGTCAAGGCCCCATAGCAGGATGCATGACCAGAGGCATGGTCACTAGATGTTTTGCTCCTCAAGGTCAAATAACAGGATATTTAGCCAAAGTTGTGGTTACTAGATGTTTTGAGAACTAAGGAGGTGATTATTTTTGTTTGTTCCTTGTATAATGGTAAGGAAGTCTTTTGCCCTCACCTTTTGCTTTGGGTATAAAAGGGCTATGAAAATTAAATTAGAGCACATTGCAGTATTCACTGAGAGCCTCCCTGACTCTATCTTCTGTCTTTTGCCTCTTTTTTTTTTTCTTAATCCTTGCTCTCCTTTTCAGGCAGTTTTGAGCAGGTCAGCTGGTGAAACCCTAACTAAGACAGGAGGTATACCTTTGAAGGTATATCTTGTCTTAGATCTTTCTTCCTCTTTCCTGCTTTCCCTCTTCTTCCCATTCCTTCCATTTCCCCTCCTCCTAACCCCATTTTGACCACCATAAATTGATCTGATTTTCTCTGCCATGCCTTTCTGCTATTGAATTTCTTCCTTGCCATGGACATAAAACAATGGAACCAGTGGGCAGTGTACTGAAATCTTGGAAACTGTATGTTAAAATAAATCTTCCAATTGTTAAAATTTCAGCTTAGCATTTTATCACAGAAAAAATGATGAACACACCCACACGTCTCTTTAAAACTTGTCTGTACAGAGTAAGGACACACACAAAAAATTCATTACTGGGGTTTGGCCTGAAGCTCAGTTCTGACAGTGCCTGCCTAGCTCGTAGGAGGCACTGGAGGTGATCCACAGCATCTCATAAACTAGATGGCAGTGCTGTGTCCCTGCAGTATAAACACTTGGGAGATGAAGACAGAAGGACCAGGAGTTCAAAGTTATTTTTCACTGTATCCAAATGCCATGTTACATGAAACCATGTGTCAGAAAACAAACAAACAACGACAAGAAAGTAATTCCAGGCAGTAGGTGCCATCATTCCATTTAAGAGATGAGAAGACTGAGGTCTTGAGGACAAAACAGTTTGTCTAGTGTCATAAAATTGTGAGGCATGGTCAGATGGGGCTGATCTGCAGCCTACTTTTTCCTCACACCCCCTTTCTCAGAAATATAATGTGGAAAGATGTATTAGGATGTTTGGGGATCTTGTGGCCTGTGAGTGATGTGCCAGGAAAGACACATATGAACCAGTGTGGCCACCAGGGTGTGAGTAATCTGTGGAGTCAATCCCACTTGCGCTGTAATCTTGATTAACTAAGAGTGGCTCATTTGGATAATTGAATTGTCAAGTGGACTGAGAATCAACTCCATAGACTCAATTTTCTATATGGCTATTGAAAATTTTCTTTTTGTTTCTCACTATAATCCTACCTCAGTTGCTACTATGCAATGCACTGTCAGAGCCATTATTACAATTTTGCAATAATATCCATAAGACAATATAATAATATTGCAATATAATTCCAATCTCCCTGCAACATGTGATGCAAAGGCCAGAACACACTAGGTCTTCAGTCTTGCGCTTGATCCCACTGAAGATCAGGGAGCATTCTTGGGCCGTGTATTAATTAGGTCTCCCTGGGAGGAACAAGAGTGCTCACATAGACAAGGCAGGGCACTGACTGCATTGCAAGCCTCCATGTACTCCTCATCCACCCACTGATAGCCTTTCTGTTCTGTGGACCTGAGGACAGTCAGATAGAAGTCTTGTGCTGTGATTTGCCTGCTTCAATTATAATAGAAGCTCAACGGTTTAGTTAACTTGAGAGTCTGAATTGGCAGGTTCTAGACAATCAAGACTTTGCTTGCCCATGACTTTTTCATGATCTGTGTACATTTGCTGAGCATCTTCTATGCATAGAAAAGTGAAGAGGATAGATGGATAAAGACTAAAGAAGCTGCTATCTCACTGGACTACACAGGCTAGGCGGGTGTTGGCTGACTTGTGTGTTTAAGGTGGGATGAATCCCCTCTGGAGTGTACTATAAAGATGTCTCAGACCCATCCCCAGCTTCTAAGAATAGTTCCGTAGCCTGTGTGGCCTCTGTGTCCTCACCTGTAGGGTAGAGTGGCTGATGCCATTCAGAGTTCAGTTAGAAAGACTAGAAGGTCATGCATGTAATACCGTGGCACATACGTAACAAATGGCACGTAACAAAGGCTCAGCAAATGGTGGCTGGTCATAGTGGATCTCCCTTAATCTCAGAGGAAACATTTCTTCCTACTCCTTTCAAAAACTATTTTGAGACTAGGTAGTGCAATTTCTGAGTCCCCCTTTCTAGCACAGAATGAAGGCTAAGGCCACTGTAAACACAGGCTGAGGACACACAGTTCTGTAAATATGTCCAGTCCAGTAACTACACAATTGAATGTAACCACCTGAATCACAGTGTGGCTGTGCACACACTGCCATCACGCAGCAGCTAGGATTTGTTGTGCACATTCATGCAGCCACACAGCTGCTGCGTGGAAAGAACACCTAGCAGCATTGTTCCACATGCTTTGTGTGGAGTGACAATAAGCCAAAGAGAAGTGATGGATTTTCTCTGTTATGGGGAGGGGTGGGAGCTTCAGGGAGGTCTCAGGATACATGGTGGCTTCTATGCACATGTTGAAAAGGCTATAAATACTCTCTCTGTGTGTCTGTCTGTCTGTCTGTCTGTCTGTCTCTCTCTCTCTCTCTCTCTCTCTCTGTGTGTGTGTGTGTGTGTGTGTGTGTGTGTGTGTATGGGCTGGGCTGTTCATGTGTTTGTATGCCTATGGGTCAAAGGATAACCGTAGGCCAGGCTACTTGCCAGAAAGACCAATGGATCCTCAGTCTGCCTCTTCTACTCCATCACCAGGATTACAAGTGCAAACCATACCTACTTTTAAAATATAGGTTGTGGGGATACAACTACCTTTGCACTTGCAAGGGCCATTCCTGTAAGCCACTAATGCAGAGCTGCTCAGTGAGGCTCACAGCAATGCATTGTTAACATTATTTACCTGCTATCAAATCACATGCACGTTCAGCCTATGGGAAAAAGTGGACTTGGGTTTCCAGAAAAGTGTTAGCATGTGGAACCAAGGTGGCCAACACTGTGAGTAGGATGGAGGAACGAGGCCAGGAAGAATGGACCTGAAATGATCTCACATGTTTGTCATGATCTGGGAGGTGCTGAAGAGGCAATGTGGTGCAGAGCATGATGGGTCTACATCTAGGCTGAGGAAAAAGGGCAGAAAACATGGCAATGGGGAAGGTGTTCTGCATTTCTGATCTGAATATTTAGTATTCTTTTTCCTACATTGTATACTTGCTTTGGGCCTTAACTCCCCTAGTTTAAAAAATGGGTGCAGTGATTTGATTCCCCACTCTGTCCCTCATGGAATCCTAATGAGGCTCCAAGGAACTAAACTGAGTTAAGAGGCACAAAACTAGACTGTGAGGTATGGAGTGCTGTTCCCACAAAATGACACACAATAGGGGCTATGAATGAGACCTATCTCCCTGCCTTAGAGGCTGAACTGTCAAGATAAAGGGCTACTGGCTTTTAGTGAGACATTTGACCTTGGCTTGCAGAGGGCTACTTTCTTGTGTATCCTCTCATGGACTCTCTGTTGAAAGAAACAGGGAGAGACAAAGAGAGAGGGAGGGAGGGGAGAGAGGGGGGTCTGGGAAGGAATGATGGGTGGAGGACTATAGGGAGGAGGGAGGGAGAGACTAGAGAGATCTAGTATTTGCTACTTGAAAGACCATCAATCCTTCGAGTTAGGGCATCATCCTTATGATCTCACTCTACTTCCACAAAGGTTGTATATCTATCTGCAATCACAGTGGGGGTGAATTGTGTCTCATACATGCTTTGAAGGGACATAATGTCTGTGCCAATGAGAGCAGACAATTAAAGCTGTCTCTTGTTCTGTTCTCCCAACTCCAACACACAAGAGAAGAAGATGAGATGTGGTCCTCATCCTTCCATAGAAGACTTCCAAAGATGTGAAAACAGAAACAAAGGAGACCAGATTACATCTTCTTGCTCCAGAGCTGAGGTCCATCCCTTGGGGAAGGGAAAAGGTCAATACAGATCCAGATTGACGTTCATGATGAACGGAGATGTTTAATAATCAACCCCAAGCAGAAAGGCCTGTAATGTACCCAGGCACTGTGAGAGCCCTGCTCTGCATGGAAGCAGCTGTAGCAAGTATCAGCAGTTCAGGGTACTCTCAAAGCCCCATCATTGCAAGAGTTGAAGTCTTCTCTATGTTTCTCTTCCATGGACTTCTCTAAAACGCACCCCTGGGAAGACCATCCCTTTACAGTGCTGCTGCCAGAGGGTAGTGCCACAGAGGAATGGCCAGCACTGCCTCCCAGAGGAGGAATGTCTGAGCTGGAGACTCAGGAGGGAAGCAGAGGACCTCGGTTGCATCCCAGTTGAGGGCAACATAAACAAACATTCTTCAAGGAAGATGGCCTAGAGACAGGGGGCATTTGACCTGTTTCTGAAAACACAGTTTAGCCCAGGGTCATGGTTTCCTGGCATTGGATTTCACAAAGGGAAGGAAAATAATTGTTTGAAATCAATACAGGGCATCAGCTTTGTGCTTGCCAGAAAAGATAGGAAGGGAAGGGAAAACCCCTGTTGTTCTTTGTCATCACTCTTCCTGAATGGAAGGGATATTGTGACATCCCACCCCAAATCAGAGAAAAAAAAGATCACAATCTCACAACAGACAGTCCTTTAGCTTGAATCCATCTGGCCTCAGTGGCTCTTCCACTGGCTTTTCTGAAGCTGACAAAATTTTCAGTAATCTGAGCTGGAACTGAGCTGAGTTGATTCTCTCTCTCTCTCTCTCTCTCTCTCTCTCTCTCTCTCTCTCTCTCTCTGTGTGTGTGTGTGTGTGTACCTACTTATCAATACACACATCTCACTTCTCCCCCCAAAATGCACATCTGCTCACAAACTGGAACGTCTCACCTCCTAATTCCACCATCCTCACCCTCACATTTGCTAACATGCTCATTCATTTCACCTTTCCCCTCAAGACACTCTCACACACAGCTCTTTCACACATTCTCACATTTCCATCCTCTCTGCTCCTGACACTCATGGATATGCTGGCATGAACCTTTGCACACAACACACAGTATTCCCAGAGCCTTTTCCAAATGAAGCATTCATAGTTTCTGAATAGGAGATATTTTATTTAGTCTCTGTCAACCTCCACTAACACCTCCGTACATTGTCCTCTCCTCTGCTCCTTCACTCTGATAGCCACCACTAGCTGACCCTATTCTGGACAGAGGCCAGCCAGTCAGCACCAGCAGATTTCACACTTCTGCCAAGAAGCATTGGGGCTCTACAACAGATTCCCTTACTGCCTCTGATACCTCCTCACTCTGAGGAAGCAGAACTGGGCCAAGCCTGTCCACAGCAGTAGAAGATGGGCTCCCTTGGGCGCTGGCCCTTCTTAAGCCCCTCATGTGGTCCCTGACCTTGAGTCAGTGACACTGTCCTTCTGGTCTTATGGCTAAGAGGCCCGCCATGGTTGATCTCCCAGCTTTCAGGAGTGACCCTTTGACCATCTCTACTTGCTTCTGACTCCAAGAGTAAACCTGAAGTTTGCCCTCACTCGTCCCCAGTGCAACCATGACCATCCTTGTCTTTGTTCACCAAGAGAGCAACTTGCTATATTTAATTGATCACATCTGGACTCCCCCCCCCCGCCGAATTTAGCATCATCTTTCATCCCTGCCACTCTACGTCATTTTGTTTTGTTCTTTTCACCTTACTCCCTTCCTGCTGAGATGCTTTCCTAAAAATGTTCATTGAAGGTCAATTATGAGGACACCTCCAGAAAGGCTTTCTGCTTGGCACCTAGCCCCTGAAACCTCCCCCATTTTATATAAAATACATTGCTCCCTATGCTCCCCAACTTGGCCTCTGCCTTGGCTTTTGGATGAGGTATTAGTGTTTGAGCTCTTGAAATTCAAATTAATCTCTCATGGCCCCCTGTTTTGATTTTGCTCAATTGTTTTTTAAAGCCATATTTTTGTTTTTATTGTTTTTAAGTTTGTCTTTTCATGGAGTCATTTTTAAAACACTTATTATTTCTCATTGATTTTACTTCTATGCTTAGTGTTTTCTATAAAAGAGGGACCAGGAAGCAGCTGCATGGTGCTGGTAGGGATGAATGGGTGCTGGAGGCTGGAAAGTTTGGATCAATTCCCTCTGCTAGGAGAGGGGAACTGAGCCTGGAGTGTCATAAGTAAACCCACTCTGCCTCTCTGAGTCTCAAGTGTACTTTTGAAATATGGCTGGAAATTCAAGTACATGGGGTTGTCATGGAATTATAGTGGATGGTTCTGCCAGTATAGGTGGCTGCTCTCAAGCCTGAGTTAGTCTCAGGATTCACATGGTAGAGGGAGAGACCCAACTTCTCTGATTGTCACATTTGTGCCATGGCATGCTCTCTCTCTCTCTCTCTCTCTCTCTCTCTCTCTCTCTCTCTCAATATAAGAAACAGAAAAGTAAAAAAAGTAAATTACAGTGGAAAATATCTCAGTAATTCTCAGTGATTTGCATATGCACTACCTTACATTTTGATCATTCTTTTTTTATTTAAAGGCACTCATATTTACGTATCCATCCCCTCATTCTCTCACCCTCCCATCCTCCCATGTTCCTCCCCAACCCCCCAATCCACTCCCCCACCTCCTCCCCAGGGATGGTAAGGCCCTCCATGGGGGACCTTCAAAGTCTCTCATATCATTTGGGGAAGGGCCTAGGCCATCCTTGCTGTGTCTGGGCTGCAATAGTATCCCTCCATAGGGAATGGACTCCCAAAGTCCATTTGTGCTCTTGGTATAAACATTGGCTCCACTGTAAGAGGTCCCATAGACTGTCTTGGCTTCCTAGCTGGCACCCACATTCAGAGGGCTTGGTTTGGTCCAATGTTGGTTCCTCAGTTTTACGACTAGGTCTCCATGCTCTCACTAGGTCAGGTCAGGTCAACTGTTTCTGCAGGTTTCGCCAGTACTGTCTTGGCTCCTTTGCTCATCCCTCCTTCCTCTCCACAACTGGATTCCAGGAGTATGGTTCAGTGCTTAGCTGTGGGTGCCTGCTTCTGCTTCAATCAGCTACTGGATGAAGGCTCTAGGAATGGTAACCAAGGTAGTCATCAATCTCATTATGGAGGAGGGGCATCAAAGGCAGCCTCTCCACCACTGCCTAGATTCTTAGTTGGGGTCATGTCTGTGGATCCCCTAATAGTTCGCCTGTGCCAGAATCTCTTCAAACCTGTACTGTTTCCATCAATCAAGGCATCTCCTTTCTTGCCCTTCTTGATTCCTCTGTCTCAGTCCTCTTGTTCTCCTACCCTCTCCCCTTCTCCCCTCCCACCTCCTTCCTCTCTCCCCTCTGTGCTCCCAATTTGCTGAAGGGTTGGACTATGCAATATTCTCTTGGGGTCCTCCTTGATTCCTATTTCCTTTGGTGGTGTGGATTATAGGCTGACAATCCTTTGCTCTATGTCTACAAATGGTTGTCTTTTTGTGACTGGGTTACCTCACTCAGGATGGTTTCTTCTAGATGGGCCAGTGCCACAATGGATAACGAGTCTGACTAAGGATCAGAGCATTTTGATCATTCTTAGTGATGCCCAAAGGTTGTCCACACCTCTTTGTTTAAACTCTGCCATATCCTCTAGTGTTGGTCATAACTGTGTGCCAGACCATCCCAGAATCCCATGTAAGCAGCTACTATGAATGGCTCTCCATTGGCTCACATACATTCCATGTATGGCTGGTATGTTCAAGCTCTTGTCTCTGTCTTTTGGCCTTTCATTTGCACATTAAAATGGCTGCTTGTGAAAGTCGATACATTCTTCAAAGAAGGAGAGTGCATTCCTCATGCCTTTGGTCATTTCTCTCTGATTTTATGTTCTTATCCATGATATTTACTAGCCTGTTTTCCATAACTATCATGAAATACCTGGGCTTGGGTATTGTCTTAGTCAGTGGTGTTCTATTGTTGTGAAGAGACACCATGACAGTGGCAGCTCTTATAAAAGAAAGCACTTAATTGGGGCTGTCTTATAGTTCAGAGGTTTAGTCCATTCTCATCAGGGTGGGAAGCATAGTGACATGCAGACCGTCATGGTGCTGGAGAAAGAACAGAAGTTTCCATCAGATGCACAGGGAACATGAAGAGAAAGCTACTGGTTTTGGCTTGGGCTTCTGAAACCTCAAGGCCCACCTCCAGTGACAGCTTCCTCCAACAAAGCCACACCCCCAATCCTTCTAAGTAGAGCTACTGCCTGATGTCTAAGCATTCAGTTATATGAGCCTATGGGCGCCATTGCTATTGAAACTACCATAGATAGGTATTTTATAAATATCAGTACTAGAGATTCAGGGCCCTATCTCTGGAAGGTAGCATGTGATAGTAGGCATGTGTGTGAAAAGGAGAGATTACATGCTGAGACAGGAAATGAGAGCGAGAGAGAGAGAGAGAGAGAGAGAGAGAGAGAGAGAGAGAGAGAGAGAGAGAGAGAGAGAGAGAGAGAGCAGGCTGCAGTTTCATCGCTTAACTGCTTTAATCTCATCTGAGAGCACAGCCCCAATGATCTAAAGACCTCCCACTAGGTCCCACCTTCTAAAGGTCCCATCACTTCTCTTGTCACCACACTGAGGATCAAGTTTTTAGTATATGAACTTGTAGGGAACTAATCACATCCAAACCACAACATTCAGTTCCTTGGCTGATTCCTTGCCATCTTTTTGGGCTTATGTCATATGCCATCTCCTCTAGGTATCCTTTCTTACTCTTGCAGGGTACAGAGTCCCACAGTCACTTTTATTCTGCTCTAGTACTGCTGGTGCTCACCACATTTCAGACCATTCTTCATGCAGCAAAGACTTGTCCACATCCCCTGCTTCCATTGAAATCAAGTATGGGCCTCTTAACCACTTGGGGGTCAAAGGCTCTGCTGAGGATGAGTGTGCACACTTATTAACATTTTGCATGTCATTTCTGAGGCTTTCTACCTTCCGTAGCTCACCCTCGCCTACCTGGAGGTTTCTGAATAGGACACTGGGCACATACACATGCCCATGGGCACATACACATGCCCATGTGTTCAGAGACCAGTTTTGACACTGAGCTGTATGCCCTCAAGTCATTAGCAAAGTTGTTTAAACTTCTAGAGAAAGATGATGCCAATAGGAACTTTCTTGTGAGTTTCTATATAGAGAAAGTGCTTAGCACAGGATCTGATAAGAGCCTGATAAATACTGGTTATTCTTTTTCTTATTATCATGAATAATTGATGTGTATCAAGAGAGCCATGCAGCCAGAACCAAGGGGTGTCAGCTGGGAAAGCATTACCTGGGTGCCCTCCCTATGTCTGGCCCTGTCCTGGTGTTGTCATGTGCTTGGTATCACCCCCTTGGAGTGAGTCAGGAGAAGAACTGGCTCATGCATGTCCTATTTTTCAATGAGAACACTGAGGCTTTGAAAGATTGCATCTTGTGCCCGGAATCGCTGAGCTTCTGGGCAGCAGAGCAGATTTTGCCAGCGACAGCTGTTTTTCTTTTTTTTCTTCTTCTCTATTTCCCTGGATGAAATTAAACAAACAAATGAAGGCCTAGAGAGGTCTTTCTCCCCACTTACCTTAAAAATATTTAAATCATTTCCTTGCCTTTTAATAAAGTGATATTGACTTTAATTTCCATCATTTTCAGCAATGTTACAAAGCTACCTGTGAACTTTTCTCAGCCCATTAGTTGCTTGGGTGGTTAATTACCAGCCATTAATTTTGGTGAGGCCTTCTGCAAAGGGAAGGCCCAAAGAGTCATCTACCTGTTTATTCAAACCATACACCAAAGACCTATTTTGCTTTGCAACAACCTAGTATTAAGTATGAGGCCTCTTTTATTTATTTATACAAAAAAACCCTGACCTCCAAAGGCCCCTTGCTTTCCATCCTGGTTTCAGAACAATTCATTCATGTCTTTTAGAAACTATGCAAATGAGCTTCCCTTGATTTTAGAGGATTTCTCTGGAATTGATTTCAGGATTCTGTATTAATTGCCACTACTCAGGCACAGGGGCTGTCACATAATGGGTATATTTAGCAAGAATGACATGGCTGATAATTATGTACAAGGAGCCCCAGAAAACAGATTGTTTACTTTGATGTTTAATTTCAGCAGACTCCTTTAGTTTGTTAAACTTAATCAAAAGCAATCAAAATACACTGGTGTGAATTACAGCAAATTAATTTCAATCCATTGGAAAATATTGTGTCTTTCAAATTCTTGTGTTGAGCTGGAATTTTTGGATGATCCACTCTGGGCAGGAAAGTAGTATGTTGTTGTTGTAGAATAAGATAAATCAAAACCCAGCATATCAGAAATGGACAAAATTAACAGTCAGAAGGAAAAGGCACAAGAAACACCAACCTACTCAGTTGTACACTCATGAGTCCCTTAAAAACATTAAACTGGAAGCCATAATATATATGTAAAGGACCTGGTGCAGACCCGATTCATACTGCTTCAGTCTCTGAGTTCATATGAGTTTTTATCTTGTTGATTTAGTGCGCCTTTTTAAAATTCCAGTCCTCCATTCCCTCTGGCTCTTACACTCTTTCTGCCTCCTCTTCCACAGAGTTCACTGAGCTCTGAGGGGAGGGATTTGATGGAGACACACATTCCTTTTATGACTGAGTGTTCCAAGGTCTCTCACTCTTTGCATAATGTCTGTGTTGGACCTTTATATTTGTTCCTGTCTGCTGCAGGAGGAAGCTTCTCTGATGATAGATAAACAGGGCACTGATCTATGGGTACATCAGAATACCGTTAGGAGTCATTTTAGATATTGGATGGTTACTCCCACAAGCTTTCTGCCACCATTGTCCTTGCCTGTCTTTTAGGCAGACCACCATTATAGATCAAGGGTTTGTGGCCAGGTTGGGGTTTATATTTTTTTTGTTAGTCTGTGCATAGTAACTTTCTGTACCAAGCTAATGTGATGATGGCTGAGCAAGGATATATGATATATGAATATAGCAAAATGTCATTAGAAGTCATTTTATTGCTACTTTCCCCCATAACATTAGTATTTGGTTTTTCCTAGGTTCCTGGACTATCTAGTCTCAGGTTTTTGGTCATCCAAGCAGTATGATTTACATCTCATGGAAGCAGACCTGAACCACAGACACTAGAACATAGGGGTGAAGGCTCTATGTAGGCACCAGTTGGGCTTATCCATAGTCAGTGAGTTATATAGGTGTTGTCTTCAGCAACAGGGCCTTAATGTCAGTTTGTGGAGAGCAACCTATAGTCTTGCCAACAGCCTGGGGGTTGTTTGGGAATTCCCATGGGACTCCTTTGGCCAACAACTCAATTAGATGTAACTCAATCCTGATACTAGAAGCTTCATTTGGTGACAAGAAATGTCCAGTTGGGACTCTGTCTCCAATATTATTTGCTGATTACATTTAGATCTCCTTCATATCTGTATATATCTTAGGAAGATACTACTGTATATGATTTCCATACTACCCCTCAAATGGCACTTAATTTTAGCTATTTACTCCATGTTTCTGAATCCTTCAATCACCTTTTCCCCTCCCCTTTCCCACTTGATCTTCCCATTCCAGCACCCCCCATCCATCCATAATTATCTTATTTTCTTTTCCTAACAAGATCTGTCTCCCTAGCCCCTTATGCTATACTTAACCATTATGATTCTACAGATTGTAGCTTGGTTATCATTGACTTAACAGCTAATATACACATATAAGGAAATGCATACCATATTTGTCTTTCTGGGTCTGGGTTATCTCACTCAGGATGATTTTTTTGTAGTTTCATCAGTTTACCTGGGATTTTCATTTTTTAACAGCTGAATAATACTCCACTGTGTAAATGTACTGCATTTTAAAAAATGCATTCTTCTGCTGTGAGATGTCTAGGTTGTTTCCAATTATTGGCTATAAATTCATTACAAATAAAACAGTAATGAACATGGTTGAGCAAGTATCTCTATTGTAGGATGAAGTTTCTTTTGGATATATGCTTAGTTTGACCTTGAGGTAGATGCATTTCCATTCCTGAGGAATTGCCACACTAATTTCCATAATGGCTCTACAAGTTTGCACTCTCACCAGCATTGGATAAATGTTTCCCCTTACTCCACATCCTCACCATCATGAGCTATCGCTTGTAATCAAAACCACTTTGAGATTTCAATAAAACATTTCCCAGATGAATAAGGATGTTGACAATCTTCAGTTCTTTGTTTCTCAACCATTTGGGTTTCCCCTTTTGAGAATTCTCTACTTAGATATGTACCCCATTTTTAATTGGGTTATTTGTTTTCTTAATATTTAGTTTTTTCTTTATGTATTTTGGATATTAGCCCTATATCAGATGTGTAAAATCTTCCTCAATTTTGTCTGAATGACAGTGTCCTTTGCCATGCAGAAGCTTCTCAGTTTCATGAGGTCCTATTCATTAATTGTTGCTGTCAGTGCTTGTGCTAACAGTGTTCTGTTCAGTTTTCCTGTGCCAATGAGTTCAAGGCTATTTTCAGCTTTCTCTTCTATCAGGTTCAGTGTATCTGGTTTTATGTTGATGTCTTTGACCCATTTGGAGTCGAGTTTTGTGCAGGGTGATAAGTGTGGATCTATTTTTATTCTTCTGAATGTAGACATCCAGTTTGTAACACCATTTGTTGAAGATGTTGACTTTTGTGAGTATGTATTTTTGGCTTCTTTATCAAAAAATCATGTGTCCTTAGGTGTCTGGATTCATGTCTGATTATTCTAGTTGATTCATCAATATCTATATTTTTGTACCAATTCTATGCTGTTTTAATTATAGCTCTGTACTACAATTTGAGGGTTAGTGATACTTCCCACAGATTTTTGTTATTCAGGATTGTTTTAGCTGTCCTGGGGTTTTGTGTTGCCATATGAAGCTGAAAATTATCCTTTCAAGATCTTTGAAGAAATGTATGTTGAAATTTTGTTGGGGATTGCATTGGATCTATAGATTCATTTTGGTAGTATGGCCAGTTTTACTATTTTAATCCTACTGGTCCATGAATGTGAGAGATCTATCTTTTGATATGTTCTTCAGTTTCTTTCTCCCATGTCTTGGTTTTTGTCATATGAGTCTTTCACTTGTTTGGTTAGAGCTACCCAAGACATTTTATATGATTTGAGGCTACTGTGAAAGGTGTTGTTTCCCTGGTTGTTCTCAGTCTGTATGCCTTTTGTGTATAGAGGAGCTACTGATTTTTGTGAGTTAATTTTGTATACATCTTCTTGCTGGAATTTTTATCACCTATGAGTTTTGCTTCCTAGGTCCATTTTCTTGGAAAATCTTTTTCCATCCTTTTACCTTGAGACCCATGTTTATACTTGATGTTAAGGTATGGTTCTTAGACATAGCAGAATGGATCCTATTTTTGCATCCTTTGTGTGTTAGTCTGTTTCTTTTTATTAGGGAATTGACACCATTGATTTTGAGAAATATTCATGGGCAGTGTTTGTTGATTACTCTTCTCTCTCTCTCTCTCTCTCTCTCTCTCTCTCTCTGTGTGTGTGTGTGTGTGTGTGTGTGTGTGTGTGTGTGTGTGTGCTTCTCCTTTTTGATTTGCTGGTCTGGGATTATATATTCCCTGGGTTTTCTTGGTTGTGGTTAACCTCTTTAGGTTGGAATTTTCCTTCCAGCAGCTTCTGTAGGGCTGGATTTGTAGATAGATATTGCTTAAATTTGTTTTTTTTTATCATGGATTTTATTTTCTCCATCTATTGTGATTGAAACTTTTGTTGGTATAGTAGTCTGGACTGACTGACATCTGTGGTCTTTTAAAGTCTGTAGAACATCTGTCCAGGTCCTTTGGGCTTTTAAGTCTCCATTGAGAAGTCAATTGTTATTCTAATAGGTCTGTCTTTATATGATACTTGGTCTTTAAAATTTATTTTATTGATTCTTTGTGGATTTCACATCATGCTTCTTGATTTCACTCATCTCCCCATCCCTTCCCAACCACCCTCTACCCTTACAGCCTATCCACCACCCCTAGATAAAACAAAATAAAATTTAAAAGAAAAGAGAAAAAGAAAAAAGAAAAATCTAGCCATGGGAGTTGTAGTGTGACACAATGAGTCACACAGTATACCCTTTAGTCCATATATCGTTACTTACAAGTGTTGATTGTAATAAGTCACTGGTTTTTGCTACACCATGGATACTGAGCTCTTACTGGGGCTCCTCTTGGATATCCTGTTGTTGTTCTGTGTCATAGAGATCCTGCAACTTTAGGTCTGCAGGGTTGTCCCCTTCATGTGTTTCAGAGGATCATAAATGGGGTGGATGATAGTATAGGCTGACTCATAGCCCTTGTTTTGGTTCTGGATGGTTGCTGGGTTGGTCAGCCTGGCAGGCAACTCTCTTATTCTCACCACCAGGATGAGCTCTCCAATAGTGCCAAGGCTAGCTCACTTTATGTAGAAAACGGCAAGGGACAGGCTGGTTCTCCTGCTCTTATGTCCCTGGTGTTGGCTTGCCCACACCTACATCACCAGAGCTAGTTCTACTGTGTTGCCCAAGTAAGGTGTAATGGTCACTCTGGTGTGCTGCAGCAGGTGAGAGGCAGGGCCATCACCTTCATTTTTATGACCTATGGGCCAACTCTCCTGCTTCCCGAAGGCATCCAGGCAGCCAGATGTAAGGGGAGGCATCTCTTTCGCACACATGCTGCCTTCATGAGAGACTAGTAGTGGTGTCAGTTCTCCCATGCTCAGGCCCTCTGGACTGGTTCACTCATGCCTCCACCAGCAGGACCAGCTCTACTGTAATGTCCAGATAAGATGTAGGGCCAGCTCTCCTAGTGCTGCAGCTGGTGGGATGCTAGGCCAGCTCATCAGTTCTCATGACCACAGGGCCAGCTCTCCCACCTGCTAAAGGTGGTGAGGGGTGGAGGTTGGGGTTGGGGAGGACAACTCCCCCCTTGCTCACACAATAATGTAGAAGCTGAAGGGTGGGGCCAGATCCCCCACACTCTCATTTTCAAGCCAATAAAGTTGACAATCAAGGTTCACCATTACAGCTTCTGAGAGTGGCATGGAAGGACTTCTAGGAGGTGCCACTAGATATCAAGCTATTGGTATCTTGTTTGTGGACTTTGTAGCCTCTACAAATAGTAAGCGATCCATGCCCCTGTCAATAGGGTTAACTTCACTGTGCTGCCCAGGTGAGGGGAAGGGCCTGCTCTACCAAGTGATGCAGTTTGTAAGGGGCTGGGTCATCTCTCCCACCTGCCACGGTATTGAAGAGCAAGAGGAGGAGGGCATCTTTCCCTCACCCATGGCACCACACATGTTAGATGAGGGGGGAGGGACTTTCACCCTCAGTGCCAATTTGCCCACAACCTTGCCAATAGTCAGCTCTGTCATACTGGCCAGGTAAAGTATAGGGACCTGCTCTCTCCAGTGCTGCATCCTGTGTGTGTGTGTGTGTGTGTGTGTGTGTGTGTGTGTGTGACCAGTTCTCCCTAGTGTGCAGCTAGTGATGGGTGAGTCCAACTCTGTGCAGATCTATCCTCTTGGCCTTCATTGGTAACTGGAGCTATGTACATCAACACAGACCACAGCTGTGACAGGGTCATGGCTGTGGGCCTAGACACGGACCTTGGCAGCAGCTGGATATCACAGGCCATCGACCTCAGCCCATTCCTTGCTGCCTTCACCTCTTTTGGTTTGCCTCTCTCCACAGGACATGAACCTCCCTCCTTCCCTCCCCCCCTCATATCTCACTATATATTCGTTCACCATAACAGAGTCCATTGATGCCTTCTGGTGCTGGGCAGGCCTGTGTTTTCTCCTCCTGGGCTGGGGTGGAAAGACCTAAACTGGATGTGAATCTTTGTCTCCCAGTTAGTCTTACAGGTGCTTGTTACTTGGTCTTTTACCTTTCAGCTTTTAATATTCTTTGTTCTATACATTTAGTGTTTGGATTATTATGTGCTGAGGGGACTTTCTTTTCTGGTCCAGTCTGTCTGCTGTTTTGTATGCTTTTTGTACTTTGGTAGGCATCTCCTTCTTTAGGTTAGGGAAAATGTTTATGATTTTATTGAAATGTTTTCTGTGCCTTTGACCTGGGTTTTTCCTCCTCCCTCTATTCCTATTTTTCTTAGATTTGACCTTTTCATAGTGCCTCCAATTTCTTGGATGTTTTGTGTCAGGAGTTTTTTAGATTAAATTTTTTTTGGCTGAGGTAACCATTTCTTCTATCTTGTGTCTTCTATCTTCTATCTATGCTCTTCTATCTTTTTTTTTATTATGTTGGGGAGGCTTGCCTCTGAGGTTTCTGTTCCTAGATTTTTCATTTCCAGATTTCCCTCATTTTGGGTTTTCTTTATTGGTTCTATTTCCATTTTCAGGTCTTGAACTGTTTTATTCATTTCCTTTCACTCTTTCTGTTTCCTTAGGTTTTTTAAAAGGGATTCACTCATTTCCTCTTTAAAGACCTTTATAATATTCATAAAACCAGTTTTAAAGTCTTTTGCTTGTGCTTCAGCTATGTTGGAATATTCAGAGCTTGCTGTATTAGAGTTGCTGGGCTCTAGTGGAGACATTTTTCCTGGATGTTATTGATTGTGGTTTTACACTAGCACTTAGGTATCTGGGTTTGGAAAGAGTGTAATACTAGGTGCTGTGATATGTGGTCTTGTCTTTGTTTTGCTTCTGGTTTCTGTTGTCCTTTCTGGTTCTTAGGAAAGTGTGTGGCCCATGTGTTGTCTGATAGGAAATTCTTCTGGGATCCTGATAGGTGTGGCCATTCATATTTACAGTTAAAATATGGCTCTAGGTATTGGGATCTGACACTTAGGAATGGAATGGGAAGAAGGGGTGGCCTGAGTGGGTCCATAGGAGCTAGGATAGCTGGGTGTTCCTCCAGGATTTTCTTAGTATCTCAGAAATTGGGGAAGAGAGTGAGGTCACAGAAGAAGGGCTGCTACAGAGCTGGTGATGAGACTGGGCACCAGACTTGGAAGAATGGAGAGAAAAGTGAAGATCTGTAGTCAGCCTACCATTTTTGCTGGCATTAGTGACATGTGGGTTCCCTGGGAATGCCTGTTGGAGTTGGGGGCTTGGATGAAGCAGGGTGGGGAGATGAAGTTTGTAGGGGAAAATCTGTGTGATCTGCTGGAGAAGAGGCCGGAGAGGGAGGGAGGCAGCATCAGGCAATCTATTACAGAGCTGCTCATAAGACAGATATGGGTGGGTGGATGGGTAATGATTGGTTAGTGAGGAGCTGAGGGAAGATATGAAGATGTTCAGTTAGTTATCTGCTTCCCTGGCTAGAGTGGTCTATGGAAGTTAGGAAAAGATCTCTGTGTGACCTACTGGAGATGGAGGCCAGAGGCAGTGGGCCAGAGAGGCTACAGAAGGTTGTTAGATGGTCTGCCGGAGAGCTGGGGATGAGATGGGGGGTAGATGAGGAGATTGGATTTGGAGGAGTTGAGGGAGAGTTGAAGATACAGTTATCCTACCTGCTTCCCTAGATGGAGAACAGTGTGTTTTGAAGCATGGAACACTTATTGAGAACTCTAGTTGGGATCTGGGTAGGGTCTTGGCAGTCTTCCATCAGGAATGATGCTTTTTAGGGATAGATGACCCTCAGTCTAGGACTCCTCAGTGGATCTACTTCCACTGTCAGTGGCTGTAAGGAAAATGTACTCAATAATGTGGGAAGTCCACTTGAACTCAGCATTTTAAGATCCCAGTGTCTTGATGTCATTGACGGCATAATTCTCGGCTGACCACTATTATTAGCAAAGGGATAACCTTATTTCTGTCTTTGCTGGATGTGTCCTCTGTTAGTGTAAACCTAACAAAGGTTTTGTCAGGTTGATAACCCTGTTTAACAGGTGGGACTCATCCCTGAGACACTTGGAGCCTCAGCTCTCTCACCTCATTAAGTCTCTAGGGATATTATGTTTAATTTCAGATGACTTCTTTAGTTTGACAACTTAATCAGAAGCAATCAAAATATGCTTATGGAACATATAGAAAATTAATTTCAAGCCAATGTAAAAGATTATATTTCCAAACCGTGGAGAATAAAGTGAGAAAATGGATGTGCAAATATTATGTAAAATGTTGATGGCTATGCTAATGAGCAGTAGTCAAAGAAAGAGAGCCAGTCTAGTCGACTGCACTACCTAGCCAGATCTACAGCAAGTCACCCTGTCCTCCTAGCTAGTGACTCATCACAGGAGGCTGAGTTTATTTCATGAGATTTGGGATTCAGTGGGACCTGTTGAGTCACTCAAACAGTGAGTCACTGAATACATTTTCCCAAGGATCTACTTAGATTGAGGCATGTAAAGGAGAATGTAGAACTCAACAAAGTGTTATCTTGACCTCTGGGAGTTCATAGTGTGAATGCAATGTCAAAATTGCTCATGGTAATACAAGGAGCTACTGAGGATAGACCAAAAGTGGCATGTCTTTGAAACTGTCTTAGGGATGTCTTATTTATGAACATGTTTCCAGTACTTGATACACAGCACTGGTAGTGAAAAAAATTGGAAAATTGGATTGAATAAATGTATTGCAAGTGCATACTGGGTATAACGTGGACATCTAACTGGAAACCCCGACCCCCGCCATGCTTCCAACATCAGATATACATGCTCATTGAACTGTTAGGATTTGAATGTGAAACATCTCCCTAGGCACATGGGTCTGAACACTTGGTCTCCAATGGGTGGCAATGCTTGGGAAGGTTGCAGAAACTTTAGAAAGTGAATCCTTGCTGGAAGAAATGGGTCCCTGGGATGGGCTTTGAGTTCTTATAGACCAGGCCTACCTGTGTTTACGTACTGCTTTCTGATTGCAGATGCAATGTGACCAGTTGGCTCCCACCCATGATGCCATGTTTCCTTGCCTACAGTTATGTCTTCCCCACTAAGAGGGACTGAATCTGTTTGAACAAGCCGAATTAAACTGTCCCCTTAGGCTGCTTCTCATCATGTATTTTTGTCATAACAAGAAGAGGAGAAACTAACACACCCGCTGACAGATAATGTTGAGCTCTACAGACCTTAGCTGCATATGTAACAATTCAACTCTTTAATGGCATATACAATGATTTGACTCTTGTGTTGACTACCCACATTTAGTGCAGACCTCACAACTTGAAGTGTGTAATCACACACAAAGGTCCTCTGGCTTAAGACACCAACTCAAAGTCCAGGTCATCTGTACTTGTGGCCATTTGGCTACAAAGTAGGGGTTAGCATACACTCTGTCTTGGGCTTGATAGTTTGCTGTGCTGGTTTATAGGAGGCATGAGAATTCTTTACTATTTTTACCAGCTTTATGAAGGACAGAAATGAACATCTAGATGAAAAATGACCCCAAATTAGATCCAAGAGAATCTCAAGTACAAGGGCTCTGTTCCTAGGAACTTGGGATTGTATTATTGTATTAGTTAATTTTCTGTTGCTGTGATAGAAATATAACTAAAAAAAAAAACTTAGAGAGGGAAAAGTTTCTTTGGGATTATCGTTCCAGAGGGATAAAAGTCTATCATGGCAACAAGAAGCAGGCGTGGTAGCAAGAAATGAATGTTGAGGAATGGTGGTGGCCGTGGAGACCTTTGTGATTATAGACATGCATTGGGGGGAACCTGGAATGTTAAGCCCACAAGGTTATTTCTTCAAGGGAAGAAATGCAAAAATCCATGCCACACTCGGAAGTCTGGAACAGATGTGCTTTCTAGACTGGTGACCTTTGCACAATCTTGTGGCTGGAGGTTTTCTGACACTGGACCCCTCACTGGAGAGGGGTCCAGATGCTTCTTACAAACTTGTTTTTCTCAATCTACAGAATATGTCTTTATGTAAGGTGTCACATGTACTTCAACAAGAGTTTGAATGTAGTCACCTCTGGTCTGTATGTAGCTTCCTTTGTTCCTCAAGGAGATCTGGGTATGCTTTGTGGTGCATACACTGAGTTAGTCATCATAAGAGTAGTTTTTCACCAGGTTGTGCTGTGTTCAAAAACATCTAAAACAAACAACTTGGGGTCAGATTCCTGATGTTTGAACCAAGACCAGCTACTGATCTGCCTTCTTTTCCTGCAGATTGTCACTGCTGCCCATGAAGGTCACAAAGGTCCCTCACCCAGAATGTGGGATGGGGAGGGAGAGAAGATGGGAGGGAGAGAGAGAGAGAGAGAGAGAGAGAGAGAGAGAGAGAGAGAGAGAGAGAGAGAGAGAGAGAGAGAGATCTGGAAATGGAACAAATTAATAAACTTTCAAAGGCTGTCTCTAGTGATACACTCCTCCAATAAGATCACACCTCCTAAACTTCCCCAAACATTAAGGCCAACTGGGGACAAGGTGTTCAAATACACAAGCCTTTGGGGGGGCATTTTCTTTTAAGCCACCTTAGGGCTGTGCTGTGAGGCTCTGTTCACCTTTCCTTAGGGTTCCTAGTGGAGTCTCCACCACTGGGCACTGGGGACTAAACCCAATCCCTCCTCTCTCTTGGGAGTCTGTGGTGACGATGAAGTTCTACCCTGCTTCATCTCACAGCCAGCCTCTTCCCGAAGCTGTTGAGGTGGCTTTCAGAGATGCCAGCCACCTCACTAACAGACACTTTGGTGAAGTTGAAAGGGACTGGTTGTGAGTCACAAAAGCAGCTCCCATTATTCTGCACTCAGGAAATTCCAAGGGGTTTAGAAGCTCAGCATCTGGAACTGCAGACAAAACCAGAAGGCTATGATAAAAGTGCCTCATCACCTCTGTTACCCAGGACATTTCAAGAGCCTTAAAAGCTCTGTGCAAGGGACTGGGGATGGGACCATGTCCACACTTCCTATCCTATCACGATGTCAGTGTCTTTCGGAATATACGACAATCAATGAATCTTGTACAGATGACTCAGGTATTAAGGGAGGGTCCCCCTCCCATATGAAAACAGTGTGGAGCTGTTAGTCTCATACGTGGCTGATGATCCGGGTTACTCTTTGATCATCAGCACGCTACAGATTGAGTGTATTCTGTAGGTTTGGGAGGAGGGGAGTGACCTACTTTTGGGAGACTTGGTATTGTGCCTTCCAGCACAACTCTGTCCTAGATTGCATGGGCCTTGAATTTGTGTCCCACTCTTTGCCAGCTGATTTATATTGTGCAAGTTACTTAACCTCTCTGTACCCACATCTGCATTGTCAAGTGCACAATGGCAGGCTAATAGTCTTTCCCACACATTGTGAGGGGTTTGTGAATTGTAACATGTAAGGAGCACCTGGAATGTACCCAGCACATTCTAGCTGTGGGTTTGATGCTAGCTGTCCCTACTAACTGACACGCAGTATCTTTGTGGAACCCCAGGATTTTCACTCACTCCTTGGACAACCTGTGTACTACCTAGGCTCTGTAGTCCTTGCTTTTCCCATGTTTACAATGGGACAGTGGAGATGCATCTGTGTGGGCAACAGTAACTTGGAAATGCCTACAAAGTCCTATGCTCTGGTTCTTCCTGAGAGTCTGTGAGGGGAGACATTATGCTGAGTTGAGGAAGATGACCTGTGATGGGTGGAGGGGTAGCTGAGACATGAAATGGAGGAGCTGGCTGTTTGAAGATGTTTAACACTGGGAAGCCCAGACCTGAATGAAGCATGCCTGGAGGATGCCAGGAACTTGAGAGGTTTTATTGCTGAGCTGGGGAGTTTGTAGGAAGGAGTGTAGAGAGAGTACATTGCTGTCTCTAACCTAGTGGACAGACTAGGGAGAAAAAGGGTGGTGATGGAAGGCTGGGGTCATAGGGACTGAGACAGATATGTGGGGAGGGGTTTTTGACAGTACCCTCCAGTCGCTAGCCAGTGGCTTTGAACAGGGCCATGGGACCCTGCACTTTTTGGTAGATGAACTTACCTTTCTTTTTTATTGTGGTGAAATACACCTGACATAAAGTTTACCATCTGAACCATTTGTAGCTGTACAGTTCAGTAGCAGCAAGTGCCTTCACATTGTTGTAGAGCCATCACCACCATCCATCCCCAGGACACTTTTATATTCCTGGGCTGAGACTCTGTGCCCGTTAAACATTAATTCACCATCTCCCCTCCCCCAGCTCCCAGCAACTACAATGCTATTTTTCTTTTGACTGTGAGTCTGGCCTCTCTAGGTATCTTATACAGTAGACACATACTGCACTCCCCCCTCTGTGAGCTTATTTCACACAGCTTCACATCAAAGTTTTCTCATGTTGTAGCATATATCAGAATGTCCTTTTGTTTTAAGGATCCGGTGGCATTGGGGATATAAACTGTATTTGTTTGTTTGTTCCTGCAACAGACACTTAAATCGCCACCATCCTTTCATCCTACTGTCAATCCATAAGCGTTTCAATTTCTCCCTATCCATGCCAACACTTCTTTTTGTTCCTTCTTGCATTCTGTCTCTCTCTTTCACCTCCTTGCTTCCTTCCTCCCCTCCTTTTCCCTTTATCCTCTTCTCCCTCGCTCCTTTGGAGAAATATCTGTGCAGTTCTCTGCTTATTTTTAAGTTGGGACTTCTTGTTCTTGTTGTAAGTTGTAATAGTTATTTGTTCTGGATTTTAATCCTTATTATATTTGCAAAAGCTTTCTCTTATTCTCCCATCTCATGGCTGGCTTTTTTACCTCTCTGAATAGAGGTGTGTGTGTGTGTGTGTGTGTGTGTGTGTGTGTGTGTGTGTGTGTGTGTGCGCGCGCGCGCGCGCGCGCATGTGTATGTCCATGAGTTCAGGTGGAATGTGTGCAAGTTTGGATGCTTAGAATGCCAGGAGAGGGTGTTTTATGCCTTGGCACAGGAGCACAGGTAAGGATGGGCATCCTGATCTGGGTACTTGGAGCTGAGCTGGGGTCCTCGGAAAGAGCAGTCAGTGCTCTTAACTGCCGAGCCATCTCTATAGCCCCTGTCTGTTTTGAGACAGTGTCTTGTCATGTGATTGAGGCTAACCTCAAGCTCATGATCCTCCAGCCCTAGTTTCCTGAGTGCTGGTAATGCAGACAGGTATAGCTGTACTTATCTCATGAAAGCTTTTGACATTGAAGTCCATATTACCTGGTTTTTTATTTTGTTGCCTGTGCTTTTGGCGTCACTCACAACCCCATCATTTTATGTATCACTTATGGAAGTGGCATTATTATTCCCAAAGTGCCCAGGATATGCTGTGACTACATATTTTAGCAAAATCTGTCCTGTAATTCTCTTGGGCTATTCTCAGTATAGACATATGGATGCACAATGTTGAATTTGCAGTTGTCATGCTTTTCCTTCTGAATTCTCTTTTGTGTATCAATCAATGGTCCCATCAATCTTGAAGTCCCAAGGCCTAAAAATAGTCACTTTTGACTTCTGGTCCCTTCTCTCCATAGCCAGTGGGTAGGAGTTGGGAAATTGTTCTCCTTATGTCCTTCCAGCCTCCCTGGAGGGAGAAGATTGGTACTTGCTTATAAAACACAGGCAAAAGGGATGCTTGCTCCCTTCAGGCCTGGCAATGCCAGCTGTACACAGCTCTACCTGCCCATTCCCTGCCCTCTCCATGCCCTCTCCCTGCCTTCATGTGCTGGCTTTGTACATAGGACCCATGGAGGTCTGTGTGAATTATGACAGCACCACAAAGTGGAAGGAATTTAGGGACTTCAGTGACCACATGGATCAAGTTCCCTCCTCCCTTCACATTCTCTTCTAATGTGCATGAAAAAATAAACTTTATGTGTTAAAATCCTTAGATTTTGTGATTAAAAAATTAGCAACTGGCCTGTACAGATGAATTCTAATCTAATTCAGAACTCTCAAAGGCCCATCCTCAAAAAGATGCCCCCTGTACCTTTGTGTGTGTGTGTGTGTGTGTGTGTGTGTGTGTGTGTGTGTGTGTGTGTGTGTGTGTGTCCATGGATAACAGTTTGAGACTCCTTGCTGGTCCCCTCACCCCTAGACTCCTGGAATGACTTACTGATTACTGGTCTAGTTGTTCCTCTTCTCACGCACCATCCATACTCTCAGAAAAGAAATATTTTAAAGAAGATAAAAGTTGCATATGATTTAGTTAGCAACTTTAGTTATCAAGGGTTTTCCCATTATTTAGGGCTTCTTTCTTCTCCCACGGGAAGGCTCATCTGTTGCCATGCTCTCTTCTCATTGGCTTCATAATGACCATTCAAGTTCAAGTTCAGGTATTCCCTCTTGTCCAGCAAGCCCTTGGGAGATTTCCTCTGCCTTATTCTCTGGCCTACAGTTAGAACTGCCCACATTTTGTTCTTCATTAATAAAGTTCTATGTTAAATGTCTTCTGCTAAACTGCACATTTTAACATTGGATTCATCAGTGGGACGTAAGAACATCTTGAAATATGTTGAACGTTGTGTGGAGTTTTATTTGTTCTTTGAAAACTGAATACATTTATACAATGTATTTTGATCATACCCACATACCTCTCAAACTCCCCCAGGCACCTCCTGTCTTCCTCCCAATTCCATGTCTTATATTTTTGTTATTAATAACCCCCTATGTTCAATTAGTGCAGCCCATATGTGCATGGATGTGGGTGTACGCTTTTGAAGAGGGGCAGGGTAGACTATAGAATTTTCCTTCTAGTGTTGGGAGGCCACAGGAATGGAATGCCAATGCCTTTTTTTAAAAAAAACTTTTTGCCTTTTTTATTTTCAATTTAAAAAAATTAAATTTGAAATTAAAATGTAACCACACCATTTTTCCTTACCTTTCTTTCCTCCAGTGCCTCCTATGCTCTCTTTTGTCTCTGTCTCTGTCTCAAGTTCATGTCCTCCGGCCTCTTTTAAAAATATATTGTAGTTACACACACACACCCCTTAGGATAGAAATACAAATTGCTCTGTCTGTATTGTCACTTGTATGTATAGGATTTGAGGGTGACAACTTGGTGTTGATAACCAACTGGGAACTCTGCCCTGGGGAAGACTACTTTTTCTCTCCCACTCAAAGAAGTCCTTAGTTGCATGTAGTTGTTTGTTTAGGGTTGAGACCCTATGAAATTCTCCCCTTCCATGTTAACATGTCCTTATGCATGTCATGTTTAGGCAGTCATGTTGTTGAGGCTTCATAGATGTAGCTTCCCTGACATTTCTAGCAGACATCCTGTTGCTCTGGCTCTTACAAGCTTTCTTCCCCCTCTTCCTCGATGTCCCACGAGCCTTAGCGGCAGAATTTGTATTGTAGATGGATCAGTTGTGGCTGTGTGCCACAGAATCACTTATTCTATGCGTTTTCATCAGTCATGGTTTTCAGTATTGGTCACCATCTGTTGCAAAGAGGAGTTTCTTTGTTGAGAGGTGAGAGCTATGCTTATCTATGGATATAAGGATAAATATTTAAAATTCGGTTAGGTTTTATACAGTGGCAGATGTAAGTGCTCCTGTAAGATCCATGACCTCACTAGTCCTAAGTAGTTGGCAAGGTCTCCAGTACCAGTCCTAAGGGGGACTAAAGTCCAATTAGACAGCTGTTAATTATTGTCAAGATCTGAGTGATACTATCATACACTTAGGATAATGCCAGCTAGTCATTGTGGTAGCTAGCAGGTGTCATAGCTGGATAGGATTATTGTTTTATTCCCTCCCTTGGAAACTTGCATGGATCTTCTCATACCCTGAAAATTAGTTCTTCAATCCCCCAGGTTCTGTATCTGAAGTATATGGTATCATCAGCAATAGGAGCTTACCTTCCATCTCTGGGAGAACCGAGGGCAGCAGCAATAGCCTATAGTGTTTTGGGGTCACTTGGACTCCCTTGACCAACAGCTTGTAAGGGAGCTTCTCGTGCTGGGTATTGGGGATTTTTGTTATGTAGTTTTTGGCTCTTGGGGGAAAGCACTGCCTGCCTAAGTGGGAAAATTTCATTTATATTATATCTTTATATGTCTATACATAGGCTTATATGTATTATATGTCACTTTAGGTAAATAGATATGGTTCCTTAAGACTTTTAAAGACACACTTAGTTATTTTACCCTTCTCCTTCCTTCTCTTTCTGTGTTGACCTTCTCCTTCCCAACTAACCACTTGCCTGTTTTTTCCATTTCCCCCTTCAGATTGTATTTGCCTGCTATACCTCTTTTTATCGCTCTTCCCACTCCATGGTCCCTTTTTAGTTCCCAGGCTTTTGCATTACTCCAGGTTTTGTACTCACATCTGAAGAACTAGAGTTAGGTGCCATAGATGGGAGAGAACATGAGATACTTGTTTTTCTTGGTCTGGGTTATCTCACTCAATATAATCTTTTCTAGTTTCATCCATTTGCCTCCAAATTTTATGCAGCTGAATAGTATTCTATCGAGTATGTGTACACATTTTCATTATCATTCATATGTTAAAGGGCCTTTAGGTTGTTTCCATTTCACTGTAAACAGAGTGGTACCCACTGCCTTTTAAAATAATTCCTGGTGTGCAAATATGTGTTACTTCCCAGAGTGGAGGTAGAGTCTACTTAAATAGCAGCACTTTCCACCCTTTTGCTGTAGTAAGGAACATTCCTGACTTCCGGGGAGAGTGTCATAATCCACTTTGTTTGTTTTACAGAATCCCAAAGACTGAATCATTTATTAAAAAATAAATTAAAAACACGAGGTTACTACAGTTCTGGAAGCTAAAGAGTATAAGTCAAGGGATCTATACCTGCTAAAGACCTTTTTTTCTTTTCTTTTTTTTAAATCAGGAAACCACTCCAGAAATTAGCAAGTCATTGCCATGGTAATCTCCACCAGCTCTACCCTCATGACCTCATCACTCCTTAATGGTGACATCATTCCACTCTGCAGCATTGGGAATGGAGTTTACAGTCAATAAATTTTACGATCATAGCAGAGGCACAATTAAGAACCTCTGTAGTTTCCTTGATGAGGGATGTGGACTACACTTAACTGTGGGTAAAGGGACAAATGTTTATAAACTGTTGTTAGGGATTATGCTGGTTTATTAAGCTAATGGTTGTAGATTCTTCAGTAACTGTGATTTCACTAGTACTGAGTAGTTGTCTGGGTTTCCAGTACCAGGCATGGTTTCCCTCTTGTTGAGGAGGCTTAAATCCAATTACAGAGCCATTGATTACCACCAAGGTATGTGTGCCACTACTGTACCCTTAAGGTTATTGTTCATGCTGGTCGTTGATGTGGCTCATAAGCGTCATAGCTGGGTGGAACCATTGGTGGCCTCTGTCCTTTAGAAGCTTGCATGGCATCTTCTGGTACCATGAAAGGGTCCTCAGGGAGGAAACATTCAGGTCAATTCCAGCTCAGGTGTTGCTGAGTCCTGTTCCCGAAGTACACGGCAATAGGGACTTACCTTCTAGCTGTGGTGGGCAACCAAGGTCAGCAGCAATTGGATATATGTTTTGGAAGCATTTTTTGCAACACACGGAGATCACTATAGCAAACCACAACTAATCAAACTGCAGAGTTGTGGAGCTCAGTTCCAGTGGATACACCTACAAAACATTTCCACACTTAAGGCTCAGGGAACATTGCGGAAGAGGGGGTGGTAAGAACGTAAGAGCCAGAGGACCAGGGAGTTTGCTGTGAGATTGTTTCTCCTAGTAACATCAGAATCTACACCCATAAAGTCTTACCAGAATAATTTTCCATGTGTGATACCAGCAGACATGCCAGAATCTATGGTCTTAAAATTTATGAACTGTAAGCTTCATTCCCAATGCTGCAGAGTTGAATGATGTCATCTTTAAGGAGGGATGAGCTCATGAGGGTAGAACCTCAACCCTACACAAGGAACTATAGGCAACTGAGGAAATCTAGGATCAGGAGAAGCTAGGATCAGGAGAAGTGGTCATCCCAAAGGAAGAACATGCTAATTGGTTGTCCAATGCCAAATGGTCAGCCCCGAAAACGTCCATAAAAGTAACATTATATTGACTGAGCAGGTATATTTAGGAATATATATGTATATTCATGTACATAAATGCATGTAATAGCAATTTGTGAAAAAAGAGGCCATGAATTTGAAGGATAGTGGGAGAGGTATATGGGAAGGTTTGGAGGGAGGAATGAGAAGGAAGAAATATAATTATATCCTAATATCAAATATAAAGAAAATGAGCTTCAACTGAGAGGCTCATAAAATGACATAAGGCCGCAGGACCTTTCGTGCACAAACAGCAGGTACTTTAGAATTGCCTGGAATGAACGAGTCTGGCCAATTTCACAGCACCTGGCCCACCCTCAGACCTGTCAGGTTGATGACTGGTTCTTGACAAAGGGTGAGACACCACAAGTTTTCTTACCCTAATCATGTATGATGCTAGCCTGCAGATTCTACTTCGTGGGTTTGTCTCCATTGTTCTAAATCTTATAGATTCTTACAGACTGTGTGGCTGGGGCCCAGTGGCTTCTGATGCTTGCCTTCCCTTGGGAGGTGTGTAAAGCCTCACTGGATTCTTCTCCCTAACTCTTAGTGTTTGCTCAGCACCCAGCCCTAACAGCCAGCAGAATGCCTTGCTAGCTTTTTCCTCTACAGCTCTTTGAATGTTTAATAAATTCTTAATTAAAAGCCGGGCACCTCATCTATTTCTGTCAATTGCTTCTGTGTTGTGAAGAAGAGAGGCCTACAGGAGGGAAATGTCAGGCCCACCCTCCACCCTCGGTTCACACCCACATCCCTACACATGCATTTGCCTACATGCACACATACACAGCCCAGGACTTGGTGCTGTATTTACATAATTCTATTGACATTTTGAGGCTAAAATTATGTATGCTACTTTAATTTGCTGTTAAATTAAATTATGAATGTTTGGAACGTAGTAATTTCTTTTGTTCTATGAACAGATTGTTTTATATATCTGCCTATATTACCAAGTTATTAATTTAATGATTTCATAATAGCAGCTCATTCCTCTGGGTAATATAAAGACTGAAGTGTACGCTCTGTACAGCACAGGCAGAAGCTGCTTGCCCTACGTGAATTGAAGGTTTTTGGAATAAAGATATTAGTTTTGGCAGAATGTTTAAGAGTGCATAGGGAAACTGGAGGGATGTGTCAGGTCAGTTCTGGTTTCCCAATCTCATTTTAAAAAGGCAGGGCATAGTCCATTGCCCATGAGACTGCAGGAAAAATAATTTTCTTAAGTAAAGTCAGGCCCTAGCTGAGCCTGTGTTTGAGAACTGTGGATGCCCATCTAGTCTGTTAGCATTGGACACAGCATGGCTTCTGCTCCAGCTGAAAGCAGGGTGGTCTTTTGTCTAGAGGGTCTCTTTGGTCACTATCCAATCTGCATGCTGGAGAGGTGTTGCTATGGCAACTTGGCATTGGCCACATTACTCTGTTCCTTGTTGGCACCTGACCCTATCTGAGTGAAATGCCAAAGGCTAGTGTGTGTGTGTGTGTGTGTGTGTGTGTGTGTGTGTATTTTCTGGATTCCAAGAGATTTTCCTTTATGCCAGCAAGTTGTTTCTTCAGGTTTCTGTGCCTCAATTTTCCAATCAATAAAATGGAAACATTGATAGTAGCTGGGTAGCCAATGTAGGACTGAATAGGACTCCTATAAGAAAGCAGATACAATGCTTTTGCTGATATCTAGGGGCTGAGTTGTGTGGAGTTAGGAGGGTGAATACCACACACTACCTCATTCTAGAGCAGTGATTCTGACAATGGCCATGGCTATTCCTTTTGCAGTATCAGGGGGTTTCAGTTGATATTGGAGATTTGAACAAGAGGGCTTCTAAAGTCATCTTCACCTCTGTTAGTTATTTTTACTTTTTTTTTTTGTTGTTGTTCAGAAGAAAATATCTCAAAATGATTAATTTCACTGGAGAATGCCGCACTGAAAACAGAGCCTTGCTGAGGAAGTGTTGTGCTTTCTTCCATAGCTGTGGAGCTCCTCTTACTCACCAACGACTGATGTGTTTCCAGGACAGACGTGACTTCTGCCTTCTCCATGGTGACACTCCAATGGGACCGGGAGACTAAAACATACATGATCCTGACAGTGATCTGTGATGGCAGCAGTATGGGCTAGAAGAGGGCAAAGGAAGCTGGGCCAAGAGCAAAGGATTGAATATGGGTTGTCTAGACAAAGAGGAAGCAGGATTGTGGGCAAAGCAAAGCTGTCATAGGAAGAAGCAGAAATAAGGAGGGAAATGGAATTGGAGGGATCTGTGTAGTTAGTTGGAATGCTTGCGGCATGAGTGGTGAGACACTGGCTAAAGGGACCAGCAGGGTCTAAACTGGTAACAATCAAAGTCTTGCTAGGCCAAAGGCAATTGGGAACCACTGAATGAGGGAAGGACTCAGTGGGGGGAGAGTCTGTGGAGGAGGGTAGAGTTGGAGTCAGGGAAATCAGTCATAGGACTCTTGTAGCAATCAAGATGAGAGGCAGTGACATGGAGGGAAACTCTAAAGAGGCCCAAGAAGAATTGCTGAGGTCTGGCTTAGGGAAGATGGAGGCAGTAAAGTAAAGGACATTGCTGAAGGTAGGCAACCAGGGGACTGTGAGATCACTCTGGATCCTTTTAGTTTTCCACCTTCTGGATTTTCTATGATGTCCTGAAAGGTATTCATACCAACCACTTTCCCCATGGCTGACACACACTTACACACACACACACACACACACACACACACACACACACACACACACACTCACACTGGTTTATTCCTGGATACATACATAATACATAGATACATACATGCTCACTCTCTGTGTCTGTGTCTGTGTCTGTGTCTGTGTCTGTGTCTGTGTCTGTGTCTGTGTCTGTGTCTGTGTCTGTGTCTGTGTCTGTGTCTGTCTCTCTCTCTCTCTCTCTCTCTCTCTCTCTCTCTCTCTCTCTCCTGTTGTGTGCTCCATGGAGTAAGACGAAATGCTTCTCTGTTTATCCCAGTGTGATAGTTATGCGAAACATTCTTGACCCTCCACCAAGAAAAGAAAGTTTCTTCTGTGTTTTATCTACAGTCTTGGATGTCATGTTTTTGTCTTCATGGACCATCTCCCCATTAGGGTGTGCTTTAATGATGTCTGAATTCCTGGTGCCTAGCAACATGTCAAGTAAACTACAGTCACCACTGTGAATGACTGATGAGTAAAGGACCCTGAGGGTCTTGGACCTGATCCTTCTTGGGGGTAATTAGCAGTGTTTCCTACTCTTTCCAAGAAGAGACATACATATCCTATCTTGAGAGGTGAAGTACAACTGGTGGCTAGTGTCCTACCCAAGTACCAAATCTTGGTCCCTTGGTCCCAAGGACCAGAGTCACAGAATACTTCATAAATATAGATGAAAGCCTAACTCTACAGCTAGAGCTAGCCAAGAAGGGAAATTGTGAGGTAGGGTTGCCTGTGGATCCATGTGGGTAGAGGATAGGACAAATAAGAGACACTGTCTGTTTGGGCATAGTAAAGAGAAATAGAGAGATGAGGAAACATGGATAAAGACTAAGGAGGTAACCAAAATCGTCAAAAAAGCCAGGGGTGACCCGGGAGCCCGAATTCAGATAGACAATTAACAGTGGAAGTAACTGTTATGCCAGGCATAGGGGGAAAGTCTGGAGGAGTCTTTAAGATGCAGGAATAGAGAATGACTGAGGACCCCAGGGAAGACAGAACAGGGAAGAGTTTGGATTGAAGCCTCAGAAGCACAGACAAGATCACATCAATGGCAACGTGCCAATGCCTGGTACTTTGTATGTAGTCCACAGAAGCTGGATGGATTCGTCATGAATCATGAAGAGGGAATAGAAGAAAAAGAAATGCCACGGGATGGGAGAGAGGTGTTGTCTCCAGGATCTGGGTCTTAGAACTTGCCTTCAGGCAAAGTTGGGTGGAGACAGATCTGGGTAACATTGCATTTAAGACAATTCCAGCAATTATTTCCAAGAATCCTTCTTTAGGGGCAAATTGTTGGCTACACACTTACAGTTTGGTCAGATGCGTTCTGAATACTCCTGTGAAATTCTTATGTGGAAATCTAATCATCTTCAAAGAAATAGCGTCATGAAGTGGAGCCTCTTGAAGGTAGGTAATTTTATCTCCAGCTTCATGTGTAGGATTAGTGGCCTTATAAAGGCTTTTTTGTGTGTGTTAGGGTGTTCATTTTTGTGGCAAATACACTAATAAATACCAGTTTAAAGGAGGAAGGATCTATCCAACTCACTGGTTCAGGGGTTCTGTTCATAGTCCCTTAGCCCCATCACTTAAGTCGTGAGATAAGGGCAGCAGCATAGCAGTGGGAATGCATGAAAGAGGAGACCCAAAACTTCATTGCAGGCAAGGAGCAGAGATTATGGAACATGGATGGCTATATTAGGAAGCTCTCCGTTTCCCATCCCTGTTCCCAGCCTATGGGATAGGGCTGCCTGCATTCTGGGTGGATCTCCTACCTGTATTTAATTCTCTCCATAGATACCCTCACAGACACATCTGGAGGTGAGGTTTATTAATTTCCTAGACACTGATCAAGCCAATAAAGTTGACAATCAAGATTTATCATTACAGTTTCTGAGAGTGGCATGGAAGGACATCTAGGAGGGGGCCAATAAACATCAAATTACTGGCATCTTGTTTGTGGACTTACTAGCGTCTACAACTAGTAAATAATGTATCTTTGTTTAGAAATTATAAATTGTGGGACATTTTGTTCATTGGCTTACATGGACTAACCTATACACTAAACTCCATGGGATCGGTGATGATGACTCAGAGGCCCATAGAGACTGGCACTAGGCAGAGGTCAGGGTCAAAGGGCAGATTGCTAATCTTCTAAATAATTCATTTGGAGGTAGGAATGGGGTAGATTTTGAAGGAATTGCCGAGTGTTCCATGGACAGACTACTTCTGTGTGTGCGAGAATGGTGACAACGGCGATGGCTAAAACTAGGGGAAAAACCTGGCTCAAAAGAAACAAACAAAAAACCCCAGAGACTTATGAGAGGCCATCTGAAACCATTCTATGTCTGGAGCCCTGGGCTATTTAATGTTTCCAGCAATGAACTAGACAATGAAACAGAGAGTACGCTCATTAATTTCATAGATGACACCCAGCTGAGGCTGGAGGGGGCACCTTGGAGGAATGGATTAGAATTCAAATTGACTCCAGTAGGTTTTAGAGATTGGTCAGAAACTGAGCAAATGAGATTCGGGAAGGACAAGGGCAGAGTGAGGGAAAGGCAGCCTCAGGAAGGACTAGGAGGAGTGACTTGCTTTGTTTTAATCCTGCCAACTCTCTTGACCTCCCTTGCCTGACACAGCAAGGCTGACATTTGCACACAGCTTCCAATGAACTTTCACAGCTCTCTCCTTGGAGCCTAGGGTGACAACATCCTTAGAGAGGGCCTGTTAGGAATAAGTTCATGGGAGATTCAGAGATGTTAAAAAGTCTGCCTAAGGCCACACAGCTGATAGGTGTCAAAGGCAGATGCAAAGGCATCTAGCACTTTACATGGCTCATTTGACACCTACCTCAGAGTGCTTTACTGTCTTACTTGATCTGTGTGTGACCTCATTCAGTGGTACAGCCTCTAGATCCTGCTCCTTGGCCCCAGGCAGGTCCCATTTCCATCCGTGTCAGGCCAAGATCCCATGATGTACCTGTCCAACACAATTCTTACTGGCTGCTTCACCAACTTGGATAAAACCCACTGGCTGGCTTTCACACCCTGATGTCAACCTAACTACCTGTCAGGACTCCTCCCTCCTCACCTGTCTTGTTGAGAACCCTTGGAGAAATAGCATGATTGGGTAGAAAGAGTCACTGTGGAGTTAGCAGGCTGTTGGTTCTGCTTGGCAACCAGTCTTTCCAGCCTCTGATCACCTTGCTCTCCTTAGGTCCTAACCTCATTACCAACCCACTTCTTATTATTGTTATCCCACTGGAGAGGAGATGGGTCACCTGGCAAGTAGCCCCTTAACTTCCAGTCCTTATCATCTTCCACTTTGTCCAGTTCTACAATAGCCCTCATCTCCATCCTCCTGGCTCAGGGTGAAGGATGCTGTCTCTGCTTCCTCTTCTCTGCTGTGCTTGTACCGTATTCTGTATGGCTCCATCTTGCACATCTACCACCCTCTCCTCTATGCTTCCTTTCAGCCCTTAAACTTGTGCAGCCTGGTCCATCTATGAGACTTTTCCCAAACAGAGGTTACCAGGAAGGAGCCAGGGGTATACAGCATTTCATATCCATGTTCTTAGGCTAAGTAGAGCATTGGTGGGCTCCTTACACATAATCTAGTACATGACTTTGGGTCACCTGAAATGCTAATAGATCTCCTTCAAGCTACCATGTGAATGACGAAAGCTACCTGCAATCCTCCATGCTTCCCATTCATACCTCACTGTCTTTCCTGAGACCCTTTGTCACCTCTTACCACTCCATTCTTCTCTCTGAGCTCTCTATGGATCACTCGCAGGCCTTTCTGCCACATTCTTTCACACTTCCTTGGCTGGGCCTTGATGTCTATTCTAATTAGCTTGTAAGTTCTACCTTGATCAGAACTTGATTTTTCTTTTTCTTTTCTCTTCTTTTCTTTTCTTTTCTCTTCTCTTCTCTTCTCTTCTCTTCTTTTCTTCTCTTTCTTTCTTTTCTTCTTCTTTTTTTGGTTTTTCGAGACAGGGTTTCTCTGTGTAGCTTTGGAACCTATCCTAGCACTCGCTCTGGAGACCAGGCTGGCCTCGAACTCACAGAGATCCCCCTGCCTCTGCCTCCTGAGTGCTGGGATTAAAGGTATGAACCACCAACGCCTGGCCAGAACTTGATTTTTCATCATGTTGAGCTACCACAGGCTTGATCCATTGGGATGAATCTACACAGTCTGGACTTACATTATTGCCTTCCTGGAGTTGACCTTCTCCTGCTGGCCATCCCTTGAATGTGCTGGACTCCTTCCAAATTTTATCCTCTTTCTCCATAAGCAGGTAATGATTGAAACTTTGTGCCTAAATTATTGTTACTATTCCTGGCTATAGTCTCCTTACTGATGTCCTGATCTCTGTCCTTGCCTCCTGGTAAACATATCATTTTGTTTCTCTACTTGAATCCCCAGCTTCCTACTTAGTGTCCATTCACCTAAGTCTGCATCCACAGTCCAATGTTCTCCCATGATTTAGTGTCATCTGCTCTTGAGAAGCAATTCCTGCCATTGCCACATCTGGCTACTTTTAGGTAATCAAGGACACCATCCTGCTCTCGCCATGCTGCTACTTGTAGGTTACCAAGGACTCCATTGTTCTCATACCCCTGTATCTTTACACAGGCCTTTTCCACCTCCTCCTGTTTACCACCTGGCAGCTGTAACTCCAATGCTCTGTGGCTGCTCACTCTGTGAAGTGACATGCCATCCTACCTAAGAATGCCACACCTGGAGTCACACTGACTAGGTTTGATTCCCTAGCTCCATGACTTGGGTTCTATGCCCCAAGGCTTCCTTTTTCCCCCTCAAAGTGCAAATGAGGAAAGTGTCCACCTCTTGGGATTGTGTGGAGATTAACACACAGGCTTGTAAAGTACCTCCATGGGAAATGCTAAAGGCTGGTCCTCATGATGCTGAAGATGGCCCCATCCTTCAAGATCCAGACACCTGTTCTGTGACGATTTCTCTGGCTTTCCAGATGGACACAGCATTACTCACTTATTGGCATTACCTCATTAGCATTGGTTGTTTGTGTCTACCTCTTCCAGTGTACTGTCTGTTATTTTAAGTGTTGTCCTCAGTATCTGACCCAGTATGTAATGACAGACAACCCCACCTCCATGCCTTAAAGACAAATGGCTTTGACCTTCATCTTTGCTTGATTAGTGTTGGGCCACTGTGATTTTAAATCAGGTTTATCATCCAATGTACTCACTGACAAACTGAGGCCACTATAGTTGCATCTTCATGTTGTATCATGAAAGAAACTCACCAAAGTCAGGCCCATGGTCTAGCATAAATCCCTCAGTAACTGCGATGGATTATCTAGAACTTTACATTGGCTAGTGGGATTCACATTGTCCATCAGCAATTACAGAGACAGAAAAGAGTGGGGGAACTGTATTACATAGCATGAGGGGTGAGGACATGTAATCATCATCTCATGTTCCTTGGCTGGCCGGGAGTGGTGAGTTGAATGACAGTGGCCTCCTTGTTCTCTGATCCTGGGTAGCAACAGCTGGGCTGGCCATTCTCCCCAACAATGATCTCAGTGGGCAAAAATCATGCTGATGCACTAAGAGAATACAAGAGGGGGACTTCCCAGGATAGAGGGGGATGCTTTTGTGGGATCCCAGTTGCTGCCTCATGGGCTGCCAAGACATTCTTATGCCTTGGTGTAGTCGGAAGGCAGCTGACTAGATGGGTGCCAATTAAGGTCAGGCTACTGGTTGGCAGGTCAGGCTACTGGTTGGCAGTGTCTCCCCCGGGGTCAAGTGGGCTCCTTGTCTGTGTTCCCTGGAGTGGAGGGAGTAGGGACATGGGACATGGGACAGAGAGCACTGGCTTTGGTTTTCTTATGCTCTGTCACCTGATTTTGCGTTCCTGCAATCTCTTCTCTGAAGTTCTTACCTGTGGGACAGAGACCAGAGTGGGATGTGATTTTAGTGCGTACTTGTCTGGCTTTGTCCCTTCTTTGGGTATGACTGTTATGTCCTGTTCTAAGCCTCAGTTCACCAAGAGTCTCAGTCCAGCACCCGCCCTTTCTTTATTGGACATTTAGAATTGTGTGGCCTGTCTGTTGATGGCTCTTGGGGGTCAGTGATCACTTTGCTGCACCTGATCTCCACCAGCACATTAGAGGCATTGGCTGTCACATTCAGAAGCCTGGACAGGGAGACTCGCCATCTTCACTATCTTCTTGGGGCAGAGGCAGTTGGACACTCAGCATGGTCTTTGTCCTGCACCAGCTGGTGTCACCTGCGGTTTCTCCAGCAGAGACAGCTCCTTCACTCTGTTTTGTCAGGCATAATCTTTTGTCCTGGCTGGTCACTTGCTACATGAGCTGGCATGATGGCGCTCAGGGGAGGAAACCAGACTGACGAACTCTAAATATGGGCAGGATGGTGTTGAGAAGGCGAGGGATTTGGGGACTTCTAGGTGAGAGGAACATGTTTGGGGGAAATGATGTCTCCTGTGTAGTCCCACAGCTACCAATTAACAGTACTTGTCAGTGAAGGTGGCATTTAGAAAGAGGACTGTGCCTCAAGGCCATCAGAGATGCCCGCTGCCATGTTGGAAGCTGGGTTGCACTCAGGCCAGCTGACTTGTCATCTTCCATGTGGTTTTGTGGGATGAAGACATTGAAGCTGCTGTTCCCATAATGACCTTCAGTGGAGAAGCCAGGTCAGTTTCTGAGGCTGACATGGCCCTGCTTTGGCCCTCTGCCACCCAGGCAATTAACTTCTGCTGTAATTCTGGGCCTCTGCCCCCACATCCCCCCTTTTCAAAACAACCATGTTGAACAAGTGATATACAGGGGGAGGGGAAGGGACTGTCTCCTCTGGAGGCTGCGAGATGACAAGGACCTGAACAGAGAGCTGCATGTTTTGAATCACCAGAGACTCTGTTCCAGGGAGCAGATGTGAGGCAGCTGCGGAGAGTACTCCAGGCAAAGCACCCTGAGGATAAGTGGGGGTGACATGCCGAAGACAGGAGACTCTCCCAATCACTATCCCCCCGGGGCTGGCCCCAAGCCCTGCCAATTAGCTCCTCAGTTTGCTGGGCTCTGCTCCCTGGGGGAGGAGGGGAAGCTGATTCTGTTCTGGGGAGCTGGGCAGTGAGTTTGGGGTTCAGTGACCCCTGGAAAGAACTGTGTTGAAGGTGACTGGGGAGCTGCTCTGGGACCTCGGTGCCTGCTGCTCTGGTGGGGACCCTCCGGTCTCCCCGTGTGCCTCTTTCTACCTTGCAGCAGCAGCTCAGCAGAAACCTGGGTTAATCAGAAGCCACTGACCCTGGGAAGACGGTCTCAGAGGAGAGAACCTATTTTAGGCTGGTGAAATGATTAGTGATACTAATCACACATCTTCAGCTCAGACCCTCTGGCCTACTTTACGGTTCCCAACTTTCTCTGGGCACACTTACCTCAGTCCCTACCCCTCTTCTCAATGCAGTGAAGTGCCCTCATCTCCCTTTCTCTGTTTGTTTGCCCCTATTTCTAAGCAAAAAGAGGTCCTGGAATTCTCTGGTGGCTCTGGCCTATACCTCTAGGAACCCCTAATACTTATAGATGACCCCAAGGGCCCTTAGGGCTAAATTATTCAGACTACAAAGCCTGACTCTAGAGTGTTCTACACAATAATGTTAGCAGGTATGAAAAGGGAGAGGGTCTTTGGGTGCTTCTATGCCCCAAGGTTTTCTTAGGACCACAGGGTATATGTATTAAGGGGGAGTGAGGGAGTGATGCTGGTGGAGGGGGTGGAGGGGTGACCTGAGTGGGGAAATCCTACCCAGAGAAGGATCTTACTGTTGTCTAGGTGTCAGAGTTTCTTTAGGATAGTGATAGAGGGGCCTGCTGAATAGTCCAGGCTAGAACTATGCTCTTGGGGTGATTAGGACAATGGTATGGTTTGGACGTGTCTTCCAAAGTTCATGTGTTGGACATTTCAGCCTTAATGTAATGTGACTTTCAGAAAGGAAGTCACAAAGGTTGTGTCTTCCTATATGAAATAATGTCATTAACTCAGGGTGTGTCAATTGTCTTGGAAATGGTTTCCCAATGGAAGTAGATCAGCTTGGCCCTCCCTTTCAGATGCGTGTGCCTGTGCTCTTGCTCTTGGAGGCACACATGGCATTCTGTTAAGTTTCTATCGAGAGGATTGTAAATAATTTTGTAAATAGGAAAACCAAGCCACTATAAGGTTAAAGTGTATAGCTGGAGAGTAGGTGGGGTTTGGCCAAGTAACTTGAGTTTTAACCTCTCTACTGTAGTTACTCCCTCTGTGGGCCAACCCCTGGCTGATGGACTCAGATGGCAAAGCTCAAGTGTGTGGTTCCCAGGGAAATACTGAGAACCAATGGTAGCTTCCCTGCTATTCTGTTTTGAATATAAAATGCCTACACTGACTGCATGTGTAGCAAACTTGGACCCCAGATGGTGATGCTCTTTTGGGCGTCCCTTGAGACTTTTGTTGGTATAACCTAGCAGTAGGCGATAGGTCACTGGGGGTATGTTCTGGTAGGCTCTTGATGACCCTTCCTTCTTCCTGTCTGTTTCTTTATGCTTCTTGTCAACCATTTCCTTGACCAGAATGTCTTGCCTCACCACAGGCTTAGAAACAATGACTCTGGTGACCACGACTTGAAACCTTGGAAAGTGTGAACTAAAATAAACCTTTCTTTTTAAACCTGTTTCTCTTGGGTACTCATCAAGGTAAAATAGCAGCAGCAGCAGCAGCAACAACAACAAAACAACAAAGCAACAACACAAAACTGACCAGCACACCTCTGAGGGATTCTGTGATCTTCAGTAAGTCACATAACCATTGTAAGCCTCAGTTTGCCCATCTATGAAGTGGGGATAATAACTATAGGACCTGGTTCATAGGGTTTTTGTATGATCTAATAAGACAGTGCACATGAAACCACAGTGCCTGGCACTCAAGGCTAGCCTTTATTCTTGTTCTTATATGTTCCTGTCTTTCCTGACCCAGGAGTATAGCAGATGTGACTGGACAACTGGACCTCTGGTGAGGGAAGGTGAAGTGCTTTGTGCTTCCAAGAACTATTAGGATCTAGGCGATAATGTGGCTTCCTCTCTAAAGATGCCCTCCTCCCCAGGTTTTCTACCCTTGACTAGCTATTCTGTCTTTTGAAGAAGCCATTCCTTCCTTTCTCCTGCAGTGTCTTATGGAGAACTCCCTGTGTCCAGAGAAGACTTAGCCAGATGAAATTAGGTCAAGAATACAGAACCATTTATTAGACCAATCTTGGGCCCATAGTATATGAAGTGGTCTATTTTTCTTTTTCTTTTGAGTCTCATCAAAAAATGTACACACACACACAAACACACACACACACACACACACACACACACACACACACACACACACACACTACTAAAACCAATGACCCAGTTGCAAACCTCAGTGAATTGCTGAGCCTTGAACAATTTCAGCCAACTGATGAAGATCCCAAATAATTTCCATTCTAATCTATGTTGCTTGACT